>NC_092049.1:65386150-65696396 GCF_003086295.3 Arachis hypogaea | reverse complement strand
ACTTTCCAAAAAGATTCATTGTTGTTGCAATACTCAATTCACCCCCCCCTTGAGTAATTGTGCATAGGTTCTACAGAATGTAATATGTATGAAAAAAATACTCAAAGAAGAAAGAAATAGAACTCAAAATAAAAGAAAATAAAAAGGTGCTAAATAAAATAAAATAACAAGCCCAACATCGCTCTTCGAAGTGGTCTTTTGCGAAAGGGCAGTCCAATGCCCATAAAAGAGCTTAACTTTCGCTGTCATACAAACAGTGGGCTAGATAAGAAATTACAAGCCATATACACCAAACAAGCTAGCCACAGCAACAACACTTATGCGCAGAGGAAAACAGTGAAAGAGATATAGCTATGAACGAGGTAACGATTGAACAGGAATTCAACTCCATAATCATCGAGAAGGCATTTATTAGCAGCTGTCAAAGCGTTTCTAAAGCGGTCTCCCGATAATATGTTCGATTTGGTGCCTTATATATACTGAAATATACTTCTTTATTTTTGGGAGAACAGATGGAATCTACTCTCATCAGGGAAGTACTCAGGTTCAAATCCTGGGTGATCTCAATGGTGTGTATTGTCAGTCCCGGTATAGAATTGATCGAGATGTTGAAGTAAACCCTAAGTTGCACTCGTCTCCGATTGCTGCTGATGTGGAGAAATTAGTACCAGCCTACTCGTGATGTTCCTTGCCTGGTTCGCTATAGGAAGTGCTTTCTGCAAAGGGGGAGGGAGGGTTAGGACATCAAATTCTAGTCTTCAAAAAACTAGAAGAGGTTCAATTCCTCTTTGACTTGGATAGTCTTGATGAAATGAGGCTACTGGCCTTGGATCATATAAGGGTTCATAAGATGAGAATAGCTAGAGCCTACAACAAGAAAGTCAAGCCTAAATCCCCAAAACACAGAAAGAGCTAGCAAAGTAAGTAGCAAAGGGAGAAGGGACTCAACTTAATCTAGCTCTCCAATAGATTTAATCACTGTCAAATTTAAGCCAATCCCCGGCAACGGCGCCATAAAACTTGATGACCCTAATTCACACCCCATTCAAAAATTGGTGAATTAGTTCTTTTGGCAAGCGCACCAAAATTATCGTCAAGTAAAAACCCATAGTGGAGTGGGATCGTATCCACAGAGATTGGCAAATTCGAGCAGTTTTAATCAATTGATGAATTAGTCAAGTGGATCAATAGGATTGTGAAGTACAGAATTATCAATGACATAAATGTAAATGACTAGAATATAAAGAAAAGCAATAAAGTACAGAAATATAAATGGCAGAATGTAAAGTGCAGAATCATAAATGACTTGAATGTAAATGGGAATGGGGAATTGCTGAATGTAAAAATAAGCTGTAAAGAAATGGATAGATAAGAATGAGGAAATTCATTGAGATTGGGAGATGTTGTCTCTTTGGATCAAATCTAGTTTATATCGTCTTCAATCATGCAACTCATTGACCTCTTGGCAATCATGATTGATTGAGTCCCAATCCCTTGGTGACTCAATCTCTCAGATCTTGATCAATAGCCAATTCCTTGGTCTAATTGCTCATGAAGAGAGATATGCTTGGTCCCTGATTATACCACACACCATTATAGGTCCAAGTAGAGGGAGGATTATATATCACATATCCAAACACCAAAACCCAGATTCTACTCTAGTGTGAGAAGGGATTTCAAGCATGATTTCATGTTTCCTTTGCCAAGGTTCCCATGAAACCCAATTGCATTCAATCTCTTTTCCAAGATAATTGAAAACTAAGCATTAAGAACGAAATTC
This sequence comes from Arachis hypogaea, assembly GCF_003086295.3. Lineage (NCBI taxonomy): Eukaryota > Viridiplantae > Streptophyta > Magnoliopsida > Fabales > Fabaceae > Arachis > Arachis hypogaea. Next base: position 65,694,616 of record NC_092049.1, on the reverse strand, counting down.
CTTCTAGAAAATCAAAGAGAAGATGAAGAGAAGGAGAATTTCATTATTATCAATCCATCAAGTATAACAAAGCTCCCTCTCTCAATGAGAGGGAAGTTAGCTACTTGGTGTGCGAAATCGTAATCATTCCATTCCTTGGTAACGGTGCTAAAAACTCAATACGCACGTTCATGATCTTATATCTGTTTCACAACTTCGTACAACTAACCAGCAAGTGCACTGGGTCGTCTATGTAATAAACCTTACGTGAGTAAGGGTCGATCCCACGGAGATTGTCGGCTTGAAGCAAGCTATGGTCACCTTGTAAATCTCAGTCAGGCGGATTCAAATGTATTAAGAAATTATAGTGAATGAAAATAAATAAAATATAAAATAGGATAGTGGTACTTATGTAATTCATTGGTGAGAATTTCAGATAAGCGCATAGAGATGCTTTCGTTCCTCTGATCTCTGCTTTCCTGCTTTTTAGTTGGCATGCCATGCCCCTTTGCTCAAGTGACACTCACCTTTGTCACTAACGTTGGACCAAGCTCATATTGGCCACGTTAAGAGCCACGTTAACTCAGTTAACGTGGACTCTAACGTGGGGAAGCAAAAGAATAGCCAACGTTAGTGACAGTCACCTTTGTCACTAACATTGGACTAAGCCACTTTGAGCCACGTTAACTTAGTTAACGTGGAAGCTAACGTGGAGGGAGCAAGAATCGCCAACGTTAGTGACACTCACCTTTGTCACTAACGTTGGAATGAGCCACTATGAGAAACGTTAACTCCCACGTTAACTTAGTTAACGTGGAAGCTAACGTGGATGAAAGAATGATGAGCCAACGTTAGTGACACTCACCTTTGTCACTAACGTTGGAGATGGCTATCACTACCACGTTAGAAGCCACGTTAACCTAGTTAACGTGAACTCTAACGTGGGAAGTAGGGGCGTTTTGAAACATTAGTGACAAAGGTAAGTGTCACTAACATTTTCGAAGATTTGGCAAGCCTACGTTAAAGGTCACGTTAGCCACACTAACGTGAACTCTAACATAGGGAAGGGAGGATTCTCAACATTATTGGAAAAGCTAAGTCCCAATAACGTGTGCGAAGGATCAAGAGGCAACGTTAGTGGTCACGTTGGTGCCACTAACGTTGAAGTTAACATGGATCACCCTTGGGTTAGGAACGTTAGTGAAAAAGGTGACTGCCACTAACGTTCTCGAACCCACACTTTCACTTAACGTTAACGCCACTAACGTCCTAAGATAAAAGTTCCTGCCTACTTCACACTTTCTCTCTGCAAGTAAAGCTAAGCCCACTGAAGAGGATAACTGCTTCAAACTCAAGATCCAAAGGCCCATATCCAAGATTTGAAGAACCAACTAGAAGATCAGAAGAGTAGTATATATATGGGTAGTTTTGAATCAAAAAGGGGGGTTGGAAATTAGAGAACTACTCTCTGTATTTTACTTTCTCTGTAACTTTTAGTTTAATTCTGAGAATGTACTCTCCATCTATGCTTTTCATTCCCAGAACTATGAACAACTAAACCCCTTTCATTGGGTTAGGGAGCTCTGTTGTAATTTGATGGATCAATATTAGTTTTCATTATTCTTCTTCTCTCTTTTCTCTTGATTTTACTAGAAAGCTTTCAATCTTCATTCAATTGGGTAGTTATCTTGGAAAAGAAGCTATTCATACTTGGATCTCTTCGGAACTTTGGAAGAGGAATGAAGAGATCATGCTAGAAATGCTTTCTCATTTTGGACCAAATTGGGGTTTGAATGGATATAGTGACATATAATCCTACTAACACTTTGATTTGGAAATACATGTGGTATAATCAGTGACCATACTTCATCTCTTCTCATGAGCAATTGACCAAGGAATTGGCTATTGATCAAGATTTGAGAGATTGAATTACCAAGAAATTGGAATTCGATCACTTAAGATTGCCAAGGGGATCAATGAATGCATTGATTAAGGAAGAGATGAAAATGAACTTGATCCGGAGAATGCAACATCTACTAAGCCCAATGAATTCCCCATTTCTGATCTTACCCATTCTCTTTAAATTCTGCAATCTACTTTTATGAGCATCTTCCCCATTCCCATTTAAGATTCTGCAATTTACTTTCCGCTATTTACATTCAGCTCTTTATTTCCAGCATTTACGTTTTCTGCTATTTACTTTCCCGCCATTTAATTTTCTGCAAATCTCAAATCCAATTCTGCTTAGTTCAACTAGAACATTCCTCTAATTAAAGTTTCTTGACCAATCAATCCCTGTGGGATTCGACCTCACTCTATTGTGAGTTTTACTTGACGACAATCCGGTATACTTGCCGAAGGAAAATTGTTGAGAGACAAGTTTCCGTGCATTAAGTACACAGTGGTGTGTGTGGCAACCACCTCGGAGCACGAGCTCTTTCTAAAAAGGTACTCCGAGCTGGGTTCTTTGGGCCAATTTTACAAAAGGAAGCGACAGAGTTTGTCAAGACGTGCCCACCATGTCAGAAGCATGCTAACTTCCATATCGCTCCACCAGACGAGCTCATCAGTGTTACGTCACCCTGGCCATTCCAAAGTGGGGGCTCGACCTCCTTAGACCCTTCCCCACGGGTCAGGACAAGTTAAGTTCCTCATTGTAGGAATAGACTATTTCACAAAATTGATTGAGGCAGAGCCCTTAGCGACTGCCACCGACAAAAGAAGTCAGAAATTCCTATACAGAAATATTATCATAAGGTTCGGGGTCCCATACTCCATCACCACAGATAATGGCACTCAGTTCACTGATACAGGTTTCAGGAACTTGGTAGCTGACTTGAAAATAAAGCACCAATTCACATCTGCAAAACACCCACAAGCCAACGGATAGGCGGAAGCTGCCAATAAAGTCATACTAGCTGGGTTAAAATGGAGACTACAAGACGCGAAGGGAGCTTGGTTAGAAGAACTCCCACAAGTTCTATGGGAATATCGGACAACTTCACACTCCACCACAGGTTAATCACCCTTCCGACTTGCTTATGGAATGGAAGTAATGATTCCAGTGGAGATAGAAGAAGGATCCCCAGGATGATCCCCTACAATGAAGAGGGCAACTCCCAAATTCAAAGGGAGGAGCTCGACCTACTTCCAGAAGTCTGAGAAAGAGCTCGGATTAGAGAGGAAGCGTTCAGCGTCGAATAGCTTTAAGGTATAATTAGAAGGTAGTCCAGTGAGGCTTCGCCACTAACGATCTCATCTTAATCCGAAATGACATCGAAGCAGGTCGGTTAGGAGAAGGGAAGCTAGCAGCTAACTGGAAAGGACCTTATCGAGTTGTAGAATTACTTGGAAAAGGTCAATACAAGGTGTCCGACCTCGAGGGGCGACAGCTACCAAGGTTATGGCATGCCTGTAACATAAGAAGGTACTATAGTTAGAAAATAATAAAATATCTTAGGTCAAGGTGCACTCTTTTTCCTGAAAAGGTTTTTTAATGAGGCGCCAGGCCAAGATCTACAAAATTTCCCAACCTAGAAGGGTAAGTACTCATATGTATACACTCTTGTTTATATTTCTATCTTTTATTATCATTTGAATAAAGTTTTTTGATTCCCTAAGAAGTTTCCTACCAAGACGCATTAATCTAAGCTCATAAAATGCAAAAATTCATCGCACGATTACGAAAAGGTCGACAAGGTGAAAATGATAAAAGCAAGTTAATGCAAGATGTCATAAAAGGTAATCCATAGAAAGTGACCTGATGAGGTCTGACTAAAAATGGATTACAAAAAATAACTTAACAAGGCCCGACAGAGAATTTGGACCAACGAAAGGATCACTGAAAAGGGATGAAGACATTTTGCTAAGGCCAAAGAAAGGCTAAAAAGTCGAGACAAAAGTGCCTAGCCATTAAAGTACAAGTCTCACTACTTAAAAAGCAAAAGCACAAACAAGTGCTAAAAAGTCGTCCAAACAAACTATAAAGAAAAGTTTCTCCTTGGAACACTACCTAAAAAGTTGTTGGAATATGACTAAAAAGCTCAGGCAAGGAGGTCGCACAGGTCGATGTCAAAGGAGCACAGGTACGACCTCAAGAAAAGAGAAAACCAAAAAGATAGAGAAACAACTTAAGGCTCAAAAAGTTCTTAAAAGGGATGCAACTCCACTCAAAAGAAAACACGACCAGGTGAAAAGGCTACAGAAAAGTCATCCGAAACTAAAGAGGTTCTACCTAAGGAACACTAAAAAGTTGTCGGATGAAACACTAAAAAGCCCAGCCACCAAGCCGCAAAGATTGCCCGACTTGATACAAGGTTGACCAGCGCCAAGTCAAAGAATAGCATGACCCCCAAAAAAGCAAGGGTAGAAAAACTCACTCAAAGGAGGTCAGACTGGGAAATACGTAAACAAAAATTCAAAGTGTTGCAAAAAGATAAGACCCCAAACGTTTTGCAAAATACAACTATCATAATAAAACATTAAAGACTCAAAAGGCCACCTAAAAGGCAGCCTCAGAGTTTAAAGTGTTTTTTTTTTTTTAAATAAAGTTGCTAAGAAGCAACCAAATGTCAAAGAAGTTAACCACAGAAAGATTTTCAAAAAACAAGTTCAAAGTCCACAAGCTGGACTGTACAAATACACAAGCATAATAAAGAAGTCATCAAGAATCCGAAGTCGCCTCGGCAGCCACATCCTTAGGAGAGGGAGGCCTAGTTGCAAGAGGGGTGGCATTGACAATCCCATCTGGGCCATTCAGTATCTCCACATCAGGATCAGACCCAGGGGGAGTCACCTCGGCTGAAGGAGTTGAAGAGTCAGGTCGAGCTCAGGGGCGAGAACCCTGACTTGGGCCTTCAAATTCTCATATACATCGGTCACACTGTCCACCATGTAACCCTGGAGCTCGGCATAATCAGCCTAGGCAGACTGAAGCCTTTCCCTAGTCTCCAGCAGCTCGCCATATGTAAGGGTGTAGCTCTCCTTGTATTGCTTCGCCGTTTCCTCAACCAAGTTTGTAGTTGCCTCAGAAGCAGTAGCTCGAGATTTTTCCTTCTCCACATCCAAATCTAACTTAGTAACCTTAGTATCCAGCTCATCTTTCAAGCCCTTAACCCTATCAAACTCAGCTTTGGCTTCCTCCATAAAGGACCTAGTGGCATGGACAGGGGACTCCTTGATAATCCGAAAAAGGGCCACCCCAATATTAGCAACTCAGATACTACTACTCACAACGAAATTAACATGATGAAGAAGTGACACATCATCCAAAGGAATCCTACCATGAGGAGCAATCAGTTCGGTAGCGAAACCCACAACATCGAAATCCTTGTTGTTCAGACGTAAGAACCGACAGTTTTTTGTCGTTTTGGGGGAGGACCAGCATCAGTAGGAGAGGAGGCAGCACCAGAAGTCGGCTGAACAGGGTCAAAAGGAATGGTCCAGACTTAAGGAGTCGGAATGACCTTCCTCGGCCCGGAAGTATCAGAAGTCGGCTTCTTCGGAGGTAGCTGGAAGACCCTTTCCCAGAGGTCTTTACTGTCAAATTCTGTGCAGCCGTCGCCTTCTTTGCCCTACGAAAGGCCTTCATAGAGTCCGTAGATTTTACCATTTCTGAAAAAGAAACCAGGAAAACAAGTTACAAATAAGAAAGGGATGTATCAACAAATAAACAAGAAGAAAGCTATCAGAAAAAGAAGTCAAACACTACCCAGTTCAGAGCAGAAGAGGGAAGGATCTCCTAGAAACCTCTTTGTGTCCAGATGAGGAGGCTCCCCCCAATTCTCCTCTAAAACACCTACAGAGGCCTGTTCAACCTCATCTAAACTCTCCCAAGAATACTTAGTAGCTACTATATCTTTTTGCCAACACAAAGGGAAGGTCGACTCGTCATTCTCATCTAAAAAGAAAGGTCGGACATTCTCGATAGCTTGGACCTTAAAGTAATAGTTCTTAAAATCTCAAAAGGACTCGTCAAACATTGAAAAAACTTTCTTTCCCTGGGTAGCTCGCAATGAAATCCAAGAAACTTTCTTCTTGTCCACTCCAGGTTTAGTCAACACAAAAAGATAAAGAAAAAGGGATGTGGTAGGTCAGACACCTAATTCCTGGCACAACAGCTAAAAAATCTTAATGAAGGCCTAAGAGTTTGGATGAAGCTGGGAAGGGGCCACGTTGCAAGTCCATAAAAGGTCGGTCTCAAAAGCAGTAAAAGGGATGGTGATGTTCAGCAGACTAAAGAAATAGTCATCAGCATAAAAGAAAGGGCGTTCTCCCTGAGTCAAAGAGGGGAAACTAACCCTCTCCTCAGGGTCAAGCGACAACATCTCATAGTTCTTTTCATCGTCCCTATTGCTACAATTCCTATGGAATCTCCTAAAACTCTCCCAGTACTCCGGATCGGCCACGGTAACATATATCAGGACTATAGAGTCCAACCATTCGGCCATGCCGTCAGGGATCTTGGTAGACATCTCAATAATGTTTTTTCAAGAAGACATATGGCAAACTACACCTACAGCAAAGGAAGATAACAAGGGATCACTACTAAACAACTCGGACAGAATCAAAAAAGAGAAGGAACATCTAAAAAACATAGAGGTGGGGCAACAAAAAGGGAACCCCAGGGTCTACAAAAACAAAGAATATTCAGCAAAACCCAGGGGCACCCTTTGGAGGCAAGAACAGAACAAATAACCCAGAAAAAGAGATGACGCAAAAAATCAGAACCCTAACCAGCCTTAACCCTTTCAAACATGAAAGAAGCTCAACCTAAGTACCAGCATTCCCTCAAACGTTCAAAAACAAAAGACAAAACTATCAATAGCAACAAGGCGCACATAGGAGCAGCAGAGAAAATCGCAACGTCGATCAAAAACAAAGACTCAATCTTTGCACGGAAAGAATCAAGCTTTTGCAAGTATACAACAGTAAAAGTATACATAAAGGCAACTATCAAAGCATAAAAGGGAAATAGAAAATACCGACCTGCGGAGAAGAGGGAACAGGAGTGATAATTGCCTAGAGAGAAGCAACGACGAACACGCACCAACGAAGCGCTCTTTGAGCAGAGAAGGAAGGAGGCTCGGGGGCGTAAAATCAGAAGAGTTAGCAAGAAAGGAGTGAAGAAGAGAAGGGGAAGAAAAAACTAAAAGTGAGAGTAAAGCCTCTTCTTTAATTTCAAAATGAAATAGAAAGAGGGAAAAGAAGAAACGGCAAAGGGAAATTAAATGAGCTTTTAAAGCCCTCGCACATTTCCAAGAAAAGCACAACGCGCGCTACGATTAAAGAAAGAAAGAAACGCTTCGCATTCAATCCCAACAAGAGTTATACAAGAAATCGACTAAAAGGCAAATGCTCGAGCACGACTTCATCAAAGGGGTCGAAGTCTAAAGACACAACCTCAAGGGAAAGATTGAACTCGAGTAGGGGCACTGTTCATACCCTAGGTCGAGCTGTACGATCTGGGCTGCCCGAAGACAAGAGTGACTGAACTCTTAAAGTTGGATCGCCACCGACCTCTCCTTAAAGAACTCGGCCAAATTGCCACAGAGGCCCAAGTAGGCCCAAACGAAGGAATGTAGCCCACTCAAAAGGCGGCTAGCCTAAAAAGATAAGGTGGCTTCCCTCAAAGATAAGATAATGATAACTACTTTATCTTAAAGGACACTCCACACTACTATAAATACACTCGACCACCCAAGTATAACTCATACTCTGATTCTACACAAAAATTTGCCTAAAGCACATGCTAACTTAAGCATCGGAGTCTCTTGCAGGTATCACCACCCTCCGGTGACGAAGGATCAGCAGCCTCTCTAACCCTACCAGGTCAGACACAGCAACATAGACCAGCCCAGAAGATCTCGTCCGAGATCAACCTTCAGTTTCAGGTAACCCTCGGAACACGAGTCATCCTCAATTCATGAGATGAAGAACGAGAATGCATAAGAGAATAGAATCAGACATATTAAAATCGAATAGTAATATTATTAATCCATGAGAATCAGCAGAGCTCCTAACCCTAACTTAAGAGGTTTAGTTGCTCATAGCTTACAGAAAGTAATAGTAAAACGTGCAAAGGGGAAAAGATCAAAAGTCTTTAATAAATGTGATATTTGTTCTATTTATACTAATCTAATCATGAAAAGAATAGAAAATTATGATAGACTAGACTTAGAGGTGCGAAAGTCCACTCTTCGACCCACTTTTGTTGAGTACTTGGGCTGAGCTTGGCGTCCTACTTGAGGGATAGGCGTTGAACACCCATTAAGGGGTTGATCCATGCTGCCTTATACTTCTTGGTGGGTGTTGAATGCCCCAAAGGGGGAGTTTGGGCGTTCAACGTTGGCTTGAGTTCCTTTGTGACGTTGAACGCTAGAAAGAGGGTAGTTCTTGGGCGTTCAACGCCATATATGGGTAGGCTCCTTCGAAGGAAAGTATAGACTATTATATATTGCTGAAAAGCTTTGGAAGTTAGCTTTCCAACGCCATTGAGAGCGCATCATTTGAACCTTTGATGCTCTAGAATTTTTCGTTTGAGTGTATGGAGGTCAGAATTTGACAGCATTTGGTACGCTTTCCTTGCCTCTGAATCGGACTTTGCCAAAACTCCTCAATTTCAGCCAGAATTTACCTGAAATCATTAGAAAATACAACAACTCAAAATAGAAGCCAAAAATGTGAATTTTACACTAAAACCTATGAAAATATAATGAAACTTAAACAAGACATAGCTAAAATAATATGAAAATGATGCCAAAAAGCGTATAAAATATCCGCTCACCAGTAGCCACCATGGTTTCTGGCCCCATTTTTCTACTCTTCTTGCTTTTGGAGAAGAGAGTAAAGTTCTCTTTGTTCTTACATGAAGGGATGAATAACTTCATTCAATGAAGGCAATGGTGAGAAAGAGGGTTCATTGTTTAGGAGAAAGGGTTCATAGTTAGAAGGTGGTTCATCTTAGTGAGAGTATTGAGGCGGTGTATATGAAAGTGATGGTTCTTAGGAGTATTAGTGTTGGAATGGTGGTGGCTATAGTTATGGTTCATATGGTTGTTGGTATGGCAGATATGGGTTAGGATCATATGGAGGTGAATGGTGGTATGGGGCTTGTGAGTAAGGTTGATAACAATGTTAAGGAGGGGATTCATATACATATGGTGATTGTGGTTGACAACCACAAGGAGGTCCACCACATTTATTAGATTGGCATGCATTAGAAGTTAGATTGTTAACCCGGAGGAGATTGTTACCATGAAGAGTGTCCATAGGCTTGAGGCTCCTTGATAAACCACTATTTTATGGTTTATAATGTGTTTAATTGTGTGGTTTTATCATGATCTTTACCCACTTATTCATATAATTAGCATGCATTTATATTTCCTTCCTAAAATTATTACATGATTGAAAACTTGCTTCTTAGAGACTTTTAATTATGTATTTTAATTATCCTTTATTCCATTCGATGCCGTGATCTGTGTGTTAAGTGTTTCAGGCTTTATAGGGCATGAATGAATTGGAGATTGGAAAGGAAGCTTGCAAAAATGGAAGGAACACAAGAAATTGAGGAGATGACCAACAAGAAGTGATGCGACCGCATGGCCCACGCGACCGTGTGAAAGAGAGGAAATCCCAGTGACGCGGCCGCATGGCTCACGCGACCGCGCGGATTGGAATAGCACAGGTGACGCGGAAGCGTGGACAACGCGCCCGCGTGGAAAAGTAAAATGCCGAACGACGCGTCCGCATGAATGACGTGATCGCGTGACGTGCGCGATCTGCATAATCTGCAAAATCGCTGGGGGCGATTTTGGGCCCGGTTTTGACCCAGTTTTCGACCCGAAAAAGCAAACTAGAGTATGGAGACATGCAGAAACCAACAACAACATTCATTCTACACAATTTTAGTTTTTAGATCTAGTTTTACTCCTCCTCTAGGTTTTCTCTCTACACATTCATAGTTCTTAGGATTTTTATTTCTATTGCTCTTTGCATTGGGATATTGAGAAGAGTTATTACCTTATCAAGACTTCGTCATTCTAGTTCGTTTTCTTTACTTGGCTTTACTCTTCCATGTCCTTTAATTTACTCAATTTCACTATTGGATTATTTTAGAATTTATTAATAGAAGAGTTACTTTTATTTTTAAATGATTCCTTTGAGTTTTATTTATCATGTCTTTCTTTAATTCCCTTTCCTATGTTATGAGTTCTACATTCACAATGAGCGAGTAGTTCCCTAACTTGATGGGGAGTTGATTGAAAGGAACCCTTGAGTTGGAATGCTCAAAAGAGAAATTGTAATTGGGTTTATTGTTGGATTACTCTCTAGTCACTAATGCTAGTCCTTCCAAGTAAGCGGATTGGGACTTGTGAATAGAAACAGCATTCCAACTTGTTTGACTTTCCCTTACCTAGTAAGGGATAACTAAATAGAACAACCTTCAATTATCAATTAATCTTGAGAGTACTACAACAAGAATAGGGCTTCCAACTAATCTACTCCCAGTCAAGGCTTTTATTTAAATTACTTAATTCTCCAATTTAATTTCCTGTTTATTCAACTCAAACTCTTTTTGAAAATATCTGATTAATAAAATAGCACACCTTTCTGCAACTCGTTGGGAGACAACCTGGGATTCATACTCCCGGTATTTTAATTCTAGTTTTTGTGACAACCCTTCTAAATTGATATGCGGATTTCTGGTTGGTTAAGAGCTATACTTGCAACGCACAACATATATCAATTCTTAATTAGCCAATTTCCGACACGTCACTCCTCCCACCTTTGATTACCAAATCCTTGATGCAAACCCACATTGAAGCTTCCATTTCGTACAACAAAGTTTAAACCAAACTCATAGCTAAAAGGGTCAGAATTCATAATGAAAAGTGAAAGCAAAAACAAAAGCTAATAAGAACAAAGAAGACTAACTTCGCTCTTCACTCTCTCGCGTCCTTTCCTTTCTGTACCTCTGATCCTTTTTCTTCTCAGTGACTCAGTGTATAGCAATTTTTGTGGTGAACATTGTTTTGTGAATGAGGGCTGAGAACAATGAAGTTTGGTTTAATGAAGGAAGGGTAGGTGGCAAGATATACTTAAATCAGTGATTGGTCATAGAGTATACATGTTAGATAATAACGATAAGAATTTATAAAATATTCGAGATAAAATAACAATTTATGATTCAAATATAATACTATAAAAATTACTTTCAAAACACATAGAGTTTTTTTTATTAATTTATCAATGAGTTTAAATAATTATTTTTAATTTAAATTATAAAATGAACATATTAGTCGAATTTTATAAAGTACAGTTTAAACCCAAAATAGCAATTATCTAAAATCATATAATTTTTCATTATTTTTTCATTACCTGAACTTTAATTTCAATTACCAAATAACCAATTATAATAAAATTATACAAGAATATTAATTAACTTAACTCTAAATATTCATAAATCTAATTTAATTACTCTTAAAAGGTTAGTTTCTAAAAATAAAGAATTTAAATTAATAAAATAAACCATAATTTATTCATAATAAAAATTACTTAAATTAAATTATATAATTCTTCCATTGCTGAATTTTAATCTCAATTATGCAAAATACTCAATTATAATAAAATTACATATGAATCCTGATGATAGAATTTATGTCGGTATAAAATTCCTCAATAGAAATAGAATTGTTTCGTTGCAAGCACAGTCTAGACCAACAATGGATTCTCCATCAAATTTTAATTTTGTTTGTCACAAGTGCAAACAAATAAAAAAAACCGAGAGTATTAGATCTCGGGTTGTCTCTCAAAGGAATTGCAGTGAGATATGCGTGTTATCGGTTATGAGGTTCAAGGGGGTGGTTTGCATATAAGAAGATAAGAATTTAAATGATAAGAAAATAAAGACAATAACTAAAGATAACAATTACTAAAGAGGAATTCATGGCAAGGATTGAGAATCAAGGTTTTCTATCCTAGTCATTAATCATAACACAATAATTACCAAGAGTTAAGCCTATTATGTTATCTCCAACATCGGGAGAAGATCAAGTAGGCCTATTTAATCCTAATCTATACGTAGCATCAATGGAAACAAGATTAACTAACAACTCTAGATTGGATATTAATAAATCAAGATTACCAAGCTTCTCTTTCGAAGCCAAGAATGCTAAAAAATCTACTCTAAAACTAAGCCAAACATTTTATCAAACATTTGGTGTGCATAAAAAGAAAAGCATATTAAATTGCAATAATAATGAAATCTACTACTACCAAATGCAAGAAAATAACAACAATAACTCAAACAAGCATTAAGAGAACATAAAAAATCAAATTGCATTAAAGGAATCAAAATTAACAAGAATGTTCATAAACTAAAAAGTGACATAAAAGAGAAATTAACAAGAGGAACTAAAAAAATTAAAGCAATGGAACAAGAAAAAGTAAAAGAAACTAAATCAAAACAAGAATTAAAACCTAAATCTACCCTAATTCAAGAGAGAAGAGGGAGCTTCTCTCTTTAGAAAATGACTTAAAGCATGATTCCTAAGCTAACCTACTTGCTCCCCCTTGTTCCTTCTTGAATTTGGCCTCTAATAGTTTAGAAATAAGTTGGATTTGGGCTTGGATGAGCTCAGAAATCGCCAGCCATGTTTTCTTTAAGTTGGTCACGCATACGCTTGGCCTGACAAAACTCTCACTCACGCGTACCTGTGAGACATGCGTATGCGTGGCCATGGATTCTACTAAATCTTTATTTCTTCATGAATACTCCACTCTGCATGCTTTTTCTTCATTTCTTCAATCCAATCTTTGCATTCTATGCCTAGAATCACTTAACAAACACATCAAGGCATCGAATGGAATTAAAAGAAATTAAATTTAAAAATTTAAAGCTTGATAAGCCTGTTTTTAATCTTAAGCACAATTTAAGAGAAATTCACAAAACCATGCTATTTCATTGAATAAATGTGAGATAAGTTGATAAAATTCACTAAATTCAACACAAGATAAACCCTAAAATTGAGGTTTATCAAATCTTGATTAATATAAAAATCATCTTACCTCATAAACCATTTAATTATTTTTAATAAAACAATTCCTAAATATAAAGAGCTTAAACTAGTAAAATAAATTATATCTTATTTCATAATTGAATTCCTAAAAATACAGAATTTTTACAGCCACTAACAATGACAAACGAATTGAGGAAGACATGGAGGAAGCCCGTCATGAGGAAACATACATCCTTGCCTCTCAAATTCCAACTCCACAAGAGAAAGCTCCAGAAAAGGCAAAAGTTCAAGATTACAAGCCTATAATCCCATTGCCTTAAAGGTTACAAAAGGAGACCAAAGAGAAGCAATTCTTTAAATTCTTGAAAGTTTTTAAAAAGTTGTAAATCAATATTCTCATTGCTGAGGCCTTGGAACAAATGCCATTGTATGCCAAATTTATGAAGGAGTTAATGGCAAAGAAAAGGAATTGAAAAGAGGATGAAACAGTGGTTCTCACAAAAGAATGTAGTGCAATAATCCAAAAGAATTTGCCCCAGAATTTGAAAGATCGTGGGAGTTTTATCATATCTTGCACAATTGGTGAAATTATTATTGAAAGAGCTCTCTGTGACTTAATGCTAGCATTAATTTGATGCTCCTCTCTCAAATGAAAAAGATGCAAATAGAGGAGGTCAAACTCACAAGAATCTCATTACAACTTGCTGACTGTTATATCAAATTTTCACATGGAGTAGTTGAAAATTTGTTGGTTAAAGTAGAGAAATTCATCTCCCCTGCTGACTTTGTTATTCTTGACATGGATGAGGACTAATAGATCCATATTTTACGATTATTTTTTTCTTGAAAAGAGTGGATTTTATCAACTTACCTTGCATTTATTCCTTGAAATTACATGCTTTTGTGAATCTCTTCCTAATTGTGCTTAATTGTGAAAATATGCTTTTTATGCTTAAAATTGCCAATTTTAATTCACTTTTCTCCCATTCGATGTCTTGATACATTTGTTTGAGTGATTTAAGATTTTGAAGGCAATAATGGCTTAAAAAATAGAGAAAAAGCATGCAAAAGTGGAGAAATCATGAAAAATGAAGTTTTAGAAATCTGCCCAGTTGTGTGTATGTATGCCTCATGCATATGCATCTTTTGGAAAATCGCCAATTTGCACATACGCATAAATCATGCGAACGCATCTTCTTCAAATTGTGCGTATGCATGGACAATGCATACGTATACTCGTCAAATTGCGTGTACGCATGGCAGATGCGTACACATGACCCTAAATCAGGTGATTTTCTTAATTGAACACATGGATCGCAATTTCAGGCCAATTTTAGGCCCAATGCAACTCATTTCTGATGCTATTGAACCAAGGATTGAATGAGGATAAACCAAAGTAGTATTAGAGTAGTTTTAGTTTTAGGTTTTTATCATGTTTTAGTTTAGTTTTTTTAATATTTTCTTGTTCTATTATCTTAATTTGCCTAGTTTCTCTTTTTGATTTCTCTATTTTGCTACTTTTTAATTTATGAACTCTTGTTAAATTTTAACTTTCTTTAATACAATTTTATGTTTTGATGTTTGTTAATACTTGCCTTAGTTGTTATTATTGCTTTTTGAATTTGGTAGATATAGATTTTATTAATTATTGCAAATTACCATGTTTCCCTTTTATGTCTTCTAAGGGTTTGATAAAATGCCTCTTTCAATTATAGAGTAGATTTTACTCTAATGGCGTGGGATTGAGGACTTTCACTAAGCTAATTAGTGAGTTGGCTAGGATTTATAGATTGAGATCAATTATACCTATTTGACTTTCCTCAATGTATAAAGGTTAACTAAGTGGGATTAACTCTTCATAATTGCCATGTCTGTGGTCAATGACTAGGATAGGAAATCTTGACTCTCAAACCTTGCAATAGGTCTTTTAGCATTTATAATCCTTGTTTTCTCTTTACTTTCTTGTCATTTAATTTCCCATTTAATTGCTCTCACAACCTGGTGAGCGTGGAATTACACTTGACACTATCGAATCAGCAAGTGCACTGGGTCGTCCAAGTAATACCTGAGTGAGTCAAGGTTGATCCTACGAGGATTGTGATTTGAAGCAAACTATGGTTATCTTGTAGATCTTAGTCAGGCGGATAAAAGAGTTGTTTGTTTGTTTAAAGCGCATAAAAGGAAAATAAAGAAAACATTATTAGGTTGATGTGTTTGCAATGATAAGAAGATGGTTAAAGATTGGAGATGCTTTGTTCTTCTAGATTAATTCCGGTCTTACTGTCTTCTTCAACTGTGAGTGATTTCTTCTATGGCATGCTCTATGTGTGATAAAGGAAAAATTGTATGTGCGGTTTAGAATTTCACAAATGAAATATTGTTGCAAGTATAGTTCTAAACCAACAAACAATTCCGTCAATTAAACATTTGGTTGTCATAAGTACAAACCCCAATAAGATAACTGAATTATTCAAACCTTGGGTTGTTCTCCCTAGGAATTATAGGATAGTGTTCTTGTTATTGGTTAGGAGTATGTTTTGGGGTTTTTGGGATAAGAAGCAAGAAATGTAAATTGCAAAAGAAATAAACTAATAACTAG
This sequence comes from Arachis hypogaea, assembly GCF_003086295.3. NCBI lineage: Eukaryota > Viridiplantae > Streptophyta > Magnoliopsida > Fabales > Fabaceae > Arachis > Arachis hypogaea. Next base: position 65,679,019 of record NC_092049.1, on the reverse strand, counting down.
AAAAGCTCTTGGCAAGGTATGAGAGTTGGAAGTCCTATCCTCATTATCATCATCAATTGTGACAATAATTGTCCATTGCTCCACTTAGTTAACCTCTAACTATGAAGGTAAGTCAAGTGGAGATAATCAATTTGAGTCCACAAGTCCTAGCCAAATCCTAAGGAATGACTAGCTTTAGTGGCATCCAAATCAATTAGCAATTTCCAATTATGAATCAACAAGAGAGTTTGATAACTCAAGTGTCTCCAATTACTCAACTCAAGCCAAGAGGAGAAAAATCTAACTCATGACTAAAAGAAATAATTCATCAAATACATAGAAAGAAATAAAGGTAAACAACATAAAGTGCAAGAATTAAAGGAACTACAACTAATCAAGGCAAGAGATTAATAGTAGAAAACTAAAGCAAACATAAAAAGACAAGGAAATCATAAATTTCATTGAAAGGAAATGTAGATCTACAAAAGAAATCATAAACTAAAAGGAAAATTGAAGCAAGAGGAGAAGTAGATCTAGATCTAAAAGGAAGAAAACTAAAAACCTAATCTAGAGAGAGGAGAGAGCTCTCTCTCTAGAATTCTATATCTAAACTAAAGCTCAAGCTAAGTGTATAAAAAGTTGTGTATGAATGATTCCACCTCATCCCCTCTTGAATTCTGCATGTAAGGCCTCAAAAATGAGTTGGATCTGGGCTTTGGAAGCTCAGAAATCACCCCCAACGTTTTTACTTTAATGATGTCACGTGCGAGCAGCAACGCGTATGCATGGGTCATGCGTATGCGTCGATTGGCATTTTGCTATCCACGCGTACGCGTCATGTCACGCGTACGCGTCGCCATGCGACCTCATATTCCACGCGTGCGCGTCTGCTACGCGTGCACGTCGATGGTTGCACCCCAAATCCTTGATTTTCCATGAGTTCTCCACTTTGCATGCTTTTCTCTTCACTCCCTTTGATCCATTCCTAGCCTTTTCAACCTGAATTCACTTAACAAACACATCAAGGCATCTAGTAGAATCAAAGGTGGATTAAAATTAGCAATTAAGGGTCTAAAAAGCATGTTTTCACTCTTAAGCACAAATTAGGAGAAACTCATGAAACCATGCCATTTCATTGAATAAATGTGAGAAAAGTTGATAAAATCCCTTAAATTAAGCACAAGTTAAACCCTAAAAATTGGGTTTATCAACTTCCCCACACTTAAACCATAGCATGTCCTCATGCTAGAATCAAGAAAGAAACAAAGGGTATCAACATTTATTCAATGCAAACTAACTAAATGGAAGTTATCTACATGCAATCTATCTAAATGCATGCAATTACTTGGTGAAAATAATTCAATTTCCAAGAGGACATATATAGAAATAAGGGCTAAAGCAATGGCAATCAAATCAAATCCACAACTGAATTGAGTTATTAAATATTTTTACAAACTTGCAAGAAAAGTGATGATTCTAGGTGGAGACATATAATTAAGCAATCGAACCCTCACCGAATGTGTATCCGCTATAGTCGCTCAAGTGTATAGGGTTGATTCACTCAATTCTCCCCTAATCATGCTTTCCAAGATTTGTTTTTCATCTAACAATCAATAATTATTTCATGCATGCATACAAATATCATGAGGTCTTTCCATAAGGTTGTAATGGGGCTAGTGTCAAGGTACTTTGCATATGGTTAAGTGGACTAGAATTTGAATCTTTGATTAACCTAAGCTTCCCACCTAACCGATATAACAACATATACAATTAAGTGCTAACCTAACTACCCATTCTTCACTTTTTTCCACACACTCATGCATTTCTTTTCACACATATGCATTGATTTTTATTGAACTTTAATTTGGGACATTTTGTCCCCTTTTTATTTCTTTCTTTTTTCCTTTTTCTTTTCTTTCTATTTTTTTTCATTTTACTATTCATTCATATATATTTTTTTCTCTTTTTTTTTCTTTATCATTTTTTTTTCATACTAAAATATATACAAGAGCATCAATGCATATGGTTTAAACATTTAATTAACACATGAGTATGTACCCAATTCCCAATATTTTCAACAAAATATAAAAACACCCTTTTACCTCAACCAATGTCCCAAATTTCCCCACACTTGAATGATACACACACTCACTACCCTAAGCTAATCAAAGATCCAAATTATTTATTATTTTTCGCTTTAAGGCTTGTAATGTGCTAAATTAAAGAACAAAGTGGGTTAATCGTAGGCTCAAAGTTGGCTAACAAATGTTGATTAAAGGTAGGCTATTTGGGTAAGTGAGCTAAATGAAACGATGGCCTCAATCATATAAATGCATGTATACACAAAATAATGGACATATAGAATCAAAAAAATCAAAGATTACAATCATAGGAAGAGAATAATCACACAAGAAGGAAAAATAAGTGGCTATAAGATGTAACCACACAATTAGGCTCAAATCTCACAAGCTTGTGTTCTTAGCTCAAAAACATAATCCATAATATATATCTTTCAAGCAAGTTCAATGAAAAGTTTTCACTCAAATCAATTGGGATGTCAATGCCTATTAAGAATGTTTTTCTTGGAGAATTTCATTATTTTCACTAAACTTATTATATATATATGCAACTAAAAATCCTAAAAGACCTTAAATGAAATGCAAAAGTGTTGGGATTAGAAATTGTCACCCAAAAAAGCCGACTGGTCGGACGACCTCTCCACACTTAAAAGTTTGCACCGTCCTCAGTGTATTCAAAGATGAGCAAGTGGGTACGACGACTCTCCGAGTTGCTACCCTCAGCTGGTAGGTCAACTGGTTGCTGCATGTTCTTTTTCTTCTGTTTCCGTTTTAGCTTATGACAAGACATCCTAAAAATAGAAAACAGGATAAGAAGACAAGTAAATGCAAAAGCAAGGAAGCATATATTGTTGGAATGAGATAAATCACTAGAATGGAATGAGTTAATTAGTGTGACATGGATGGAAAATAGGTGTGTGGGTCCTAAATTGCACGCAGTTTAGAACATACGCACACTAGCATAAAAAGCTATGTCACCATTATACAAAAGAGGTATGCACATCACTCATTCTAGTGTGCTTGAATTACTTTAAAAGACTTGTGAGTTAAGATAACCAAACAAGCGATAAAGAAACATGAAAGCATTCAAGCCAAAAATAACATATGGATGCATATGATCAAGAAGCACAATGCATTAAGGTAAATGCACAACATCCATCAAGAAATTTCCTAATCAAAGAAAAGGGTTCAAATCACATGGTGGCTAGCTATAACATGCAATTCAAAAAGATTTAGAGTGCTTGAAAGGCAATTCTCATTCACTTGGTATTCAAAAAATTAAGCACGAAGACTCAAAACCAAGTAATAAAATATAACCTCAACACAGAATCCATCAATGAGTATAAACAAAATGATGTTAAGATAACATCCTGTTTAAAACTCAGTAGCAATACACAGTAAACAAGATTAATAATCTAACACTTATAATGAAAAATAAAAATTTAAACATGACCTAAACTAACTAAATGACTAACTAATTAACCAACTAATTAATTAAAAGAAATGATTATAGATGGTATTTGAAAGTGTTGGATGATGGTGGAAGAAGGGAAAGAAAAGGAGAGAAGAGAGAAGAAGGAAAGGAAAGAAGAGCGGTGAAACAGGGCAATCCAAGTGTGCACGTCATGCGACACGTAAGCGTGGATAGGTGAAATGGGAGCGATGCGTATCCGTAGGTCATTGATGAGCGGATAATTTATACACTTTTTGGCATTGTTTTTACATAGTTTTTAGTATGATTTAGTTAGTTTTTAATATATTTTTATTAGTTTTTAAATAAAACTCACATTTCTGGACTTTACTATGAGTTTGTTATTTTTCTGTGATTTCAGGTAATTTCTGGCTGAAATTGAGGGACCTGAGCAAAAATCTGATTCAGAGGCTGAAAAAGGACTGTAGATGTTGTTGGATTCTGACCTCAGTGCACTAGAAATGGAATTTCTGGAGCTACAGAAGACCAAATGGCGCTCTCTCAACTGCGTTGGAAAGTCGACATCCAGGGCTTTCCAGCAATATATAATAGTCCATACTTTGCTCAAAGATAAATGACGCAAACTGGCATTTAACGCCAGTTCCATGTTCCATTCTGGCGTTAAACGCCAGAAACAGGTTACAAGTTGGAGTTAAACGCCCAAAACAGGTTACAACCTGGCGTTCAACTCCAGAAACAGCCTAGGCACGTGTAAAGCTCAAGTCTCAGCCCCAGCACACACCAAGTGGGCCCCGGAAGTGAATTTCTGCACTATCTATCGTAGTTTACTCATTTTCTGTAAACCTAGGTTACTAGTTTAGTATTTAAACAACTTTTAGAGATTTATTTTGTACCTGATGACATTTTCACGTTTTACATTGTATCTCTACGGCATGAGTCTCTAAACTCCATGATTGGGGGTGAGGAGCTCTGCTGTGTCTCGATGAATTAACGCAATTACTTCTGTTTTCTATTCAATCACGCTTGTTTCTCTTCTAAGATACCTGCTCGTATCTAACCGTGATGAATGTGATGATCCGTGACACTCATCACCATTCTCAACCTATGAACGCATGCCTGACAACTACTCCCGTTCTACCTTAGATTGAGAGTGTATCTCTTAGCCTCCTGGTTCATGATCAGAGTCTTCGTGGTATAGGCTAGAATTATTGGCGGCCATTCCTGAGATCCGGAAAGTCTAAACCTTGTCTGTGGTATTCCGAGTAGGATCTGGGAAGGGATGACTGTGACGAGCTTCAAACTCGCGAGTGCTGGTCGTAGTGACAGACGCAAAAAGATCAATGGATCCTATTCCAACATGAGTGAGAACCGACAGATGATTAGCCGTGCGGTGACAGCGCATTTGGACAATTTTCACTGAGAGGACGGATGGTAGCCATTGACAACGGTGATCCACCAACATACAGCTTGCCATGGAAGGAGACCTGCGTGCGTGAAGAAGAAGACTGTAGAAAAGCAGAGATTCAGAAGACAGAGCATCTCCAAAACCTCATTCTGTTCTCCATTACTGCATAACAAGTACTATTTAATTTATGCTTTTTACTCTTTATAAATATAATCACTCTTATCATTGATTTTCTGACTAAGAATTACAAAATAACCATAGCTTGCTTCAAGCCGACAATCTCCGTGGGATCGACCCTTACTCACGTAAGGTATTACTTAGACGACCCAGTGCACTTGCTGGTTAGTGGTACGAGTTGTGAAAAGTGTGATTTACAATTCATGCAGCAAGGTTTTGGCGCCGTTGCCGGGGATTGTTCGAGTTTGAACAACTGACGGTTCATCTTGTTACTTAGATTAGGAAAATTTTGTCTTTTGGGTCAGAGTCTTTTATTTTCTTTTCAAAAATTTTCCAAAAATTTATTATTTTTCTTTATTAATCTTTAGAGTTTTCTGTTTGAGTCTAGCTGCATGTTTTAAGTTTGGTGACCTTTGTGTTTTTGCCATCCAAAAAAATAAATAAATAAATAAAATAAAAATAGTTTTTCTCTGTTTAATCCTTGCATTTGTTGAATGTGTCTATGTTCTTGTGTCAAGTTTTAAGTTTGGTGTTTTCTTGTCAATTTTTATTTAATTTTCGAAAATTTATTTTTGGTTTTCTAAAAATTTTAAGTTTGGTGTTCTTTTTTTTTATGTTCTTGAGTCCATTGAGTCTTTGAATTTCTATTCTTCGTGTTCTTGTGAATCTTCAAGGTGTTCTTGAGTCTTTCTTGCGTTTTGATCTTAAAATTTTAAGTTTTGTGTCTTTTTATTGTTTTTCTATTTCCTCATTGAATTCAAAAATATCTTTTTCCTTTATTTTAATTGATTTTTCGAATTTTCCTTTTAAAAATTCAGATTTTATTTTAAAATTTTTATTTTATCTTATCTTAGTTTTAAAATTTCAAAATTCAAATCTTTTTCAAAAAAACCTCATCTTATCTTATTTCAAATTCCAATTTCAAAACTTTTTAATTTAAATTCCTTATCTCCTCTTACCTAGCTTATCTTATCTTTTCTAATCTCAAATCTTAAAATTAAATATTTTTCATATCTTGTCTTTTTTTATTTTATTTTATTTTCTTACAAGTATCTTTAATTTTAAGACATATCTTTTTTAAAACTTCCTAACCAATTTCTCTCTCTTCATTTTTTTTGAAAATCCTCACCCACATCTTTTTTAAATCTTTTTAATTAATTAATTTAGTTTTCAATTTTCTTTTATTTATTTTTCTTCTAAGTTTCGAAATTATAGTCAATTTTTCATTTATTTTATTTTAATTTAATTTCGGTTTTCAAAACAAAATTAATTAAATATTTTATTTGCAATCCGCATCATCTCCCTTTCTCCATCATGGACCTAAGTGGAAATGAACAGTCCAGAAGGACTCTTGGGGTCATATACTAATCCCATTACTGCTGCATACGGGAGTAGCATCTGTATACCTCCCATCAAAGCAAGCAGTTTTGAGCTAAATCCTCAGCTCATTGTCATGGTGTAGCAAAATTGCCAGTATTCCGGTCTTTCACAGGAAGAACCAACGGAGTTTCTGGCGCAGTTCTTGCAAATTGCTGACACAGTGCGTAACAAGGAGGTAGATCAGGACGTATACAAGCTATTGCTGTTTTTGTTTGCTGTAAAAGATCAAGCTAAGAGGTGGTTAAATAACCAACCCACAGCAAGCATAAGAACATGGAAACAGTTATCAGACAAATTCCTGAATCAATAGTTCCCTCCAAAAAGGATAACACAGCTAAGGCTGGACATCCAAGGCTTTAAACAACAGGATGATGAATCCCTTTATAATGCCTGGGAGAGGTACAGAGGGATGCTAAAGAAATGCCCCTCTGAAATATTTTCAGAGTGGGTGCAGTTAGATATCTTCTACTACGGGCTTACAGAAAAAGCTCAGGTATCTCTAAACCACTCAGCTGGTGGATCTATTAACATGAGAAAGACTATTGAAGAGGCTCAAGAGCTTATCAATATAGTTGCTAGAAATCAGCATCTGTACATAAGTAATGAGTCCTCCATGAAAGAAGAAGCCAAGGCAATATCAACTGATTTTAGTCCTCAGGAGCAAGTTGCTGAACTCAATCAATAACTATCTTCTATAACAAGGCAGTTAGCAAAAGTTAAGGAGATGCTACAAGAAACCAAAAATGCTAACAAGGATATGGAATCACAAATGAATCAGACAAAACAGCAGTTATCAACATAGATAACAGAGGAGTGCCAAGCAGTTCAATTAAGAAGTGGAAAAACATTAAATACCTCAACTCAAAGCAGCAGAAATCCAAGAAAAGAACAGCTGACAGAGGATGAGCAACCTGCTACCCAAAATCCCTCTGAGGACAGTAAGAGCCCAAAGAGGAATAAGTCTGGCATTCAAACGCCAGAAAAGGGTGAGAATCTAGCGTTCAACGCCCAATCCATGTTTAGTTCTGGCGTTCAAATGCCACTGAGGGATTAGACACCTGCAAGTGCTGATAATAACTCCCTCAAGAAGGCTTCTCAACCTGCCTCTGTAGGAAATAAACCTGCAGCAACTAAGGTTGAAGAATATAAAGCCAAAATGCCTTATCCTTAGAAACTCCGGCAAGCGGAACAGGATAAATAATTTGCCTGCTTTACAGACTATCTCAGGACTCTTGAAATAAAGATTCCATTTGCTGAGGCACTTGAGCAAATACCCTTTTATGCTAAGTTCATGAAAGAGATCTTAAGTCATAAGAAGGATTGGAGAGAAACAGAAAAAGTTTTTCTCACTGAAGAATGCAGTGCAGTCATCCTAACAAGCTTACCAGAAAAGCTTAAGGATCCTGGAAGCTTTATGATACCATGCACATTAGAGGGTGCTTGTACCAAGACAGCTCTATGTGATCTTGAGGCAAGCATCAACCTAATCCCTGCATCCACTATCAGAAAGCTTGGCTTGACTGAAGAGGTCAAACCAACCCGGATCTGTCTTCAACTTGCTGATGGCTCCATTAAATACCCATCAGGCATAATTGAGGACATGATTGTCAAGGTTGGGCCATTTGCCTTCCCTACTGACTTTGTAGTGCTGGAAATGGAGGAGCACAAGAGTGTAACTCTCATTCTAGGAAGACCATTCCTAGCAACTGGACGAACCCTCATTGACATCCAAAAAGGGGAGTTAACCCTGAGAGTCAATGAGGATGAGTTTAAGTTGAATGTTGTCAAAGCTATGCAACATCCAGACACATTAGAAGACTGCCTGAGCGTTGATATTATTGACTCACTGGTAGAAGATGTCAATATGACTGAGAGTCTCGAATCAGAGCTAGAGGACATTTTTAAAGATGTTCAGCCTGATCTGGAGGAACCAGAGGAAATAAAAAAACCTCTGAAAACTCCTCAGAAAGAGGAGAAACCTCCTAAACCCGAGCTCAAACCACTACCACCATCCCTGAAATATGCATTTCTGGGAGAAGGTGACACTTTTCCTGTAATTATAAGCTCTGCTTTAAAGCCACAGAAAGAGAAAGCACTAATTCAGGTGCTAAGGACACACAAGATAGCTCTTTGGTGGTCCATAAGTGATCTTAAGGGCATTAGCCCAGCCAGATGCATGCACAAGATCCTATTGGAGGATGATGCTAAGCCAGTGGTTCAACTACAGAGGCGACTAAATTCCGCCATGAAGGAGGTGGTGCAGAAAGAGGTTACTAAGTTACTAGAGGCTGGGATTATTTATCCTATTTTTGATAGCCCCTAGGTGAGCCCTGTCCATGTTGTCCCTAAGAAGGGAGGTATGACAGTGGTTCCTAATGAAATAAATGAACTGGTTCCTACAAGAACAGTTACAGGGTGGCGTATATGTATTGACTACAGAAGGCTCAATACAGCCACTAGGAAGGATCGCTTCCCTTTACCATTCATAGACGAGATGCTAGAAAGACTAGCAGGTCATGAATACTACTGCTTTTTGGATGGCTATTCAGGTTACAACCAAATTGTAGTAGATCCTCAGGACCAAGAGAAAACAGCATTCACATGTCCATCTGGAGTATTTGCATACAGAAGAATGCCTTTTGGTCTGTGCAATGCACCTGCAACCCTTCAGAGGTGCATGCTCTCTATCTTCTCTGATATGGTAGAGAAATTTCTGGAAGTCTTCATGGATGACTTCTCAGTATTTGGAGACTCATTTAGCTCCTGTCTTAACCATCTAGCACTTGTTCTGAAAAGATGCCAAGAGACTAACCTGGTTTTAAATTGGAAAAAATGTCACTTTATGGTGAGTGAAGGAATTGTCCTTGGGCATAAAATTTTGAATAAGGGAATAGAGGTGGATCAAGCTAAGGTAGAGGTAATTGAAAAATTACCACCACCCACCAATGTTAAGGCAATCAAAAGCTTTCTGGGGCATGCAGGATTATATAGGAGGTTTATAAAGGATTTTTCAAAAATCGCAAAACCTCTGAGCAATCTGCTAGCTGCTGACACGCCATTTGTGTTTGACACAGAGTGTCTGCAGGCGTTTGAAACTCTGAAAGCTAAGCTGGTCACAGCACTAGTTATTTCTGCACCAGATTGGACATTACCATTGGAACTAATGTGTGATGCCAGTGGCCATGCCATTGGTGCAGTATTGGGACAGAGGCATAACAAGCTTCTGCATGTCATTTATTATGCTAGTCGTGTTTTAAATGATGCCCAGAAAAATTACACAACCACAGAAAAAGAGCTGCTTGCCGTGGTTTAATCCATTGACAAGTTTAGATCATACTTAGTAGGATCAAAAGTGATTGTGTACACTGACCATGCTGCTCTTAAATATCTACTCACAAAGCAAGATTCAAAGCCCAGGCTCATAAGATGGGTGTTGCTTCTGCAAGAGTTTGATGTAGAAATAAGAGACAGAAAAGGGACAGAAAATCAAGTAGTTGATCACCTGTCCCAGATAGAACCAATAGCAGGAGCATCCCTCCCTCCTACTGAGATCTCTGAAACCTTTTCGGATGAGCAATTGTTTGCTATTCAGGAAGCTCTGTGGGTTTGAGGCATTGCAAACTATAAGACTCAAGGTTCTCCTTCTGTAACCATGGAGAGGAAGCATGAAAAGCTTCTCTGAATACAGAGTCAAACAAAACCCCCACATTCAAACTCTAAGTTTGGTGTTGGGAGGCCACAACCAAACTCTAAGTTTGGTGTTGAGAGGCCCCAACCCTGCTCTGATTTTCTGTGAGGCTCTATGAGAGCTCACTGTCAAGCTATTGACATTAAAGAAGCGCTTGTTGGGAGGCAACCCAATGTTATTTAATTATATCTATTTATTTTCCATTGCTATTTTATGTTTTCTTTAGGTTGATGATCATGTGAGGTCACAAAAACAATTGAAAAATTAAAAACAGAATGAAAAACAGCATTAAAAATAGCTCACCCTGGAGGAAGAGCTTACTGGCGTTTAAACGCCAGTAAGAAGCATCAGACTGGTGTTTAACGCCAGAAAGAAGCATCAAGATGGCGTTAAACGCCAGAAACAAGCACCAGACTGGCGTTTAACGCCACAACAGAGCATCAAGTTGGCGTTTAACGCCACTAAAGGGAGAAAAACTGGCGTTTAATGCCAGAAACAAGCAACAGTCTGGCGTTAAACGCCAGGATTGCACTCTAAGTGCGTTTTGCACGCCTCAATGGAGCAGGGATGCTAAGTCCTTGACCCCTCAGGATCTGTGGACCCCACAGGATCCCCATCTACCCCACCCTCTTCTCCATACTCTCTTCACCACTTACATCCATCCATCATAAACCCCTTATACACACCATCACCCTCCCTTGGCCGAGCCCACCACACATCTCCATCTCCTCCTTTCTTTCTTCTTTTGCTCGAGGATGAGCAAACATTTTAAGTTTGGTGTGGAAAAAGCCCTGCTTTTTAATTTTCCATAACCATATGGCACCTTCCATGAGATTAGAGAAGATCAAAGAGCTATGAGGAAAGAGCAACAAAGGCAAGGAAGAGACATAGAGGAGCTCAAGAGCACCATTGGTTCTTCAAGAGGAAGAAGACGCCACCCTTACTAAGGTGGACCCGTTCCTTAATCTCCTTGTCTATTTATTTTTTTCTGTTTTCGCTCTCTGTGCTTTATGTTTATTTATATTTTTGTCTTTCTTACATGATCATTAGTGTCTAGTGTCTATGCCTTAAAGCTATGAATGTCCTATGAATCCATCACCGTTCTTAAATGAAAAATGTTTTTAATCACAAAAGAACAATAAGTACATGATTTCGAATTCATCCTTGAAATTAGTTTAATTATTTTGATGTGGTGACAATACTTTTTGTTTTCTGAATGAATGCTTGAATAGTGCATATGTCTTTTGAATTTGTTGCTTATGAATGTTAAAATTGTTGGCTCTTGAAAGAATGAGGAAAAAGGAGAAATGTTATTTGATAATCTGAAAAATCATAAAAATGATTCTTGAAGCAAGAAAAAGCAGTGAAGAACAAAGCTTGCAAAAAAAATGCGAAAAAAAGAAAAAAATATAAAGAAATAGAAAAAGCAAGCAGAAAAAGCCAATAGCCCTTAAAACCAAAAGGCAATGGTAATAAAAAGGATCCAAGGCTTTGAGCATCAGTGGATAGGAGGGCCCAAAAAGGAATAAAATCCTGGCCTAAGCGGCTAAACCAAGCTATCCCTAACCATGTGCTTGTGGCGTGTAGGTGTCAAGTGAAAACTTGAGACTGAGCGGTTAAAGTCGAGGTCCAAAGCAAAAAGAAGAGTGTGCTTAAGAACCCTGGACACCTCTAATTGGGGACTCTAGCAAAACTGAGTCACAATCTGAAAAGGTTCACCCAGTTATGTGTCTGTGGCATTTATGTATCCGGTGGTAATTCTGGAAAACAAAGTGCTTAGGGCCACGGCCAAGACTCATAAAGTAGCTGTGTTCAAGAATCAACATACTGAACTAGGAGAATCAATAACACTATCTAAATTCTGAGTTCCTATAGATGCCAATCATTCTGAACTTCAATGGATAAAGTGAGATGCCAAAACTGTTCAGAGGCAAAAAGCTACTAGTCCCGCTCATTTAATTAGAGCTAAGTTTCATTGATATTTTGGAGTTTATAGTATATTCTCTTCTTTTTATCCTATTTGATTTTCAGTTTCTTGGGGACAAGTAACAATTTAAGTTTGGTGTTGTGATGAGCGGATAATTTATACGCTTTTTCGCATTATTTTTACATAGTTTTTAGTATGATTTTAGTTAGTTTTTAATATATTTTTATTAGTTTTTAAATAAAAATCACATTTCTGGACTTTACTATGAGTTTGTGTGTTTTTCTGTGATTTCAGGTTATTTCTGGCTGAAATTGAGGGACCTGAGCAAAAATCTGATTCAGAGGCTGAAAAAGGAGTGCAGATGCTGTTGGATTCTGACCTTCCTGCACTCGAAATGGATTTTCTGGAGCAATAGAAGACCAAATGGTGCGCTCTCAATTGCGTTGGAAAGTAGACATCCAGGACTTTCCAGGAATATATAATAGTCTATACTTTGCTCAAAGATAAATGACGCAAACTGGCGTTTAACGCCAGTTCCATGTTACATTCTGGCGTTAAACGCCAGAAACAGGTTACAAGTTGGAGTTAAACACCCAAAACAGGTTACAACCTGGCGTGCAACTCCAGAAACAGCCTAGGCACGTGTCAAGCTCAAGTCTCAGCCCCAGAACACACCAAGTGGGCCCTGGAAGTGGATTTCTGCACTATCTATCGTAGTTTACTCATTTTCTGTAAACCTAGGTTACTAGTTTAGTATTTAAACAACTTTTAGAGATTTATTTTGTACCTGATGACATTTTCACATTTTACATTGTATCTCTATGGCATGAGTCTCTAAACTCCATGATTGGGGGTGAGGAGCTCTGCTGTGTCTCGATGAATTAATGCAATTACTTCTATTTTCTATTCAACCACACTTGTTTCTGTTCTAAGATACCCGCTCGTATTTAACCGTGATGAATGTGATGATCCGTGACACTCATCACCATTCTCAACCTATGAACGTGTGCCTAACTACCACTCCCGTTCTACCTTAGATTGAGAGTGTATCTCTTAGCCTCCTGGTTCATGATCAGAGTCTTCGTGGTATAGGCTAGAATTATTGGCGGCCATTCCTGAGATCCGGAAAGTCTAAACCTTGTCTGTGGTATTTCGAGTAGGATCTGGAAAGGGATGACTGTGACGAGCTTCAAACTCACGAGTGCTGGGCGTAGTGACAGACGTAAAAGGATCAATGGATCCTATTCCAACATGAGTGAGAACCGACAGATGATTAGCCGTGTGGTGACAGCCCATTTGGACCATTTTCACTGAGAGGACGGATGGTAGCCATTGACAACGGTGATCCACCAACATACAGCTTGCCATGGAAGGAGACCTATGTGCGTGAAGAAGAAGACAGTAGGAAAGCAGAGATTTAGAAGACAGAGCATCTCCAAAACCTCAATCTGTTCTCAATTACTGCATAACAAGTACTATTTAATTTATGATTTTTACTCTTCATAAATATAATTACTCTTATCATTGATTTCCTGACTAAGAATTACAAAATAACCATAACTTGCTTCAAGCCGACAATCTCCGTGGGATCGACCCTTACTCACGTAAGGTATTACTTGGACGACCCAATGCACTTGCTGGTTAGTGGTACGAGTTGTGAAAAGTGTGATTTACAATTCGTGCACCAGTCATGCGCACACGTGGTGGGTTATTCAGAGCGGCGATGCCTACGCGTGGGTGACGCGTACGCGTGGGTGGACTTGTGTGAAACGCACAATTCCAGCCTAAAACTCATGCAACTCTCAGGTTTTTGGATGGAGGGATGAAAATTTTGTATCCACATGTACACGTGGGTCATGCGTACGCATGGATAGTCAAAAATACTTGGGGCACGCGTACGCGTGTGTGACGCGTACGCATGGATGGTGCTCTGTTTTTCAAAAATATTTCAAGTTCTTGCACCAAACCAAGCATTCCAAACCTCCTAACAGCTACCAAAACACGATAAAACCTTATTCAATATGCTAAACTAGCAAATAAACTCAACAAACCAAACAAAACATGAAATCAGACTAATTTTTACCAATATATACAAAAGGGAAAAATAAAAAGATGTTACCATGGTGGGGTGTCTCCCACCTAGCACTTTTATTTATTGTCCTTAAGTAGGACATTTGGTGAGCTCCTTCTCAAGGTGACTTGAACATCCACTAATGCTTGGACTTCCAATAAGCTCCATTCTTCAAAATCAATCTCTCTAAACTTTGATGGAGTTCTTCACAAACCATGAGCTCCCAAAGTTGATCCACTTCTTTTAATCTGGGATCCCACTCTTTGTTTTCACACCCGTCTTTAAGTTGATCATGGTAGTTTCCTTCGGGTGGTAAGTTGGCCTTAGAATTCTCAATTGAGCACCCAAACAACTTCCTAGATCCATTCAATGTAGCATGATTCTAACCTTTACAATTCAACCTTGACGGTCCAACCATAATGAGCCTAACATTATTTTTCCAACCACTACACCACTCTCTCTTACCCTTAATTCCACAAAGAGCTCCAAGTTGCCAATCCGTTTCAATCAAACCATATTCAAGGGGAATAATGAAGCTTAAGGGTAAGGAATTTACCCACTTGAATGAAGTAATGGATGATGATGGCTTGGGGAGAGGTGTCTCCAATGTTCTTGCAAGCTCTTCTCCCTTGTGTTCTTCCTTGACACTTTCCACCTCTTCACAAACTTCTTCAATTTCATCTAACTCTTCTCCATCACTCAAATCATAAATGGGAGGTTGAGAGAAATCTACCTCTACATTGCTTTCTATCTCATTGGGAGAAGGTTCTTCAAGTCCAAAGGATTCACCACCAAGAAGGTTTGATGCATGATCTTCATCACCAAGGGAACTCAATTCTTGTTTCATTCCCTCCAAGTCTTCATTCAAAAATTGTTTTAGAGGTTGTGCACTCTCCTCCTCAACAACAAATTCAATCTCCTTAGAGGCATGTTCTATAATTCTAGTTTCCCATGGAGGTTTCGCATCTCCTAAGTCTTCAACCACTTCTTCCTCTTCTTCAACAATCCTAGGTTCCTCCAATTGATCTAACACAAAGTCTAGCTCCTCATTCTCCACCGGATTTTCCAATCTCTCCTTCATGCTATGCTTTTCTTTTGATCCTTCACATGTAGCCATGGAAGCACTTTGAGTGAATGGGTATCGGGATACCAAAGTGTGTACTACCTTGGTCAAGATAGTCACATATTCTACTGCATTCCTTTGCATATCTGATGGGTGGAAATTAGAATTTCACACAAACTCACCGGCAAGTGTACCGGATCGCATCAAGTGTAATAACTCACAAGAGTGAGGTCGATCCCACAGGGATTGATGAATTGAGCAATTTTAGTTAGGTGATGAATTTAGTTAAGCAAATATTTGATGAATTGAGTGATTTTAATTGACAGAAGCTAAATTGCACGTAATTAAAGGTGCAGAAGGTAAATTAAGCAGAAGAATAAAATGCAGAAGAGGTAAATTGCAAGTAACTTAAAGAAAAAGAAAGTAAAAGAGTTGAAACTTAAATTGCAAGAAAAGTAAATTGCAGAAACTTAAAGTGTAAGAAATGTAAATTGCTGAATCTAAATTGCTGAGAAATGTAAATTTCCTGAAGAGTAAAAAGATTTGGGTGCTGGGACTTGAAATTGAACAAGGAATTTCAAACTAAAGTAAATCAGAAAGCTTTGAGATGCAGGACTTCAGATCTTGATCTCAGTAGCAGGAACAGAAATGGAAAATTTTTTCAAGAAATAAAACAGCAAGAGAATTTGAGTCAATTATGAAATCCTTAAAGAGAAATTGAAGATTGAAGAAGAGCAATGAGGTTAGAAAGCAGATCTAACTCTCAATCACTCTCTAGATCAAGCAGAAAATAAGTTGCAGAAGAAAATGAAATTTTAAAACA
This sequence comes from Arachis hypogaea, assembly GCF_003086295.3. NCBI lineage: Eukaryota > Viridiplantae > Streptophyta > Magnoliopsida > Fabales > Fabaceae > Arachis > Arachis hypogaea. The sequence continues at coordinate 65,662,996 of NC_092049.1, read as the reverse complement.
GCAAAAGAAACTCAGATCCAAATTCAATAGAATTCCTCAATCTCAATCCCAATCCAAAAACCCAAAATAGAAAAGTAGAAGTTGCAGATGAAAGAAATTGTAAACAGAAAACTAAACTCATATTCAATCATTAGAATAATTGAGAAGAGAGGTAAAAGATGATTCTCAAACTTAGAATCAATGAAGCTCTTCAATCTCAATTCAAATTCCAAGAACAGAAATTAAAAGTTACAGAAGAAAGAAAATGCAGAAAGAAAACTCAGATCCAAATTCAAAAAATCCCAAATTTAAAAACAAGTAAAAAGTAAAAATCAGCAAAAGGTCCCTTACAAATCAAATTAACTCCTATATACATTTTCTATTTTGGTCTTCAAAGCTTGGAGTGGGCTTTTCAAAGTTGGCCTTGAATGAGAAATGGATTTCAAGAAGGATGGGTTCGGTTTGGCTTTGGTTCAATTGAAGTGGAGGCATGGATCCGGTTTGGCTTTAGTTCAATTGAGCTTGAGGCATGGTTTAGCTCCCAGGGGAGTGCTCCGCTCGGTTTAGTGAGCATTGTGCTCACTTTCCTTGGTGAAGCATGCTCACTAGCGCTCACTAAGTGAGCATTGCACTCAAATAATGAGCGCTACTCCTTGTGTTGAATGCGTGCCCTCCTCTTCGAACCTTGGTGTCCCCTTTTTTGAATGTTGCGCTTCCTCAATTTCCTTGGTGAAGGCACGAAAATGCTCACTTCAAGTGAGCATAGTGCTCACTTCTTTGAGCGCCATTTGAGTGCTCTTTGCCTTCCTTGGTTTGATGTGCGACAATGCTCACTAGAGTGAGCATAATGCTTACTTGATTTGAGCGCTCCTTGTCTTCGCCATTGTTGAGCGTTGGCCTTGTGTTCCTTCATGGTTGAGCGCCACGCTTTTAAAAGCGTGACCTAAGGTCCAAAGCGTGCTCAATCTTCAAAAGTGTGCCAAAATTTCCTCTTTCTACCATTTCTTCACCTACAATCAACCACACAAACATGTCAAAGTATCACTAAATTCGCAAGGTTTCTAAATCATTCATAAAATCAACTAATTCTAGCTTGAATCCTATGATTTTGTGTAAAAAAAAATGATGGTTAGTTGATTTAACATAATCATGAAAATCCACTCCAAATCACTTACTTATTGTGCAAGAAAGTGCATAAAACCTAATGAAACAAGTGAAAAATGCTTGAAAAGCTAGCATAAGATGACTTGTGATCAATATCCTCTTGCCCTTGAAGTAGCAAAGTGAGAGAATTATCTATTGAAGCTTGGGGTGGATAGGAGGGTTCATCATTTTGGAGAAAGGGTTCATAATAGGAAGGCAGTTCTTCTTGGTAAGGGCATGGAGGTGGTGTATATTTAGGTGGTTCTTGGGAGTATTGACATTGTGGTAGTTCCATACGTGGTTCATATGGCTCAAAGGTTGTTGGTTTGGTGGGTATGAATTAGGGTCATATGGAGGTTGTTCTGAGGGTTACCTGAAACTGAAGGTCGATCTCAGATAAGATCTGCTGTTGGGATGTCCTTTGAGATAAGTTAGTTATTTTATCTTATCTTTTAGGGGAACCGCTTTATCTTTCTAGGCTTTGCCACCTTTAGAACGGGCTGCGTTCCTTTTTTTGGGCCTGCTTTGGGCTTTTATGGCGATTTGGCCGAACTGTTTAAGGAGAGGTCGGGGGCGACCCAACCTGAAGAGGTCGGTCGCTCTTGTCTTCAATCAGCCCAGGTCGCATAGTTCGACCCAGGGTATGAACAGTGCCCTTGCTTGAGCTCGATCTTACCCTTGAGGTCGTGTCTTTGAACTTCGACCCCTTTGAGGAAGTCCTGCTCGAGCATTTTCCTTTAGTCGTTCTCCTGTATAACTCCTGCTAGGGTTCCTTGAATGCGAAGCATTTTCTTTCTTTCTTTTTTAATTGCAGCGCGCGTTGCGCTTTCTTGGGAACGTGTGAGGGTTTAAAAGCTCATTAATTCCCCTTTGCCATTTTCTCCTTTCCCTCTTTTGCATTTCATTTTGAATTTTAAAGGATCATTTTTCAGTTTCTTCTTTCCTTTCTCTTTGCTCTTTACTTGTTATTTGCTGAGGTACTTTGTTCTCTTATTTTCTCACCCCCAAGCCTTCCATTTTCTTTTCCTAAAAGCGATTGTTTGGTGCGGATTTTGTCGTTCTTTCAACTTGAACAGTTATCTTCTTCTCTTCTGCAGGTTGGTCTTCCTTCTTTTTACTTCGACAATCGTTCTTTCTGCATGTTTTCACTGTCGCGTATTTTGCAAAGTTTTTATTTTTATTTGAGTTTGCCTTTAGAAGTTTGAGTCTTTCTACAAAAGATTTCATCTTTGTGCTTGATTATCATTATGATGTGTGCCTTTCGGGTTTCTGGAAGTTTTTGCTTTCTTAGGGCTTTTGACTTGTTGCTGCTCCTGTCGCTTTCATTTTTGCGTGCCTTCTTTTTGTACAAAGTTTTAGCTTTTGTTGTACTGTTGGTAGAAAAAAGGATAGAGTTTTCTTGCTGACTCTTTGCATGGTCTGTGATAATCATGGAGTGATGCTGAATGGATTATTAAACTCCTTATATTTTTTGAGAGGGTTAGGGCTAGTTTAGGGCATGGATTTTTGCACCGACTTCTCTTTTCTGGGTTCTTGCCTTACTGTTTGCCTCCAAAGGGTGCCCCTGGACTTTATTGTTGGTCCTCCGCTCTCTGCGAGTCCTGGGGTTTCCCTTTTGTTGCCATATTTGACTTTGCTGATTGCTTTTTACTGTCTGAGTTGTTTCCTTATTGCCCGAGTTGTTTGGTAGTGACCATTTTTTCTTTTTCTTACTGTAGGGATAGTTGGCCTATGTCTTCACGAAAAAATATTATCGAGATGTCTTCGAAAGTACCTGCTGGTATGGCCGACTAGCTAGATTCAATAGTTCTAATGTGTGTGACCGTAGCTGATCCCGAGTACTATGTAAGGCTTAGGAGGTTCCATATGATTTGTAGTGATAGGGACGAAGAGAAGAATTATGAATTGGTGTTGCCTGACCCTGAGGAGAGGGTTAGTTTTCCTTCCTTGACTTAGGAAGAACGACCCTTTTTCTATGCTTACGAATACTTTTTTAGTCAGCTGAATATTACCATCCCTTTTTCCACTTTTGAGACTGACCTGCTGTGGTGTTGTAATGTGGCCCCTTCTCAGCTCCATCCGAACTCATGGGGTTTCATAAAGATTTTTCAACTGTTGTGTCAGGAGTTGGGTGTCCGACCTACCCAGACTCTCTTTCTATTTCTTTTTGTGTTGACAAAGCCTGGGGTAGCTAAGAAGAAAGCCTCTTGGATTTCTTTCCGAGCAACTCAAGGGAAGAAAGTGTTTTCTATATATGATGAGTCCTTTTGCAATTTCAAGAACTATTAATTCAAGGTCTGAGCTGTTGAGGGTGCTCAGCCCTTCCTTTTAGATGAAAATAATGAACCCACCTTCCCTTTGTCGTGGCAAAAGGATCCAGTAGTAGTTAAGTACTCTTGGGAGAGCTTAAGCGAGTTAGAACAAGCCTTTGTGGGTGTGTTAGAGGAGAACTGGGGGGAGCCTCCTCACCTAGATACGAAGAGGTTTCTAGAAGATCCTTCCCTCCTCCGTGCTGAACTGGGTAGTGGCCGACTTCTTTTTCTGACAGCTTTCCTTTTTGTTTGTTTGTCGATTTATCCCTTTCTTACTTATAACATGGATTTGCTGGTTTCTTTTTCAGAAATGGTGAAGTCTATGAACTCCATGAAGGCCTTTCGTCGAGCTAAGAACGTGACAGCTACACAGAATCTGACAGCGAAGACCTCTGGAGAGGGATCTTCCCAACTGCCTCCGAAGAAGCTGAACTTGGATGCTTCTGGGCCGAGGAAGGTCATTCCGACTCCTCAGGTCCAGATAGTTCCTTCTGACCCAGTTCAACCGACTTCCAGTGCTGCCTCCTCTCCTACTGTTGTTGGTCCTCTTCCAAAACGACAAAAAACTGTTGGTTCTTTTGATCTGAATAGCAAGGATTTCGATGCCGTGGGTTTTGTGGACGAACTGATTGCTCCTCACGGTAGGATTCCCTTGGACGATGTGTCACTTCTTCATCATGTGGATTTTGTTGTGGGTAGTAGTATCTGAGTTGCCAACATTGGAGGGCTCTTTCCTGGATTATTAAGGAGTCTCCTGTCCATGCCACTAGGGCTTTCATGGAGGAAGCCAAGGCTGAGTATGACAGGATTAAGGGTTTGAAGGATGAGCTCGACGCCAAGGTTGCAAAGTTGGAGATTGACGTGGAGAAGGAAAAAGAATGGGCTACTTGGGCGGAGGCAGCTGCTAACTTGTCTGATGAAGCTACGAAAAAGTATAAGGAGAGTTATACACAGACCTACGGCAAGCTGCTAGAAGCCAAGGAGAGACTTCAATCGCCCAAGATGATTACGCTGAGCTTCAGGGTCACATGGTGACTAGTATGACCGACATGTTTGAGATCCTGAAGGATCAGGTTCGAGTTATTGCTCCTGAGACCGATCTCTCCTTATTTAGTATGTACAATATGGTGGTGGATGGCAGGATTGTGCCTGCCCCTGATGATGACGATGAAGGTCCTCCTCCTGTGCCGCCAACCAAAGCTTCTGCAGCCTCGGCTTCTTCAACTCCTCCAGCTGAGGTCGACCGTCCAGAATCTGATCTCGATCTTCAAATTCTGAACCGGGAGGATGGGACTGTGGATGCTACCCCTATCTCGACCGTTCCTCCTCCTTCAGCCAAGGATGCTACTACTGGGGAGACTTTGGACCCCTTATGATTTTTGTGTATTTGTATAGTCCTGTTTGTGGACTTTGAACTTGTTTTTTATAACTCTTTATGTGGTTGTCTTTTCTAACACTTGGTTGCTTCTTTGCAACTTTATTTTGCAAAAAACAAAACACTTTAAACTCTGAGGCTTCCTTTTAAGTGGCCTTTTGAGTCTTTTAATGTTTTATTCCGATGGATACATTCTGCTGATATGTTAATCATACCTTTGCAACTTTTTGGGTCTTTTGGATCATGCCTTGCTTTGTTTATTCTCTGTTTTGGCAAAGTGATCCTGTGGTGTCTGGGCTAACTTTTTCGACAACTTTTTAGTGTTATTATAGAACCTTTTTAGTTTGTTCGAACAATTTTATGGCCTTGTTTTAGGATCGTCCCTTTTTGGGCACAGTTGTGTCCCTTTTAGCTAAGCATTTTTGAGCCTTAGGTTGTTTTTCTACCTTTTTGGCATTCTCCTTTCTTTGAGGTTGTACCTGGGCTCTTCTGATGTTGACCCGTGCGACCTCTTTGTCTAAGCTTTTTAGTCATGTTCCAAAAACTTTTTAGGTAGTGTTCCAAGGGGAACCTTTTCTTTATAGTTTTTTTGGACGACTTTTTAGCTCTTTGATTGGCTTTAGCAAGATGTCTTCGTCCCTTTTCAGTGATCCTTTCGTTGGTCCGACTTCTCTGTCGGGCCTGGTTAAGTTATTTTTAGTAATCCATTTTTAGTCAGACCTCATCAGGTTGCTTTTTATGGATTACTTTTTATAACTTCTTGCATTAACTTGCTACTACCGCTTTCACCTTGCCGACCTCTTTGTAATCGGGCGATGAATTTGGTTTTCACCTTGCCGACCTTCTTGTAATCGGGCGATGAATTTTTGCGTTTATGAGCTTAGATTAATGCGTCTTGGTAGGAAACTATTTAGGGAATCTGAAAACTTTATTCAAATGATAATAAAAAATAGAAATATGAACAAGAATGTATATATATGAGTGCTTACCCTTCTAGGTTGGGTAATTTTTGTAGATCTTGGTCTGGCCCCTCATTAAAAAACCTTTTCAGGAAAAAGAGTGCACCTTTAACCTAAGATCTTTTATTATTTTCTAACTATAGTACCTTCTTAGGTTACAGGCATGCCATGACCTTGGTAGCTCTCGCCCCTCGAGGTCAGACACCTTGTAGTAACCTTTTCCGAGTACTTCTATGACTCGGTAAGGTCCTTTCCAGTTAGTTGCTAGCTTCCCTTCTCTTGACCAACCTGCTCCGATGTCATTTTGGATTAAGATGAGATTATTGGTGGCAAAGCTTCGCTGGACTACTTTCTGATTATACCTTAAAGCCATTCGATGCTTTAACGCTTCCTCTCTGATCCGGGCTCTTTCCCGAACTTTTGGAAGTAGGTCGACCTCCTCTTTTTGAATTTAGGAGTTGGCCTCTTCATTGTAGAGGATCATTCTGGGGGATCTTTCTTCTATTTCCACTGGAATCATTGCCTCCATCCTGTAAGCAAGTCGAAAGGGTGATTCTCTTGTGGTAGAGTGTGGAGTTATTCGATATGCCCATAGGACTTGTGGGAGCTCTTCAGCCCAAGCTCCCTTCGCATCTTGTAGTCTCCGTTTTAACCCAGCGAGTATGACTTTATTGGCGGCTTCTGCCTGTCCATTGGCTTGTGGATGTTCTACAGATGTGAATTGGTGCTTTATTTTTAAGTCAGCTACTAAATTCCTAAAACCTTTATCAGTGAACTGAGTGCCATTATCTGTGGTGATGGAGTAAGGGACCCCAAACCTTGTGATAATATTTCTATATAAAAATTTTCGACTTCTTTGGGTGGTGGTATTAGCTAAGGGCTCTACCTCAATCTATTTTGTGAAATAGTCTATTCCTACAATGAGGAAATTGACTTGTCCTGACCCCTGGGGAAGGGTCCAAGGAGGTTGAGCCCCTATTTTGCGAATGGCCTGGGCAACGTAACACTGATGAGCTCCTCTGGTGGGGCGATATGGAAGTTATCATATTTCTGACATGGTGGGCGTGTTTTGGGAAACTCTATTGCTTCCTTTTGCAAGGTTGGCCAGAAGAATTCAGCTCGGAGTACCTTTTTAGAAAGAGCTCGTCCCCCGAGATGGTTGCCACACATACCACTGTGTACTTCTTCCAGAACTTCCTTTGTGTTGGAGGTCGTCACACATTTTAGGAGGGGTGTTGAAATCCCTCTTCGGTATAAGATGTTGCCCACTATGGTGTAGTACTATGCTTCTCATACTAGCCTTTTTACCTCCTTTTAATCTGTGGGAAGTGTCTCAGATTTGAGGTAGTTGATTATGGGAGTCATCCACCCTTGATCCTAACCTGATATGGTTAAGGCTTTTTCTCCCTCCGAGATTGATGGGCTTTGCAGTCTTTATTGGATGAGGCTTCTATTATTGCCCCTGGTTTGGTGCTGGCTAGTTTTGAAAGTGTATCAGCTCGGGCGTTCTATTCCCGAGGCATATGTTGGACCTCGTATTCTCTGATCTGTCTGAGCTATTCTCTGGTTTTGTCTAGGTATTTTTTCATGGTGGGATCCTTAGGTTGCTAGCTCCCTTCTATTTGTGAGGTAACCACTTGTGAATCGCTGAAGATGGTAAGCCTTTGAACTCCTAGCTCCCTAGCCAACCTCAAACCAACCAGTAATGCCTCGTATTCAGCTTGATTATTTGAGGCAGGGAATTCAAACTTTAGTGATAGCTCGATTTAGGTTCCCTGATCACTTTCTATAATTATGCCTATGCCACTCCCGGTCTTGTTTGAAGAGCCGTCCACGTAGAGATTCCATTTTGTGGGAGTTCCTGGGGTGTCGGTGTATTCAGTAATGAAGTTGGCAAGATACTGTGATTTGATGGCTGTCCGAGTTTCATATCGAAGATCGAATTCGGATAACTCGACTACCCACTATAGGATTCTTCCAGCTAAGTCTGTTTTCTGCAAAATGCCTTTTATGGTTGGTTTGTCCGAACTCTGATAGTGTGAGCTTGAAAGTATGGGCGGAGTCGTTGAGAAGTGAGAATGAGGGCGTAGGCAAACTTTTCTATCTTTTGATAGTTTAGTTCGGCCCTTGTAGAGCCTTCCTGATGAAGTAGATTGGTTGTTGCCCACTTTCGTCTTCTCTGACTAGTGCCGAGGCTATCGGCCGACTTCCTACTGCGAGATATAGTATGAGTTCTTCAGTTTCCCGTGGTCAGGTGAGAATGGGTGGTTGCCCCAAGAATTTTTTGAAATCTTAGAAGGCATGTTCGCACTCTGCTGTCCATTCAAACTTTTTGAAATCTTATGGCTGATTCGGCTAGAAATCTGGACAGAGCTGCCAGTCTGCCGTTGAGTTGTTGTACCTCTTTGACGCAAGTCGGACTTTTGATGTTGAGGATAGCCCGGCATTTATCTGGATTCGCCTCGATTCCTATTTGTGTGAGCATGAAGCCTAAGAATTTGCCAGTTTCTACCGCAAAGGTGTACTTTGTGGGATTAAGTTGCATGCCATGCTTTCTTATGGTGTCGAACACTTTGATAAGGTCGGACAACAACGATTCCTCACTTTGTGTTTTTACCATCATGTCGTCTACATAAACCTCCATTAGCTTTCCGATATGGTCAGCAGAGACTTTGTTCATCAATCTTTGGTAAGTGGCTCCTACGTTTTTGAGCCCGAATAGCATGACTATGTAGCAGTAATTTGCCTTTGGGGTTAGGAACGAGGTCTTTTCTTGGTCAGGTGGATACATTAGGATTTGGTTGTATCCCAAATAAGCATCCATGACAGAGAGGTATTTGTATCAAGAAGAGGCATCCACTAGAGTGTCTATATTTGAGAGTGGGTAAGGGTCTTTTGGGAAGGCCTTATTGAGGTCGGTGTAGTCGGTGCACATCCACCACTTTCCATTTGACTTCTTTACCAAGACCACATTTGCTAGCCATAATGGATACTTGACCTCCTTTATAAATCCTGCCTCCAGTAAGGCTTGTACCTGCTCTTCCACAGCATGGGACCTTTCGGGGCCGGGCTTCCTACGCTTCTGTTGCACTGGCCAAGATCCAGGATATACCACCAGTTTGTGGCACATTAACTTAGGATCTATACTGGGCATGTCTGCGGTCTTTCATGCAAAGAGGTCGGCGTTGTCCTTTAGAAACTGTATCAGTGGCTCCTTTAAATCTCCTTTTAAGGTTGCCCTGATGTTTGTTGTTTTATCATGGGCATCTCCGATCTGGACTTCTTCAGTCTCGCCTTCAGGTTGTGGACGAAGTTCCTCGCGAGCTCAAACTCTCCCGAGTTTGATAGTGTTGATATCCTCTCCTTTGGGGTTGCCTTTAAGGTTCAAACTTTCATTGTAACAGCATTGCGCAATCTTTTAGTCTCCTTTTATCCTGGCGATCCCTTCCGGAGTAGGGAACTTCCTGCACAGATGTGGAGTCGAGACTACTGCGGCGAGCTGGTTCAGTGTTGTTTGACCTATTAGGGCGTTATAAGCTGAGCTCACGTCGACTGCGATGTAGTCTAAGTTGAGTGTCCTTGACCGAGTTCCCTTTCCAAAGGTTGTATTCAGTGAGACGTATCCAAGTGGTTGGATTGGGGTGTCTCCATGTCCGAACAAGCTATTCGGATATGCTATGAGCTCTTTATCCTGCAAACTGAGTTTGTCGAAGGCGGACTTGAACAAGATGTCTGCAGAGCTTACTTGGTCTACCAATGTTCGGTGGAGATTAGCATTGGCAAGTATGATGGTAATAACCATGGGATCATCATGCCCTGGGATGATGCCTGCAGTGTCTTCTTCGGTAATGGTGATGTCGGGGAAGTCAGGCGACCTGTCTCCTCCTCCAACATGGTACACCTCCTTAAGGTTCCTTTTGCGCGACGATTTAGAGATCCCTCCTATTGCGAATCCTCCATTGATCATGTGAACATGCCTTTCGGGGGTGTGATGGGACATTCAACTCATCCGATCTCTTCCTCCCTTCTTCTTTTCTTCGGCTCATCTGTTTTATTGGCCAGGAACCGGTCTAATCTTCCTTCCTAGGATAACTTTTCTATGACGTTCTTTAGACTCGATGGTATTCACAATACTCTGTCTGACTTCCTCCTCTTTTATGCTTAATCGGGCGAGGGAGCGGGATCTTTTCATTGTTGCATATCTCTCTGTATACATCCATAAGGGACACTCTGAGTGGAGTGTAATTGTGGTATTTTCTGGGTTTTTCAGTAGGCTGGTCTTCTTTTTTCCTAGACTCTTTATCCTTGTCCCGAGGGGGGTAGGAGAATCTAGATTTTGAGTTTCCTAGTCGAGAGTTCTCCTCCATGTTAATATACTTCTCTGCCCATTCTTGTACCTCGTTCAGAGAAGTTGGATGCTTTTTTGATATGGAGTGGCTAAAAGGTCCTTCTCCCAGACCATTGATGAAACCCATGATGACTGCTTCTGTTGGCAGACTTTGTATGTTCAAACATGCCTTGTTGAATCTTTCCATGTAGTTGCGGAGGCTTTCCCGATCTCCTTGCTTAATCCCAAATAGGCTTGGGGCATGCTTGGCTTTATCTTTTTGGATGGAGAATCTAGCTAGAAACTTCTTGGCGAGGTCATCGAAGCTTGCTATTGACCTTGGTGGCAAGTTGTCGAACCACTTTATTGCTATTTTGGTCAAAGTGGTCGGGAAAGCTTTATAACAGATTGCATCTGAGTCATCCGTTAGATACATCCTACTTCTGAAATTGCTGAGATGATGGCTTGGATCCGATGTACCGTCATATAGGGTCATGTCAGGAGCTTTGAAGTCCTTTGGGACTTTAGTTTTCATGATCTCTTTAGTGAATGGGTCTTGGTCTTTGTGGGAGCTATCTTCATGACTGGATCGGGTGGTTTTGGACTTGAGACTGGCCTCGAGCTTTAGGAGCTTGTCCTCTAGCTCCCGGCGTCGTCTTGTTTCCCTTCGGAGGTTCTTTTCGGCCTCGCGCTGCTGTTCGGCTTCTTGTTCCAACTGTTTGAGATGATCTTGCTATTCTCTGAGGGCATCTAAGATTTCTGTGTTGGGAGACTACTTGTTCCCCTTGCTTTGAGGCATATCTTTTGACGAAGCATCCGTGTTTTTAAGCGGGGTTCTTTCTTCCAAACCAGAGTTGTGATCGTTGTCAAGGTTGTCCGCCATGATGATTGTAACGACCCAACTCCCAGTATGCCATGGTCATACAAGAAGCTAAGTTTTACTAACTTATCCCTCTTAATTATTAACTATTATTTACTATATGAGCCTGTTCCTTGTTAGAGCGATGCCAATTTTACGGGTAACTTTTTTTTTATATCATATCGTTGCGGATAACAAGGTAAAATAAACAAGCATACATTGAGAGTAATAGAAAAGCGGCATAAAGAAACATAGAAACACAACTGATAATATACATCATGTACACTATAACAAAACATGCAGCGTTTACACAAGATCAAGTCAGTTTACATCCTCGTCATCCTACGTAGCTAATATATACACGACACTCCCAGGGCCTGGCCCATACAAAAGCCACTAAACTGGCACCCAGGCTAGCCTAACCACTATATAGCTCCTAGCTCTCGAGTGTACTAACACAAATGAGAGACTAACTAACAGATAATGTCAGACTAGAGTGTCATCAAAAGAATGCCCCTCCCGCAGTCAAGCTATATCTACACGTGGCCGTTCGGGGAATCGCCGTGAGGCTCGTCCATCTCCTCATCCTGCTCTATTTCTATCTCAGGATCCTCCTCCTCCTCATCATCCGCAGCTACAGCTATACCCTCAGATCCACCAGAAACACTGCTGTCACTATGTACAAAACCATTCGCGAGCACAGGTCCGTTCGCGTGTATAGGAGCTACCCCACCGTCTGGTAGTGCCGGCTCATCAGGCTGTGGAAAGTCGGGGATCGGCTCAGGGGGAAAATCCCACTCTGGTGGTATCACAGGTACGTAGTCATCAGCTAACTCAGGCTCATCAGGAATGATAGGCTCAGGTACCGCCTCATTCAAAGGTTGAGCTGGTATAGGGTGCCCGGGATTATCAGGAAAAGGATGTCCAGGTGCGTCAGGATGTAACCAGGATAAGGGAAAGTCGTAAGGAGCATCGGGGTCAAAATGCGGGCTAGACAGAGGATGTTGAAAAGCTCGATTAGGTAACGCATATCGTCTAATACGAGGCTCCAAACCCATAATGAAGTAACTGTGATGTACCGGATCCTCGTAGACGTAAGGGTCCTCGAACTCATAGAAGATCACACCTGTCTCCATCTGAGGGGGGAGGAAGGGAGAGAAGGGGTAAGAACTGGGGAGTTCTTAGTAGGGTCGGGGTTATTAGTTACGTTCATTTATTTGATTCCGATTAGCAGATAGATATTAGAATACAATAAAGTAGTAAACAGTAGTTAAAATAGATAGGAAAACAGAAAATAGAACACAAACAGAAGAACACAAGGAAATAAAGCACAGACATAACACTCAAGCAGACAAACATAAAGAAATAGTTCACTCACAAGAAGGAAAGCAACAGAGAATGATGCACAGACAAGAATGATGCATGTCTAGCCCTAGCACAGGCCATGAGCTCATGTGTCGGTTAGCACCTGCATTCCCGACATTTATCCGGTCACGAGTTCACGATTTCCCGGATACGATCTTCCGTTCAAATAAATGCGCATATAATTATTAGCAGCTCTATTGAGACAGCCTCTTCTTTCTACTCGCAGGAAATATACTCTTGGGAACAAAAAATTGCTGTAGGTATCCAAGTTTTCCTACAGAAACTCTTGGGTTGCTTAAAGCAACAGATAATAAATATTATCTCTTAGGTTGCATTCAGCAACGAATAAGCAAACAATATCTCTTGGGTTGCCTCAAGCAACAATTAACCTTTCAATAAGCCTTCTGCTCTTAGTTTCTTTACCCTGCTCTGATTTCTCTGTTTAATCTGTGTATTTAAAGCTTATGTAAATTTCGGTATGAATAGTTAGCATGTCCCAAGTATAGGTTCATTAAGTCTATACTGAAACAATTTAACTTTTCATATAATACCTAACCCTAGTCGCAACTCAAAGACTAACTATGTTGCCCTAGTTTGTTTGCTAGTCTCTGTCTGTTTTTCTGTCATTAAAATCTTACAAACTTTTTCTTCGATTTTTATCTTTTCTTAAACTTTTATCTTTTATTTATCTTTGCCTCACTAATATGTTCTTACCACTCCCTAAGTGTTTTATGAAGGTAATTATGAGATTCTGCACTTAAAGTTGTCTTTCTAAAGCTTTTACAAAAAACTGCCTTTTTCGCATTATTTTATTATTTTTATTAAAATATTATTTTTAATTAAATATTATTATTTAATATTTTATTATTATTTATTATTTTATTAATATATTTTCGAAAATTAACTTTACTTTAACCTTTAACCTTTAAAATTCACTTTTTACCACCCGTAACTTTTAATATTTCTATTTTTACCACCCTAACTTTCAGAAATTACCAAATAACCCCTCAAACACCAAAATAATTACTTCCTTGCCCTTTTATGAATCAAAAAGGTGTTCTTCATTGTTCTTCACCACACTCAAAGTGTTCTTCATGTTCTTCATAAATTCTTCAGATTCTTTCTCTGTTTTTACCCGTTTTTCAGTCTTTTCAACAACCGATTTTTACTATAATTCATAATAAATTAGCAGCCACTAAAACCCCATCTTTTCTACATGATTTCAGCACAAATTGAACCTCAATTTAAGCTTAGGGTTTCGTTTTTCCAGCTGCCCAAGAACATGAACTTTAAAGGTTGAATTTCATCAAATTTCATCAAAATTTCACCAAATTTTCACCAAGAATCAATCATATATGCAACCAATTTTTAGCACAGCAAAATTATACAACATTCACACATCTCAAACACAAATAATCAAGATTAATTTCGTGGCACCCTACCTGATTTTGCTGCCCCTAATTCAGTTAGATTTTCAGGTGGTCCTTAAGCATTTTTTCCTCCTAAATCACATCAAGAAAACACATATTTAAGCATGTTTCCTTGAAACTGAATCAAAAGAGAGATGGTGCAGCCAACTCACCTTGATCCCAGCCTTGATAAGTCAGATAATCATGTAGAGAAAGAAAAGAGGATCATTTTGGTCTGATTGGAATTTTGATTTGAGTTTTAGTTCAGCAGAAATCAAGCTTTGAAGATTTGGAACTAAGAACTTTTCTCTCATTTTCTCTCTACCTATTTTCGGCCACAAAGTGAAAATGAGCCAGCCTTGGGGGTTTTGGGGGTGTAGGGTGAGTTGTGATTGGTTGGCTTGGAGGTGGATTAAAATAATATTAAAATATCTCAGATGTATAACTACTATAACTAGGTGTATCAGAACACTTGTGAAAACATCTCTAAAAATTATTTTCTGAGCTACTAGCATAAATGACACTAGTAACATATTTATTATGAGAATAAAACATGTATAATGAGGCCTTAGCATTGCTAAAGTCATCAGAGAGTGTTGGTGCTAAGCTGCACCAGTAAATTGTGAACCCGGTTAAACCGGTTTTCTATTTTTAACTAAAACTGACCAGGTAACCTTATAATATTATTCAAGAAGCTTCTAATACTAATATAATGATAATATCATCCTATTATCTCTCTTCTCTCATAAATCGAGTCCGATTTGTCAAACTGAGACTATTTACGAAAAACCGAATTAAAACTCCTAACCGATATGGTTCAAAAACTAGGTTCTTCGCGACTGCATCATCGAGCTTGCCTCGGGAAAGGTTCTAACTTAAAGATGACATAATGACAATGAGGATTGAGATTCTTGATGATATATCAAAGGTTTTCCCCTTACTTATCTTCCGGAGAAATTCGTACTTTCAGAAACGATCTCGCGTACTCGAAAATCGGGGTTGTTACAATGATGGGATAACTTAAAACTGAAGGTCGATCTCGGATGAGATCTGCTGTTGTGGCCAGAGCTGTCGTGTCTGATTTGATGAATTTCGTTGACCTGCTGATGCTTGATCACCGGAGGGTAGTAGTACCTGCAAGAGACTCCGATGCTTAAGTTAGCACGTGCTTTAGGCAGGTTTTTTGTAGAATTAGAGTATGAATTATACCTGGTGCTCTAGTGTATTTATAATAGTTTGGGATGTCCTTTGAGATAAGTTAGTTATCTTATCTTATCTTTTAGGGGAACCACCTTATCTTTCTAGGCTTTGCCGTCTTTAGAACGGGCTGTGTTCCTTTGTTTAGGCCTGCTTTAGGATTCTATGGTGATTTAGCCGAACTCTTTAAGGAGAGGTCGGGGGTGACCCAACCTGAAGAGGTCAGTCGCTCTTGTCTTCAATCAGCCCGGGTCACATAGCTCGACCCAGGGAATGAACAGAGGTGTTTGGTGAAAAGGGGCTTGTGAGTATGGTTGAGGGCTATGTTGAGAGTATGGCTCATAGGCATATGGTGGTGGGTCTTGATAGTCACAAGGAAGTTCACCATAGCCATTGAATTGATATGCATCATAGAATGAAGTTCACCACCTTTGATTGTCCCATCTTTGATACATATCCTCATTGTAGCTCCGATTTCCTACAACATAGTTAGAACCAAACTCATAGCCAAAGTGAGAATTCATAATGAAATGAGAAAATAAAAATAAGAGCTAACAAGAAATAATGAAACAAAGTCCTAAAACTAGCAAAAACTAACAAGCAATCCGAAAATTAAGCTATTCACAATAATAAAATATGTACAATAACCAATAACATAACACCATTGCGATTCTCCGGTAACGGCACCATTTTGATGAAGGGAAAATTGTATGTGCAGTTTAGAATTTCACAAATGAAATTTCGTTGCAAGTATAGTTCTAAACCAACAAATAATTCCGTCAATCAAAGATTTGGTTGTCACAAGTACAAACCCCAATAAGATAATCGAAGTATTCAAATCTCGGGTAGTTCTCCCTAAAAATTGTAGGGTAGTGTTCTTGTTATTGGTTAGGAGTATGTTTTGGAGTTTTTGGGATAAGAAGAAAGAAATGTAAACTAGAAAAGAAATAAACTAATAACTAGAAAAGCTCTTGGCAAGGTATGATATTTGGATGTTCTATCCTCATTATCATCATCAATTGTGACAACAATTGTCCATTGCTCCACTTAATTAACCTCTAACTATGAAAGTAAGTCAAGTGGGGATAATCAATTTGAGTCCACAAGTCCTAGTCAAATCCTAAGGAATGACTAGCTTTAGTGGCATGTAAATCAATTAGCAATTTCCAATTATGAATCAACAAAAGAGTTTGATAACTCAAGTGTCTCCAATTACTCAACTCAAGCCAAGAGGAGAAAAATCTAACTCATGACTAAAAGAAACAATTCATCAAACACATAGAAGGCAATAAAGGTAAACAACATAAAGTGCAAGAATTAAAGGAACTACAACTAATCAAGGCAAGAGATCAACAATAGAAAACTAAAGCAAACATAAAAACACAAGGAAATCATAAATTGCATTGAAAGGAAATGTAGCTCTACAAAAGAATTCATAAACTAAAAGGAAAATGGAAGCAAGAGGAGAAATAGATCTAGATCTAAAAGGAAGAAAACTAAAAACCTAATCTAGAGAGAGGAGAGAGCCTCTCTCTCTATAATTCTACATCTAAACTAAAGCTTAAACTAAGTGTATGAAAAGTTATGTATGAATGATTCCCCCTCATCCCCTATTGAATTCTGCATGTAAGGGCCTCAGAAAAGAGTTGGATCTGGGCCTGCGAAGCTCAGAAATCGCCCCCAGCGTTTTCACTTTAATGATGTCACATGCGAGCACCGACGCATACGCATGGGTCACGCGTACACATCGATTGGTATTTTTCTATCCACGCATACGCGTCATGTCACACGTACGCATCGCCATACGACCTCATATTCCACGCGTGCGCGTCGATGGATGCACCCCAAATCCTTGATTTTCCATGAGTTCTCCACTTTGTATGCTTTTCTCTTCACTCCCTTTAATCCATTCCTAGCCTTTTCAACCTGAATTTACTTAACAAACACATAAAGGCATCTAGTGGAATCAAAGGTCGATTAAAATTAGCAATTAAGGGTCTAAAAAGCATGTTTTCACTATTAAGCACAAAATAGGAAAAACTCATGAAACAATGCCATTCTCGGAGGGCATCTAAGATTTTTGTGTTGGGAGACTACTTGTTCCCCTTGCTTTGAGGCATATCTTTTAACGAAGCATCCGTGTTTTTAAGCGGGGTTCTTTCTTCCAAACCAGAGTTGTGATCGTTGTCAAGGTTGTCCGCCATGATGATTGTAACGACCCAACTCCCAGTATGCCATGGTCATACAAGAAGCTAAGTTTTACTAACTTATCCCTCTTAATTATTAACTATTATTTACTATATGAGCCTGTTCCTTGTTAGAGCGATGCCAATTTTACGGGTAACTTTTTTTTTATATCATATCGTTGCGGATAACAAGGTAAAATAAACAAGCATACATTGAGAGTAATAGAAAAGCGGCATAAAGAAACATAGAAACACAACTGATAATATACATCATGTACACTATAACAAAACATGCAGCGTTTACACAAGATCAAGTCAGTTTACATCCTCGTCATCCTACGTAGCTAATATATACACGACACTCCCAGGGCCTGGCCCATACAAAAGCCACTAAACTGGCACCCAGGCTAGCCTAACCACTATATAGCTCCTAGCTCTCGAGTGTACTAACACAAATGAGAGACTAACTAACAGATAATGTCAGACTAGAGTGTCATCAAAAGAATGCCCCTCCCGCAGTCAAGCTATATCTACACGTGGCCGTTCGGGGAATCGCCGTGAGGCTCGTCCATCTCCTCATCCTGCTCTATTTCTATCTCAGGATCCTCCTCCTCCTCATCATCCGCAGCTACAGCTATACCCTCAGATCCACCAGAAACACTGCTGTCACTATGTACAAAACCATTCGCGAGCACAGGTCCGTTCGCGTGTATAGGAGCTACCCCACCGTCTGGTAGTGCCGGCTCATCAGGCTGTGGAAAGTCGGGGATCGGCTCAGGGGGAAAATCCCACTCTGGTGGTATCACAAGTACGTAGTCATCAGCTAACTCAGGCTCATCAGGAATGATAGGCTCAGGTACCGCCTCATTCAAAGGTTGAGCTGGTATAGGGTGCCCGGGATTATCAGGAAAAGGATGTCCAGGTGCGTCAGGATGTAACCAGGATAAGGGAAAGTCGTAAGGAGCATCGGGGTCAAAATGCGGGCTAGACAGAGGATGTTGAAAAGCTCGATTAGGTAACGCATATCGTCTAATACGAGGCTCCAAACCCATAATGAATTAACTGTGATGTACCGGATCCTCGTAGACGTAAGGGTCCTCGAACTCATAGAAGATCACACCCGTCTCCATCTGAAGGGGGAGGAAGGGAGAGAAGGGGTAAGAACTGGGGAGTTCTTAGTAGGGTCGGGGTTATTAGTTACGTTCATTTATTTGATTCCGATTAGCAGATAGATATTAGAATACAATAAAGTAGTAAACAGTAGTTAAAATAGATAGGAAAACAGAAAATAGAACACAAACAGAAGAACACAAGGAAATAAAGCACAGACATAACACTCAAGCAGACAAACATAAAGAAATAGTTCACTCACAAGAAGGAAAGCAACAGAGAATGATGCACAGACAAGAATGATGCATGTCTAGCCCTAGCACAGGCCATGAGCTCATGTGTCAGTTAGCACCTGCATTCCCGACATTTATCCGGTCACGAGTTCACGATTTCCCAGATACGATCTTCCGTTCAAATAAATGCGCATATAATTATTAGCAGCTCTATTGAGACAGCCTCTTCTTTCTACTTGCAGGAAATATACTCTTGGGAACGGAAAATTGCTGTAGGTATCCAAGTTTCCCTACAGAAACTCTTGGGTTGCATAAAGCAACAGATAATAAATATTATCTCTTAGGTTGCATTCAGCAACGAATAAGCAAACAATATCTCTTGGGTTGCCTCAAGCAACAATTAACCTTTCAATAAGCCTTCTGCTCTTAGTTTCTTTACCCTGCTCTGATTTCTCTGTTTAATCTGTGTATTTAAAGCTTATGTAAATTTCGGTATGAATAGTTAGCATGTCCCAAGTATAGGTTCATTAAGTCTATACTGAAACAATTTAACTTTTCATATAATACCTAACCCTAGTCGCAACTCAAAGACTAACTATGTTGCCCTAGTTTGTTTGCTAGTCTCTGTCTGTTTTTCTGTCATTAAAATCTTACAGACTTTTTTTTCGATTTTTATCTTTTCTTAAACTTTTATCTTTTATTTATCTTTGCCTCACTAATATATTCTTACCACTCCCTAAGTGTTTTATGAAGGTAATTATGAGATTCTGCACTTAAAGTTGTCTTTCTAAAGCTTTTACAAAAAACTGCCTTTTTCGCATTATTTTATTATTTTTATTAAAATATTATTTTTAATTAAATATTATTATTTAATATTTTATTATTATTTATTATTTTATTAATATATTTTCGAAAATTAACTTTACTTTAACCTTTAACCTTTAAAATTCACTTTTTACCACCCGTAACTTTTAATATTTCTACTTTTACCACCCTAACTTTCAGAAATTACCAAATAACCCCTCAAACACCAAAATAATTACTTCCTTGCCATTTTATGAATCAAAAAGGTGTTCTTCATTATTCTTCACCACACTCAAAGTGTTCTTCATGTTCTTCATAAATTCTTCAGATTCTTTCTCTGTTTTTACCCGTTTTTCAGTCTTTTCAGCAACCGATTTTTACTATAATTCATAATAAATTAGCAGCCACTAAAACCCCATCTTTTCTACATGATTTCAACACAAATTGAACCTCAATTTAAGCTTAGGGTTTCGTTTTTCCAGCTGCCCAAGAACATGAACTTTAAAGCTTGAATTTCATCAAATTTCATCAAAATTTCACCAAATTTTCACCAAGAATCAATCATATATGCAACCAATTTTTAGCACAGCAAAATTATACAACATTCACACATCTCAAACACAAATAATCAAGATTAATTTCGTGGCACCCTACCTGATTTTGCTGCCCCTAATTCAGTTAGATTTTCAGGTGGTCCTTAAGCACTTTTTCCTCCTAAATCACATCAAGAAAACACATATTTAAGCATGTTTCCTTGAAACTGAATTAAAAGAGAGATGGTGCAGCCAACTCACCTTGATCCCAGCCTTGATAAGTCATATAATCATGTAGAGAAAGAAGAGAGGATCATTTTGGTCGGATTGGAATTTTGATTTGAGTTTTAGTTCAGCAGAAATCAAGCTTTGAAGATTTGGAACTAAGAACTTTTCTCTCATTTTCTCTCTATCTATTTTCGGCCACAAAGTGAAAATGAGCCAGCCTTGGGGGTTTTGGGGGTGTAGGGTGAGTTGTGATTGGTTGGCTTGGAGGTGGATTAAAATAATATTAAAATATCTCAGATGTATAACTACTATAACTAGGTGTATCGGAACACTTGTGAAAACATCTCTAAAAATTATTTTCTGAGCTACTAGCATAAATGACACTAGTAACATATTTATTATGAGAATAAAACATGTATAATGAGGCCTTAGCATTGCTAAAGTCATCAGAGAGTGTTGGTGCTAAGCTGCACCAGTAAATTGTGAACCCGGTTAAACCGATTTTCTATTTTTAACTAAAACTGACCAGGTAACCTTATAATATTATTCAAGAAGCTTCTAATACTAATATAATGATAATATCATCCTATTATCTCTCTTCTCTCATAAATCGAGTCCGGTTTGTCAAACTGAGACTATTTACGAAAAACCGAATTAAAACTCCTAACCGATACGGTTCAAAAACTAGGTTCTTCGCGACTGCATCATCGAGCTTGCCTCGGGAAAGGTTCTAACTTAAAGATGACATAATGACAATGAGGATTTAGATTCTTGATGATATATCAAAGGTTTTCCCCTTACTTGTCTTCCGGAGAAATTCGTACTTTTAGAAAAGATCTCGCGTACTCGAAAATCGGGGTTGTTACAATGATGGGATAACTTGAAACTGAAGGTCGATCTCGGATGAGATCTGCTGTTGTGGCCAGAGCTGTCGTGTCTGACTTGATGAATTTGGTGGACCTGCTGATGCTTGATCACCGGAGGGTAGTAGTACCTGCAAGAGACTCCGATGTTTAAGTTAGCACGTGCTTTAGGCAGGTTTTTTGTAGAATTAGAGTATGAATTATACCTGGTGCTCTAGTGTATTTATAATAGTTTGGGATGTCCTTTGAGATAAGTTAGTTATCTTATCTTATCTTTTAGGGGAACCACCTTATCTTTCTAGGCTTTGCCGTCTTTAGAACGGGCTGTGTTCCTTTGTTTAGGCCTGCTTTAGGATTCTATGGTGATTTGGCCGAACTCTTTAAGGAGAGGTCGGGGGTGACCCAACCTGAAGAGGTCAGTCGCTCTTGTCTTCAATCAGCCCGGGTCACATAGCTCGACCCAGGGTATGAACAGAGGTGTTTGGTGAAAAGGGGCTTGTGAGTATGGTTGAGGGCTATGTTGAGAGTATGGCTCATAGGCATATGGTGGTGGGTCTTGATAGTCACAAGGAAGTTCACCATAGCCATTGAATTGATATGCATCATAGAATGAAGTTCACCACCTTTGATTGTCCCATCTTTAATACATATCCTCATTGTAGCTCCGATTTCCTACAACATAGTTAGAACCAAACTCATAGCCAAAGTGAGAATTCATAATGAAACGAGAAAATAAAAATAAGAGCTAACAAGAAATAATGAAACAAAGTCCTAAAACTAGCAAAAACTAACAAGCAATCCGAAAATTAAGCTATTCACAATAATAAAATATGTACAATAACCAATAACATAACACCATTGCGATTCTCCGGTAACGGCACCATTTTGATGAAGGGAAAATTGTATGTGCGGTTTAGAATTTCACAAATGAAATTTCGTTGCAAGTATAGTTCTAAACCAACAAACAATTCCGTCAATCAAAGATTTGGTTGTCACAAGTACAAACCCCAATAAGATAATCGAAGTATTCAAATCTCGGGGAGTTCTCCCTAAAAATTGTAGGGTAGTGTTCTTGTTATTGGTTAGGAGTATGTTTTGGAGTTTTTGGGATAAGAAGAAAGAAATGTAAACTAGAAAAGAAATAAACTAATAACTAGAAAAGCTCTTGGCAAGGTATGATATTTGGATGTCCTATCCTCATTATCATCATCAATTGTGACAACAATTGTCCATTGCTCCACTTAATTAACCTCTAACTATGAAAGTAAGTCAAGTGGGGATAATCAATTTGAGTCCACAAGTCCTAGTCAAATCCTAAGGAATGACTAGCTTTAGTGGCATGTAAATCAATTAGCAATTTCCAATTATGAATCAACAAAAGAGTTTGATAACTCAAGTGTCTCCAATTACTCAACTCAAGCCAAGAGGAGAAAAATCTAACTCATGACTAAAAGAAACAATTCATCAAACACATAGAAGGCAATAAAGGTAAACAACATAAAGTGCAAGAATTAAAGGAACTACAACTAATCAAGGCAAGAGATCAACAATAGAAAACTAAAGCAAACATAAAAACACAAGGAAATCATAAATTGCATTGAAAGGAAATGTAGCTCTACAAAAGAATTCATAAACTAAAAGGAAAATGGAAGCAAGAGGAGAAATAGATCTAGATCTAAAAGGAAGAAAACTAAAAACCTAATCTAGAGAGAGGAGAGAGCCTCTCTCTCTATAATTCTACATCTAAACTAAAGCTTAAACTAAGTGTATGAAAAGTTATGTATGAATGATTCCCCCTCATCCCCTATTGAATTCTGCATGTAAGGGCCTCAGAAAAGAGTTGGATCTGGGCTTGGGAAGCTCAGAAATCGCCCCCAGCGTTTTCACTTTAATGATGTCACATGCGAGCACCGACGCATACGCATGGGTCACGCGTACACATCGATTGGTATTTTTCTATCCACGCATACGCGTCATGTCACACGTACGCATCGCCATACGACCTCATATTCCACGCGTGCGCGTCTGCTACGCGTGCGCGTCGATGGATGCACCCCAAATCCTTGATTTTCCATGAGTTCTCCACTTTGTATGCTTTTCTCTTCACTCCCTTTAATCCATTCCTAGCCTTTTCAACCTGAATTTACTTAACAAACACATCAAGGCATCTAGTGGAATCAAAGGTGGATTAAAATTAGCAATTAAGGGTCTAAAAAGCATGTTTTCACTATTAAGCACAAAATAGGAAAAACTCATGAAACAATGCCATTTCATTGAATAAATATGGGAAAAGTTGAAAAAATCCCCTAAATTAAAAGCAAGATAAACCCTAAAAATGGGGTTTATTAATGTGATCAACGAAGGTTGAGAGGTCGCCAATGCTCCTCCAGATCTAAACCCCAGAGTTAGTGCGGATCCATTCTGATTGGGGGTGAACTTTCTGCAGTCCATTCTCCTTAGTCATCCTTCTCAAAATGCCACAGACAAGGTCGAATCTTCCGGATCAGGGAATGCTGCGCCTTTGGTTCTAGCCTCTACCACAAAGACTCTAATCTCCTCGTACCTCGGCTAAACTGGTGTCTCGAGAAGTCCCCAACGAAGTCGTGGATTAGCCTTCTAAGAGATGTATGATCAAGCTAGTGGTTCATCATTGTCCGATGAAAGACTCACTCTGAACCCATGTAGAATGAGATAACCTTGTGCCGGTTCAACGCATTCTTGATGATGAAGAACGAAGATACATCTTAGAATAGAGAATCAAACATGAATTGAGATAAAACAGTAATACTTTATTAATCCATAAAACTCAGTAGAGCTCCTTCCCTCAACCTAGAAGTTTAAAAACTCATACTGATAGAAAATACAATGTGGAATTCAAAAATATGGCATGAAGTTCTGAACAAGGGTGATTCTTGTTCTATATATACTAATCTAATGACTAGGGATTACATAAGAAGGGTAAAATAGTCTTTTAGTGCTAAAATCCACCTCTAGGGCCCACTTGGTGAGTGTTTAGGCTGAGCCTGGTTGAGATCCACGTGCTAGGAGGCCCCTAGGTCATTGAACGCTAGCTAGGGGGTCATACTTGGGCGTTGGATGCTAGTCTCTTCTCCTTTGGGTGATGGACGCCAGAATAGAGCAGAAGGCTCACATTTAACGCTAGTTTTGGGCCTCCAATTCTGAAGCAAAGTACGGACTATGAAAGCCCTGGATGTTAGCCTTCCATAGCCGTTGAGAATGCTCCATTTGGATTTCAATAGCTCTAGAAAAGCTCTTTCGAGTGCAAGGAGGTCAGATCCGGACAGCATCTGTAGCACTTTCTCTGCCTCAGAATCAGACTTTTTCTCCAGCTCTTCAATTTCAGCCAGAAAATACCTGAAATTGCACAAAAACACACAAACTCAAAGTAGAATCCAAAAATGTAAATTTTACGCTAAAACCTATGAAAACTTAATATAACTTAAACAAAACATACTGAAAACTATATGAAAATGATGGCAAAAAGCGTATAAAATATTCGCTCATCACAACACCAATCTTAAACTGTTGCTTATCCCCAAGCAACTAAAAAGAAGTAGGATAAAAAGAAGAGTAACATACAATAAATCTCAGAGTTTCCAATGACACTCAATTTGAATTAGATGAGCGGGATTTAGTAGCTTTTTGCTTCGAAATAGTTTTGGCATCTCACTATCCATTGAAACTTAGAATGGTTGGCATCTTTAGGAACTTAGAATCCAGATGCTATTATTGACTCTCCTAGTTTAGTTCTTTTTTATTCTTGAACACATCTTTTTAGAGTCTTGGCCATGGCCCTAAGCACTTTGTTTTCCAGTATTACCACCGAATACATAAATGCCAGAGACACTTAACAAGGTGAACCCTTTCAGATTGTGATTCAGCTTTACTAGAATCCCTAGATAGAGGTGTCTAGAGTTCTTAAGCACACTCTTTTTGCTTTGGATCACGACTTTAACTCCTCAGTCTCAAGTTTTTTACTTCACACCTTCACACCACAAGCATATAGTTAGGGACAGCTTGGTTGAGCCGCTTAGGCTAAGAACTTTTGAGTAGGAATGATAGAGCGTTGGATGAATTCCAACCATCCTCTAGCTACAGGCTTGAGGTCAAACCTTCTTAATTGAGTAGGCTTGCCTTGGGAATCCATTTTCCACTATGCTCCTTCCACACAGATGTCTGAGAGCACCTGATCCAGTCTTTGATCAAAGTTGACTCTTCTAGTGTAAGGATGTGGGTCTCCTTGCATTAAAGGCAAGTTGAACGCCAACCTCCCACTTTTCGGGCTAAAATCTAAGATTCTCCCTCGGACCATGGTGCTCCAATTCTTGGAATTTGGGTTCACACTAGTGTCATGATTTTTAGTGACCCATGCATTAGCATAGAATTCTTGCACCATTAGGATCCCAACCTCTTAGATGGGATTAGTTAGGACTTCCCAACCTCTTCTCCGGATCTCTCTTTGGATTTCCGGATACTCAATCTTTTTTAGCCTAAAAGGGACCTCAGGGATCACTTTCTTTTCTATCACTACTTTTTAGAAGTGGTCTTGGTGGGCTTTGTTGATTAATCTCTCCATCTCCCAAGATTCAGAGGTGGTGGATATTGCCTTTTCTTTCCTCTTTCTAGAGGGTTCTCCAACCTTAGGTGCCATAAGTGGTAATGGAAAGCAAAAATCAATGCTTTTCCCACACCAAACCTAAAATATTTACTCGTCCTCGAGCAAAAATAAATAAAAGAGAAGAATGGAGTAGAAGAAGAAGAAAATAGAAGAAGATAGCGGGAGAAAGTAATTCGGCCAAGGGGGCTTTAGAGTGTATGAAGTGTGTGTATGAAGGGTTAGTAAGAGGGAGTATTTATAGGAGTGGGTTAGGGTTGGGTTTGGTCATGGGTGGGGTAAATGGGAGGGAAATTTGATTTTGAAGTGGGTGGGGAAGAGTGTATGGGGAACTGTAAGAAAGAAGAGTGAGGAAGTAGCGTAGGTAAAGATGCTGTGGGACCCACTAGTCTTGAGAGGCTAGGGAATTCATATTCCCTGCCCTGCTTTATGGGCGTTGAATGCCCAGCCAGTACTCCCTGGCTGGCGTTCAGCGCCAATAAGACACTCTATCTAGAGTGTTCTGTTTTCATTGCTGAACCTTTCCGTCTCTATTCTGTCTGATGCACATGATCATGAACCTAAAGAAATAACTTAAGAAAAACAAATTTAAAGAATTAAAAGAAATAGAAATAATTAATTAGGGTTGGGTTGCCTCCTAACAAGCACTTATTTAACGTCATTAGCTTGACGGTTAGCTCCTTACGGAGATGGATATGGGCTCAGAATTTTTCCCCTTACAGTGAACTTTCTTCCTGTCTTCTCATGAATGAGCTGCACATGCTCTAAAGATATTACACGACTCACTGTATGTGGTATGACTGGTTTCTTGGTGAAGACAACTCTCATGCCAGGTGAGAGGCCTTCAGTGGGGACTTTCTTCTCCCTCTAACCTTTAGGTACTTTCTTCCTAGTACCTTTGGTCTCAGTGCTAGTTAATTGCTGCCCAACACCAAACTTAGAATTGATTTTTGGGGGCTTAGTAAAGCTCTGCACTGAAAGAAATGGTTAGAACACTAAGTCTTACACAGTTATCTCTTTTTTCTCAGAGGGAGAGTTAGGGCGAGGCATCTTGAACAAGATGTGATCCTTCCCTAGTTGCAAAATCAGTTCTCTCTTAGCTACATCAATGATAGCATTGGCAGTGGCTAGGAAAAGTCTTCCAAGGATGATGGATTCATCCTCATCTTCCCCAGTATCTAAGACAATGAAGTTTACAGGGATGTAAAGGTGTTCAACCTTCACCAAGACATCCTCTACTAAGATATATGCTTTCTTCATTGATTTGTCTGCCATTCTAGTGAGATATTTGTAACTTGTACCTCATAGAATCCCAGATTCTCCATTACAGAGAGTGGCATGAGGTTTATACTTGACCCTAGGTCACACAGAGCCTTCTCAAAGGTCACAGTGCCTATGGTGCAAGGAACTAGGAAGCGTCCAGGATCTGGAAGCTTCTGAGGTAACTTCTGCTGAACCAAAGCATTTAGTTCTTTGGTAAGCACTGAAGGTTCTTCTTCCAAAGGTTTTGTGCCAAACAGCTTGGCATTCAGCTTCATGAGAGCTCTTAGGTACCGAGCAACTTGCTCTTTCCTAGAGTCCTCATCCTCATCAGGGGATGAATACTCATCAGAATTCATGCACTACAAGAGTGCATGAAAGGGAACCTCTATGGTCTCTATATGAGCCTTGGCTTTCTTTAATTCTTGGATAGGAATTTCATGAGTGAGTTTTGAACACTCAGTAGGTATACCATTACTAGTGTTCAACGCCAGTACTGGTGGTTCTTTGGGCGTTGAATGCCCATCATGCACCCCTTCACTGGCATTTAACGCCAGTTCTTTTGCTAAGTTGGGCGTTGAACACCCAGAAAGAACCTCTTTCTTGGCGTTCAATGTAACGACCCAATTTTCCGTACGCCTATGACATACCAGAAACTGAGTGCTACCAATTTGTCATCCTAATTATTATCTATTATTTATTATATGAGCCTGATTCGTTATTAGAAGCGTAGTTAGTTAGCGAGGTACTTTTTTTTTAAAAACATTTAGATTAATAAACAGAATCATTTATAATCAATTCACAAATAATAACAGATAAAATAGTTATAAACAACCACACATAAATACATCACAAGTAGTTGACAACATTCGGTGATTCATCCTTTATTAGAATATAGACTGTTAGTTAGAACACCCCTAGATATAGCTAAATAATATCTATATACATATATATACATACAACATCCCAGGTCCTGACCTATTCAAGAGGTCCCTAAGCTGGCACCTAGGCTAGCCTAGACTCTAAACTCACCTGGTCCTTCTAAACTACTAAAGCGAGGGAAAGTACGTTCTAGGTCTTCAAAACTCAAGTCAGGAGGAACGTCACCAAAAGGTAGAACATCATATGCTACTCCTCTGCATGATCAGACATTTCCATAGGACGTCTCTCTGGTACCTCATCAAGTAGCCACAAAACAGGAGTCTCGTACATAGGATTTAGGTTAAAGTTCACATACAAACGGGGTGCAGACATTGGCTGGTATCATAGTATATACATATAAACAGAGAACGGGATTCACCCTAGACTCAGAAGACTACCTAGAGCGGAATCCTTTTCGCAAACGGTCGTCAGCGAACTACGGAAAGGAACTCTTGCTTCCATCTGAAGGGGGAAGGGAGAGAAAGGGGGTTAAGAACTGGGGAGTTCTTAGTAGGGTCGGGGTTATTAGTTAAGTTCATTAATTCTGTGTTGTTTAGCAGATAAATAGCAGAATAAAAAAGCAATAAATAGAAGATACAGATAAATAGAAAAGATAGAGAAAACAGATAGCAGAACACAAACAGAAGAATACAAGAAAATAACGCAAACACAGACACAGAGAATAGAATACAAACAAAGAAAGCATACATTCATGCAACAATCATATTAGAAAAAATGCACAACCAAGTATGATGCATGTCTAGCCCTAGTGCAGGTAATGAGCTCTTCTGTCAGTTTCTACCCGCTCCCGACATAACCCGAAGCAGCTGAAATGGGTATGGTTTTCCAGTCAGCATAGGTACAGTTCTCACTAACCGACGTATGCGTCATATCCTCTGTAAGCAAACTCTGCCTTACAGGTGGCAGCATTTCAGCCGTGTATGAAATCATATTCTCTGTAAGCAATCCTTGCCTTACAGGTGCGGCATTCTAGCCGTGTATAAATTAATATCCTCTGCAAGTGATCCTAGGTTATCAGTTGCAGGTACAGCTCTCAATAGCTGTGTAACACTGGAAAACGTTCTGTGGTCGTACCACTATCTATCTGACTGCCTTCACGCAGCAGATCATTACATAATCATTCTCATTATCATCATTCATCATTATTCTCATTATTCATCATCATTTTCACATTCTTATGCAGTACCTCTTTCTTTCTCTGTTCAATCATACTGTACAAACTTTACATCTTTCACTTTTACAATATCCTGGCACAAACCATTTCTCTTAATCATATTATTCTTTTCTCTTTTTTTCTCTTTATTTTACTCTGGTTACTCTATGCTCTATGTTACTTTATTCTGCTCTGATTTCTCTGTTTAACATGTGTATTTAAAGCTTATGTAAATTTCGGTATGAATAGCTAGCCTGTCCCAAGTATAGGTTCATTAAGTCTATATTGAAACAGTTTAACTTTTCATATTATACCTAACCCTATTCGCAACTCAAGTACTAACTAAGTTGCCCTAGTTCGTTCACTAGTCTCTGTCTGTTTTTCTGTCATTAAAATTTTATAGACTTTTTCTTTGGTTTTTATCTTATCTTTAACTTTTTATTTTTTCTTTATCTTTGCCTCACTAATATGTTCTTGCCACTCCATAAGTGTTTTATGAAGGTAATTATGTGATTCTGCACTTAAAGTTATCTTTCTAAAGCTTTTACAGAAAACTGCCTTTTCCATATTATTTTATTATTTTTATTAAAATATTATTTTTAATTAAATATTATTATTTAATATTTTATTATTATTAATTATTTTATCATTAATTTTCGAAAATTAACTTACCTTTTACTTTTAACCTTTAAAATTCACTTTTTACCACCCGTAACTTTTAATATTTCTACTTTTACCACCCTAACTTCCAGAAATTACCATATAACCCCTTAAACACCAAAAATTTTACTTCCTTACCCTTTCTAAGATCTAAAAGGTGTTCTTTAATGTTCTTCACCACACTCAAAGTGTTCTTCGTGTTCTTCGTATATTCTTCAAATTCTTTCTCTGTTTTACCCGTTTTTCAGTCTTTTCAGCAACCGATTTTTACCAAAATTCAAAATAAATTTCCAGCCACTAAAACCCCATCTTTTCTACATGATTTTAACACAAATTGAAGCTCAATTTAAGCTCTAGGGTTTCGTTTTCCAGCAGCCACAAGAACACACATTCATAGCTTGAATTTCATCAAATTTCATCAAATTTTCACCAAAATTTCAACAAGAATTACTCATACAAACAACCAATTTCAAGCACAGCCAAACCATATCATAATCACACAACTCAAACACAATCAATCAAGATTAAATTCGTCAATCCCTACCTGATTTTGCTGCTCCTAATTCAGTTAGACTTTCAGGTGGTCCTTTAGCACTTTTTCCTCCTAAATCACATCAAGAACAACTTTAAATCCAAAAATCCTCAACTAACCAAATCTCCCTAATCACGTTAGGAGGTGATTTCTAACCTTAGACTTTCTGGAAAGTCACGTTTCTTGGCCCTCAAGTCAAGTTAAGCATGATTCCTACGGAAGAACATCAAGAAAACACATGTTTAAGCATGTTTCCTTGAAAACTGAATTGAAAAGGGAAAGGAACAGCCATCTCACCTTATTTCCAGCCTTGATAAGTTACATGGTTATGCAGAGGAAGAAGAGAGGATCATTTTGGTGAAATCGTAGTTTTGATTTGAGTTTTAGTTCAGAAGAAATCAAGCTTTGAAGATTAAGTGTTCAAGAAAGTTTCTCTCTTTTCTCTCTTGTTATTTTCGGCCAAAGGGAGCAAATGACCAGCCTTGGAGTGTCTTGGGGGTGTAAGGTGAGTTGTAATTGGTTGGATTGGAGGTGGGTTAAAATAATATTAAAATATCTCAGTGTATGACTATTGAAACTAGATGTATCGGAACACTTGTAAAAACATCTCTAAAAATTATTTTTTGAGCTACTAGCATAAATGACACTAGTAACATATTTATTATGATAATAGAACATGTATGATGAGACCTTAGCATTGCTAAAGTCATCAAAGAATGCTGGTGCTAAGCTGTACCAGTAAACTATGAAACCGGTTAAACCGATTTCCTATTTTTAACTAAAACAGACCAGGTAACCTTGTAATATCATTCAAGCATCTTCTAATACTAATATAATGATAATATTATACTATTATCTCTCTTCTCTCATGAGTCGAGTCTGGTTCGTCAAACTGAGACTATTTACGAAAACTACAATCAGAACTCCTAACCGATACGGTTCAAAAACTAGGTTCTTTGCGATTGCATTGTCGGGCCTGTCCCAACTAAGGTCCTGAGTTAAAGATAATATAATGACAATGAGGATTGAGATGCTTGATGATACAGAAGAGGTGTTCCCTTTACTGATATTTCGGAGAAATCCGTGTCTTTAGAAAAGATCTTGCGTACTTGAAAATTAGGGTTGTTACATTCAATGCCAGCTCTAGTGCCATTTTGGCCATTGAATGCCCAGTGAGGAAGTCCTCACTGGCGTTTAGCGCCAGATTCTTGGCCATTTTGGGCATTGAATGCCCATTGAGGTATTCCTCCCTGGCATTCAAAGTCGTCCTAGTCTCTCCATATTTGGCCTCATCCTCAGTGGTGATGGCCTTGTACTCTTCTCTTGGGTTCACTTTAGTGTTACTGGTAAGAGTGTTAGGAGGGATCTCATGGATTCTCTTACTTAGTTGACCAACTTGTATCTCCAAATTTCTAATGGAGGATCTTGTTTCAGTTATGAAACTATGAGTGGTCTTCGAGAGGCTGGAGACCAGAGTAACTAAATCAGAAATGCTCTACTTAGGGGTCTCCATATGTTCCTGAGAAGATGGGAATGGTGGTCTGTTATTGAACCTGTTTTGGTTCCTTCCACCTTGATTATTATTGAAGCCTTGCTGAGGCTTTTGTTGATCCTTCCATGAAAGATTAGGATGATTCCTTCATGGGGGAATGTAGGTGTTTCCATAGGGTTCTCCTATGTAATTCACCTCTTCCATGGTGGGTTATTTAAGATCATAAGCTTCTATTCAGAAGAAGCTTCTTGAGTGCTGCCAACTGCAGCTTGCATTCCAGTCAAATGCTGAGAGATCATATTGACCTGCTAAGTCAAGATCTTGTTCTGAGCCAATACAGCATTCAGATTGTCAACTTCAAAAACTTCTTTCTTCTGAGGGACCGCATTTTTCACACGGTGTCTCTCAGAGGTGTACATGAATTGGTTGTTTGTAACCATCTCAATGAGTTCTCTTGCTTCTGCAGGCATTTTCTTCAAGTGGAATGATTCACCTGTAGAGCTGTCCAATGATATTTTAGACATCTCAGACAGACCATCATAGAAAGTTCCTAAGATAGACCATTCTAAGGGCATGTCAGGAGGACACCTCCTGATCAGTTGCTTGTATCTTTCCCAAGCTTCATAGAGGGATTCACCTTCTTTTTGTCTGAAGGTTTGAACTTCCACTCTGATTTTGCTCATCCTTTGAGGAGGAAAGAATTTGGCCAAGAAAGCATTGACCAGCTTCTCCCAACAGTCTAGGCTTTCTTTAGGTTGAAAGTCCAACGATATCCTAGCTCTATCTCTTACAGCAAGGGGAAAGAGCATAAGTCTGTACACCTCATAATTTAATCCATTGGTCTTAACAGTGTCACAGATTTGCAAGAATTCAGCTAGAAACTGATGTGGATCTTCTAGTGGAAGTCCATGGAACTTGCAATTTTGTTGCAGACGAGAAACTAACTGAGGCTTAAGCTCAAACTTGTTAGTTCCAATGGTAGGTGTTCCGAGGGTTACCTGAAACTGTAGGTCGATCTCAGATGAGATCTCTTGTATTGGTCGGAGTTGTTATGTCTGACTTGATGATGGTGGTCGGAATTGCTGTGTCCAACTTGTTGGGCTTAGTGGTGGTGCTGATCCTTCGTCACCGGAGGATGGTGGTACCTGCAAGGGACACCGATGCTTAAGTTAGCAAGGGTATTAAGTAGGTTTTTTGTAGAATCAGAGTATGAGTTATACCTGGGTGCTCCAGTGTATTTATAATGTTGTAGAGTGATCTTTTCTGGAGATAAGATAGCTATCTTATCTTATCTTTGAGTGGAGTTATCTTATCTTTAAGGGAACCGCTCTTATTTTTCTAGGCTTGGGCTGCCTTTGGACTTGGGTCGTGTTCCTCTGTTTGGGCCCTTTTTGGGCTTCTCTTGGTGATTTGGCCGAACTCTTTAAGAAGAGGTCGGGTAATCCTGACCTGAAGAGGTCGGTCGACTTGTCGTCAATCAACCCGGGTCATACAGCTCGACCCAGGGCATGAACAGTGCCCCTGCTCGAGCGTGGTCTTCCTTTTGAGGTCGAGTCCTTTTTTAGGACTTCGATCCTTCTTTGGAGAAGCCGAGCTCGAGCACTTTGGTTGATTCCGCTAAGGCTTC
This sequence comes from Arachis hypogaea, assembly GCF_003086295.3. Classification (NCBI taxonomy): domain Eukaryota; kingdom Viridiplantae; phylum Streptophyta; class Magnoliopsida; order Fabales; family Fabaceae; genus Arachis; species Arachis hypogaea. The sequence continues at coordinate 65,629,812 of NC_092049.1, read as the reverse complement.
TTGAATGTGAAGCGTTTTCCTTCACTCCTTTTAGTTTGAAACGTGCGTTTTTGCATTTTGTGCTCTTGCTTTGGGAATGTGCGAGGGTTTTTAAAGCCCATTAACTTCTCCCTTTGCCATTTCTTTTGCCTCCCACTTTCTCATTTCATTTTATATTTCAAAAAATCTTCTCTTTTCCGTTTCTCTTTCTTTTGCTTGCTGTAACTTCTTCTTTTACCCTTCTGCTCTTGCGTTTGCTGGCTCGTTTGCAACTCTTTGTTCTCTTGCTCCCCAGCTTTCACGTCCTCGTGCGCACCTCGTGTTTGGGAGTAATTGTGTTTTTTCCATTGTTTCGACCTTCGTCACCTTTCTTTACAGGTTGGTTTTTCTTGCCTTCATTCTTTATTCCTTGATGCCTGTTCTTTTCATGCTGATTTTGAGAAGGTTTTGATCTTGTTTGAAAAAAGTTTGAATCTTTCTGCATTTGTTGTGTCTGATCATTGCGGCACTATTTGGGGCTTCTTCGATTTACCCTTGTTTTTGCCCCTATTTATTTTGAATTCGTAGATTTTGGAGTAATGGACTGTGAAAAAGGTTACGTCTTTTTTGAAGACTTTTGTGTAGTATGTTTGATGTTGATAGCTTTTGTGTTTTGTATGGCATGGATGATTTTCCTATGACTTTTTTGATTCGTGACTTTCTTTTTCGAAGTGTCGCTTATTGAAAGAGGGTTATTTTTTGTTGAGAGATGTCGAGACATAGTACTTGTAGATTTTTCCCAAGTCCTTATTCTGTTACTGCCTCCAAAGGATGCCCCTGGACCTTAGTGTGAGTCCTGGGGTCTCCTTTTGCTGTCGTATACTTTAGTCTGAGTTGTCTCCATATTTTTCTGAGCTGATTTCTTGATTTACCCGAGCTATTTCGGTTAGTAATCATTTTTCTTTTTCTTCTTGTAGGACTAGTTGACCCATGTCTTCTCGCAAAAATATTGTCGAGACATCCTCCAAAGTCCCCGAGGGCATGTCTGACTGGTTAGACTCCCTCGTCCTGATGTGCGTTTCAATGGTTATCTCTGATTACTGCGTGGAGCTTAGAAAGCATCACCGGATCTGTAGTAGTAAGGATCAGGAGAAGAATTACGAGTTGGTAGCGCCTGACCCCGATGAGAGGGTTTGCTTTCCTTCTCTGACCTAGGGGGAACGTCCCTTCTTTTTTGCTTATGACTACTTTTTTAGCCAAATGAACATTACCCTTCCTTTTACCCCTTTCGAGACCGATTTGTTGTGGTCATGTAATGTAGCTCCGTCCCAGCTCCATCTGAACTCCTAGGGCTTTATTAAGATCTTTCAGTTGTTGTGCCAAGAATTGGATGTCAAGCCTTCTCAAACTCTCTTTATTTACCTCTTTGTTTTGACCAAACCTGGGACTTCCAAAAAGAAAGCTTCTTGGTTTTCTTTCAGGTCTGCCCAAGAAAAGAAAGTATTTTCTATATATGATGAGTCCTTTAGAGACTTTAAGAACTACTTTTTTAAGGTCCGAGCTGTTGAGGGAGCTCGACCATTTTTCTTAGAGCCGAATAATAAACCTGCCTTTCCCTTATGTTGGCAAAAGAATGTTGTGGTGCCTAGATATTCGTGGGAGATGCTTGATGAGGTCGAGCAGGCTTTTGTGAATGTGTTGGAGGAGATTTGAGGGCAACCCCTCCATCTCGACACAAAGAAATTCTTAGGGGACCCCTCCCTTCTCCGAGCTGAGCTGGGTAGTGGTCGACTTCTTTTTTCTTTGCTTTGTTTTATTTGCTTTTATTTCTTTTTTTCCAGTTTTGTAACTTGGTTTTGCGATGTTTTTCAGAGATGGTTAAGAATAATGATTCCATGAAGGACTTTAAGAAGGTGAGGAAAGCTACAGCTGCCCAGAACATCTCGGCTAAGGCTGCTGGGGAAGGATCTTTTCAGGTCCCTCCTAAAAAGCCGACCTTGAGCACTTCCGGGCCGAGGAGGTTGATTCCTACTCCTTAGGTCAATTTGGTTGATCCTCCCCAAACTTCTGCTGCTACCTCTTCTCCCAATGTCGGCCCTTTTCCAAAAAGACAGAGGACTGTTGAGCCTTTTAATTTGGACGCCCTAGATTTTGATGCTGTGGGGTTTGTCGATCATCAAATTGCTCCTTATGGTGTTGTTCTTACTGATGATGTATCTATTCTTCGTCATTTGAACTTTATTACCCGAAGCAGTATTAAGATAGCACACATGGGAGCAGCCTTATTCCGAACTGCCCAAGATCTTCCTGTTCATACGAGAAAGGCTTTTATAGAGGAGGCCAAGTCGGAATTTGACAGGATCAAGGGGTTGAAGGAGGAACTTGAGGTGAAGGTGGCAAAGCTGGAAAAAGAGTTGGAAGGTGAGAAGACTCGGGCTACTGCTGCGGTGGCTTCTGCAAATCTGGCTGAGGAGATTGCGCAGAAGCATAAGGATAGCTATGTCCGAACTTATGGTGAGATGATAGAGCTAAGGAAGAGGTTGGAATCTGCTCAAGCTGATTATGCCGAGCTCCAAGTCCATCTCGTGGGCAGTGTGACTTCTGCCTATGAGAATTTGAAGGATCAGGTCTGAGTTCTTGCTCTCGAGCTCGACCTGTCTCTCTTCAATTTGGACAATATTGTGGAAAATGGGAAGATCATCCCTGCCCCAGATGAAGATGATGATGATGTAGATCCACCTCCTGTGCCATCCACCAAAGCTTCTGTTGCCCCGACTTCCCCATCTCCTGCATCTGAGGTCGGCCGTCCCGAGTCTGATCCCGATGTTCAGATTCTGACTCGGCCGGATGGAACAGTTGATGTTGTCTCTCTTGCGACTCGTCCTTCTTCACCCCGAGATGCCACCACTGGGGAGTCTTTGAATCCTTTGTAGTTTCTATTTCGCTTTGGTATCTCATGGCCCGACTTTGTGGGTCTTTGAAATTCTGGATTTTTTGTAATTAGTAGTTCATTTGACTTTGACATTTTAGTTGCTTTTGTTAGCAACTTTCTTTAGAAAGAAAAATGCTTTTGAACTCTTGAGGTGGCCTTCTGAGTCTTTATTATAGTAGCTTTGTTTCTTCTTGACGTGTTTGTTTAAAATCTTTTGGAACTTCCAGGAATCTTAAGAGTGTTGGTGCTTTTGCTGTTCCACCTCTTTTTTGATTGCCTTTGTGTTTGTTTATTTCCTGCTTTAGTCGAAGTGGCCTTTTGAGGCTAGCCTTGTTTGACTATTGTTTTTAGTATTCTCATAGAACACTTGCGAATTGATTTTGGTAAGGTTGTGGCTTTCTTTGGGTCGAGCTGTGTCCCTTCTAGCGCACGCCTTCTGTCGGTCGACTTCTTTCGTTGAATTTTTCGAGTTGTTTCTAGTAATCCCGTTTTAGTTGGACCTCGCCGGGTCTCTTTTTATAGATTTACTTTTTATTAACTCTGTCGCTTTTGATTGGCTTTGGCCGACTTCTTCATGTCGGTCCCTTCTTAGTTATTTCTAGTAATCCACTTTTGATAAGGGCTGATCAGGCCTCCTTCTATGGATTACTTTTTATAACTTTGTCACTTTGATCAGTCGGGTCCGACTTCTTCATGTCGGTTAGTCCCAACTTATTTTTAGCAATCCATTTTTTCTCAGACCTCGTCAGGCCTCTTTCTATGGATCACTTTTTTATAACTTTTCGTCACTTTGGTCGATTGGTCTGACTTCTTCATCCCTTCTTCTTTTTCGAGGCTCTTCTAATTTGTTGGCTAAATACCGATCTAGTCGTCCTTCTCTTACCAATTTCTCAATAACATTTTTCAAGTCAAAGCACTCATTGGTAGGATGTCCATAGATTCTGTGATATTCACAGTATTCTGTCCGATTTCCTCCTCCTTTCTTGCTTTTGAGTGGACGAGGTGGTGGTATCTTTTCAGTATGGCATACTTCTTGGTAAATATCCACAAGAGACACCCGGAAAGGGGGTATAGTTGTTGTATTTTTTAGGTTTCTCACTGTATTGATCTTCTTTTTTCTTGGACTCTTTATCCTTATCCCGGAAGGAGTAGGAGAATCCGGATTTTGAAGTCTCTCCTAGCCGAGAGTTTTCCTCCATGTTGATGTACTTCTCAGCTCGTTCCTACACTTCATTCAGAGATGTTAGATGTTCCTTTGATATGGAGTGACTAAAAGGTCCTTCTCGCAGGCCATTGATGAGACCCATAATGGCTGCTTCCGTTGGTAGGCTTTGTATGTCCACGCATGCTTTGTTGAACCTCTCCATGTAGCTACGAAGACTCTCCCGATCTCCTTGCTTAATTCCTAATAGGCTTGGGGCGTGTTTGGCTTTGTCCTTCTAGATGGAAAATCGGGCAAGAAATTTCTTGGCCAGGTCGTCAAAACTTGTGATGGATCTGGGGGGCAAAGTGTCGAAACACTTAATTGCTATCTTTGTTAGTGTTGTTAGGAAGGATTTTCATCGAATAGCATTCGAGGCGTTGGTGAGATACATTCTGCTTCTAAAATTACTGAGATGATGGCTTGGATCTGATGTGCCGTCGTACGGGGTCATGTTGGGAGCTTTGAAGTCCTTTGGGACTTTGGCTTTCATGATCTCTTTGGTGAATGGGTCTTGATCCTTGTGGGGGCTATCTTCATGACTGGATCGGGTAGTCTTGGTTTTGAGATCGGCTTCAAGCTTTAGGAGCTTGTCCTCTAACTCTCGGTGTCGCCTAGTTTCCCTTCGTAGGTCCCTCTCGGATTTCCGTTAATGCCCGGCCTCTTTTTTGAGCTGTTTGAGACGATCTTGTTGAGCTTGAAGCACCTCCATGATTCCTGTGCTTGGTGAATTCTTGTCTTTGTTTGGCTGAGAAGTACCATTTGGTGTGATGCCCGCGTTCTTATGCGGCGTTCTATTCTCTAAATTAAAATTGTGGTCATTGTCAAGGTTGTCCGCCATGATGATGGGATGACTTCCAGGGTCCCCAGCAACGGTGCCAATGTTCCGAGGGTTACCTGAAACTGTAGGTCGATCTCGGACTTGTTGGGCTTAGTGGTGGTGTTGATCCTTCGTCACCAGAGGGTGGTGGTACCTGCAAGGGACTCCGATACTTAAGTTAGCAAGGGTATTAAGCAGGTTTTTTGTAGAATCATAGTATGAGTTATACCTGGGTGCTCCAATGTATTTATAATGTTATAGAGTGATCTTTTCTGGAGATAAGATAGCTATCTTATCTTATCTTTGAGTGGAGTTATCTTATCTTTAAGGGAACCACCTTTATCTTTCTAGGCTTGGGCTGCCTTTGGACTTGGGTCATGTTCCTCTGTTTGGGCCCTTTTTGGGCTTCTCCTGGTGATTTGGCTGAACTCTTTAAGAAGAGGTCGGCTAATCCTGACCTCAAGAGGTCGGTCGACTTGACGTCAATCAGCCCGGGTCATACAGCTCGACCCAGGGCATGAACAGTAGGTATAAAGATACTTCTTCCATAGAAGTCAGAGGTAGGCATGGTGAAGTCATCAAGTACCTTTCTTGCCTCTCCTTCATGATTAGGCTCGGCTGCCATGCCTTCAACTTCTTGTTCTGAATTTTCTAAGAGATTTTTCTGGAGTGTTGTACTTTAGCTTGTTGTAAACTTCTCTTTAGAGTTTTCTTAGGTTCAGGATCAGGTTCAAAGAGAGGTTATTTATCTCTGTTGCTGGTCATAAACAAGAAAACATAGATGCAACAAGAAACCAAGCTTCTATGCCAGAGGAAAGAGAATTCCTAGTGAGATGTGAGGGATAAAAGAAGGAAGAATGAAAATAGGAAAAGAGAGAGAAGAAGAATTCAAAAATTAGAAGTAAAAGAGAAACAAGAATTAAAATATTTTTTTATTTTATTTATTTATTGAATTTGAAAATAAAAGTTAATTAATTAAAAAGAATTAAAAATTAATTGTTGATTTTCAAAAAAGAGGATAGAGAAATAGAGAAGATATTTTCGAAAATTAGAAGAGAGAAGAATTAGTTAGGATGTTTTGAAAAGAAGAAAGAGAAAATAAGATAAAGATTTGAAAAGAGGTTAAGAAAGATATGATCTAAATTAAAAAGATTTGAAAATCAAACTTGAAAAGATAGTCACTTGTTTCCTCTCTCTTTTGGAAAAAGGTTTTAAAAAGAATTGATTTTGAATTTTGAAATTTGAAATTTAAATTTTAAATTTTGAAATTGAATTTTAAAATTTGAATTTGAAATAAGATAAGATAAGATTTTGAAAATTGAATTTTAAATTTTTTGATTTTTGAACTTGAAACAAGATAAGATAAAGATTTGAAAAAGATATGATTTTTGAAAAGATTTTATTTTGAAATTTGAAATTAAGACAAGATAAGATAATAATTTGAAATTAAAATCTGAAATTTTCTTTGAAATTTTCGAAAATTAATTGAAATAAAGACAGAAATGATATATTTTTTATTTTTTTGAATTAATGAAGAAAGAGAAAAACAATTAAAAGACACCAAACTTAAAATTTTTAGATCTAAGACACCTAGTATGCAAAAATTGCAAAGAAAAATACAAAGAGACATCAAACTTAAAAATTTAAAGATTAAAACAAAGAGAAAAACAAGAACATTTTGAAGATCAAGAAGAACACTAAGAACAAAACTTAAAGAATTCAATGAAAACAAGAACATGCAAAGGACACCAAACTTAAAAATTTTGAAAACCATAGACTCAATTTTCAAAAATTTTTAAAAGAAAAGACACAAGAAAACATCAAACTTAAAGATTGACACAAGACTCAAACAAAAGACATTAATTTTGAAACTTTTTTTAGAAAGGACTCAAGAAATTCGAAAAATTCAACAAGAACACAAACAAAAGACTCAAACCAAAAACAAAGATTAAATAAAGAAAAGAAAAGGTTTCTGAAAAATATTTTTTTTTACTTTTTATTTTTTGAAAAAGAAGAAGAAAATAAAATAAAAGACTCTAACAAAATTAAAGACAATACCTAATCTGAAGCACATAAAAGGAAAATAAAAAAAACATTACTAGGTTGATGTGTTTGCAATGATAAGAAGATGGTTAAGGCTTGGAGATGATTTGTTCTTCTGGATTAATTCTGGTCTTACTGTCTTCTTCAACTGTGAGTGATTTCTTCTATGGCAAGCCTGTATGTGATCAACGCCGGTTGAGAGGTCACCAATGCTCCACCAGATCTGAAACCCAGGGTTAATGTGGATCCATTCTGATTGAGGGTGAAGCTCCTGCAGTTCATTCTCTTTAGTGATCCTACTCAAAATGTCACAGACAAGGTCGAATCTTCCAGATCAGGGAATGTTGCGCCTTTGGGTCTAGCCTCTACCACAAAGACTGTAATCTCCCCATACCTCGACTGAACTGGTGTCTCGAGAAGTCCCCAACAAAGTCGTGGATTAGCCAATCTAAGAGATGTATGATCAAGCTGGTGGTTCATTATTGTCCAATGAAAGATTCACTCTGAACCCATGTAGAATGAGATAACCTTGTGTCGGTTCATCGCATTCATGATGATGAAGAACGAAGATACATCTTAGAATAGAGAATCAAACACGAATTGAGATAGAACAGTAATACTTTATTAATCCATAAAACTCAGCAGAGCTCATCCCCTCAACCTAGGAGGTTTGAAACTCATACTGATAGAAAATACAATGTGGAATTCGAAAATATGGCATAAAGTCCTGAACAAGGATGATTCTTGTTCTATATATACTAATCTAATGACTAAAGATTAAATAAGAAGGGTGAAACAGTCTTTTAGTGCTAAAATCCACTTCTGAGGCCCACTTGGTGAGTGTTTGGGCTAAGATTGGTTGAGATCCATGTGCTAGGAGGCCTCTAGGGCATTGAACGTTAGCTAGGGAGTCTGACTTGGGCGTTGGATGCTGGTCTCTTCTCCTTTGGGCGGTGGACGCCAGAATATGGCAGGAGGCTGGCGTTGAACGCCAATTTTGAGCCTTTAATTATGAAGTAAAGTATGAACTATTATATATTTCTGGAAAGCTCTGAATGTTAGCCTTTCATAGCCGTTGAGAATGCTCCATTTGGATTTCAGTAGCTCCATAAAATCTCTTTCGAGTGCAAGGAGGTCAGATCCAGATAGCATCTGTAGCACTTTCTCTGCCTCTGAATCAGACTTTTGCTCCAGCTCCTCAATTTCCGCCAGAAAATACCTGAAATTCCACAAAATCCAAAAATGTGAATTTTATACTAAAAAATATGAAAACTTAATAAAACGTAAACAAAATATACTGAAAACTATATGAAAATGATGGCAAAAAGTGTATAAAATATTCGCTCATTACAACCCCTAATTTCTCTCATAGCCAATGATATGTACACCTCACTGCAATTCCATGGGAGAACAATTTAGGATTTAAAACTCTAGGTTATTTATTTGGATTTGTGACCATTTTAATCATTTAAACTTTGATTAGGGTCACTTGTTAGTTTGGAACTATACTTGCAACGCAATTTTTCTAAGAAATTTTAAACCGACGTTTGGCCCTCATCAAGGACACAAATGCTTCCATAATCTTGGGAAGGTCATTTCTTGCTACTAGAAGAGTACTAATTGATGTGCAAAAAGGAGAGGTAACCTTGAGAGTTTGTGATGAGCATATAGTGTTAAATGTATTCAAGGCCTTGCAACATCCTAGTAATTCAGAGGATTGCATGAAGATTGACTTACTTGATCCATTAATACATGAAGTTCTTGAGTAGGAGCCATTTGACAGTGTCTTAGAGAATTCTTAACCTCTACACACGGAAGAAAAAGAAGACGTAACAACTTGCATGTAAGCCATTCACACATGCATGCACATTCCAGAGGAGGAAATTAACCATCCCCCAATATCTCCATGCATGCAAGCTCCTTCACCTAGGAAGGAGGAAAAGGATGAATCACCAAAGCTTGAATTAAAGTGATCATTAGTGCCTCTTTGATTAAGTTAGAAGAAGAATTGATCAAAGAGCTACAAGCTCAAAAGACAGCCTTAGGATGGACCATCCATGATCTTAAGGGGATAAGTCCCACTATGTGCATGCATAAAATCTTGCTTGAAGAAGTCTCTAAACCAGTGGTGGAAGCACAAAGGAGACTCTATCCTATCATGAAGGAAGTGGTTCAAAAAAAGTCAGGAAGTTGTGAGAAGAAGAAATTATTTATCTGGTTTTTTATAGTCATTGGGTGAGTCCGGTTCAAGTTGTTCCCAAGAAAGGCAGAGTCACAGTGATCAGCAATGAAAAGAATGAGCTCATTCCAAAAAGAACCATCATAGGATGGCGCATGTGCATTGACTATAGGAAGCTCAATACCGCTACTAGGAAAGATTACTTTCCCTTGCCTTTTATTGATAAGATGCTTGAGAGATTGGCGGGACACGCATTCTACTGTTTCTTGGATGGTTATTCAGGGTATAACCAATTGCAATGGATCCTGTGGATCAGGAGAAGATGGTATTCACTTGCCCGTTTGGTATCTTTGCTTGCCGCTGTATGCCTTTTGGGCTTTGCAATGCTCTTGCCACTTTTCAAAGGTGCATGCTTTCTATTTCTTCTGACATGGTTCAAAAATTCGTTGAGGTATTTATGGCTGATTTTTCTAGTTTGGGTGATTCTTTTTATGCATATTGACAACATCTAGCCTTAGTTTTGAAACTGTGCTAAGAAACTAACCTTGTTTTGAACTGGGAAAATGTAATTTTATGGTTACCAAAGGTATCATTCTTGGGCATCAGACTTCAAACAAAGACATAGAAGTTGACAAGGATATGGTGGACGTAATTGAGAAATTATGACCACCAGTGAGTGTGAAAGCCATAAAAAGTTTCCTAGCTCACACTGGATTTTATAGAAGATTCATAAAGGACTTCTCAAAAATTGCAAAGCCTCTGAGCAATCTTTTAGTTAGTGATGTTCTTTTTGTTTTTTTATAAATATTGTCTGCATGATTTTGAAACTCTTAAGGCTAAGCTTGTCTCTGCACTCATTATTGTTCTACCTAATTGGACTTTACCTTTTGAACTTATGTGTGATAGAAGTGATTTTGCAATAGGTACCATTTTGGGACAAAAACAAGACAAGGTCTTACATGTCATTTACTATACTAGCCATGTTCTTAATGATGCATAAAAGAATTACACCACCATAAAGAAGGAACTTTAAGCAGTTGTTTTTGCTTTTTATAAGTTTAGATCCTATTTAATTGGTTCAAAAATAACTGTCTACACCGATCACTCTACTCTCAAATTTTTTTTGACCAAACAAGATGCTGAACCAACGCTTATTAGATGGGTACTCTTCTTGCAAGAATTTGACATTGAAATAAGAGACCAAAAGGGTTCTGAGATCAAAGTGGCTAACCACCTCTCAAGGATTGAGCCTATAGAAGTCCCTGACGAGCAAATCCTAGTGAATGAAGGCTTCCCTGATGAGCAATTACTTGTTATACACAAGGCACCTTGGTTTGCAGATGTGACCCATTATAAGGCCGAAAAAATCATTCCAAAGGAATTCAATTGGCACCAAAGGAAGAAGCTACAGCATGATGCTCGTTACTTCATATGGGATGATCTATATTTGTTCAAGAGGTGCTCGGATGGCCTAATCTGAAGATGCATCTTAGATGAAGAGACTTAAGAGGTCCTGTGGCATTACCATGGTTCCAAGTATGGTGGTTATTTGTTCAAGTTCTCCAGTGTGGCTTATGTTGGCCAATTATCATCAAGAATGCTGATGTGTGGAAAACGATCCAACACAAAACTCACCGACAAGTGTACCGGATCGCATCAAGTAATAATAACTCACATGAGTGAGGTCGATCCCACAGGGATTGAAGGATTGAGTAATTTTAGTTTAGTGGTTGATTTAGTCAAGCGAATCAAGTATTGGTTGAGTGGTTTGTAATTTGCAGAAACTAAATTGCTTGAAATGTAAAGGGGAAGGGAAAATTGCAGTAAATTAAAGAGCAGGAAAATAAAGGAGCTGAATCTTAAAGTGCAAGTAAATTAAATTGCAGAAACTTAGATTGCAAGTAATGTAAATGGCTGAAGCTTAAAGTGCAAGAAACGTAAATTGCTTGAATTGTAAAAGGGATTGGGAGTTGGGATTGCAGAAATTAAACAAGAACAAGTAAATTGCATTAAACATAAAAAAGAAAATTGAATTGCAGTGAAGTAGATCTTAAACAGAAGAGTAAAATCCTTTGAGAATTTAAAAACAGAGAAAGCAATGCTTAGTTTGCAGCAAAGTAAAAGAGGTTGAAGATCTCAGGAGTGGAAGAGACTAGATAACAAGTCTAGATCTCAAATCCTTCCTTGATCCAACAAGAACAATTGCAAAGGAAATAAAGAAAAGTAAATTGCAGAATTAAAGAGAAGATGAAGCAGTAAACAGAAATTGAAATTCAATTATGCAGAAGAAGTAAACAAGAGATCCCAAGGTGAGATTGAAACAGAAGTTCTTCAATTCTTCACCCAAGATCAAAAACAAGAAAATAAAAGAGTGCTCAAGCAAGAACCAAGAAGAAGAGAGATCAATTCTCCTTCCAAGTTCTCAGAAATACAAATTCAAAGTAAAAACTCAAAATGAAAATGAAAGTAAAAGGAAAATTCAAAGTAAAGTCTAGAGGTAGCAAAAAGAGGTCCTAATTATATCAAACTAACTCCTATTTATACACTTTCTATTCTTGAATTTTGGAATTTGGATGGGCTTTTGATTTGGTGAAGAAATGAATTAAGTTGGATTTTTAATTCAATTTTTAGCCCAAATGCACCTCCCAGGGGTAAGCTCAGTTGGAAAAACCAACTGAGCACTCCATTGTTGCTGCCCATGTCATTTGGTGCGTGCGTCCCAGTCTTGACCGTGTCAATTTGTGGGGATGAAGGGGAGGTAGTGCTCAGTTGGAAAAACCAACTGAGCTCCCCCTTGTGCAGTGCCTTGCTTGCTTCCTTGTTGCGCCAAGTTGCTGCTTGGCCGTGTCATGATGCGCATGACAAGCTCCCTTGTGAGCATTTGTTGTGCCAAAGAGTGGAAGGCTTGGGGAGAGTAATGCTCAGTTGGAAAAACCAACTGAGCTTTCCTTGGTGGCGCCTTGCCTTCAGCCTCAAGGTCCCAGGTTCAAATCCTGGTGGGAGCAAGTGGAGGAAATCTTTGAAGCTAATTTCCTTGGATGAGTGGGCACTATTCCTTATGTTTTAAAGAATTCCCAAGTTTGAAACCTGGCTCAAGCATTTAAGCTATTTCCTCTTGATTTTCCTTGCAAGCTTGGTGGCACTCCTTCCTTATGTTTCAAGGAATTCCCAAGTTCGAATCCTGGGGGAAGCAATTTAGCTGTTTCTCTTGATTTTTCCTTGCAACGAGTAGCGTGTGGTTCCAAGTTCGAATCCTAGAGGAAGCATTTTGGCTTATTTTTCATGATTTTCCTTATGCCTAGCAATATAATGTAGCGCTCCATTAAGTAAAGCAATTGAGTGCCTTTGCCTCCATGGAGTAATGCCTTCTTGTCATCCCTCTGGTGCAAGGTTCAAGTCTTGGTGGCTTCATTTATGGGATTTTTGCTTTGAATTAATTTTTGAGAGCCCCCGATAAAGCTCACTTAGTTAACTGAGCTTTATGCCATTTCCTTGCTTTCTTTAGTGCTCAGTTAACTATTTGAACTTAGCCTTGTACCTTGCCTTCCCCTTTCATTCCTTGTGAAGCTCAGTTTACTTTTCCAACTTAACTTCCATTCTTCCTTGATTTTTGCCACGCTTTTCTTCTCTTGGCATGCTTGTTGCTTCCTTTGGGCACATTCCTTAGGCCACGCTTTTCTTATTTTCTTCTTTCTTCACCTACAAGTAATCAAAACAACCAATCAAAGTATCACTAAATTCACAAGGTTTATAAATCATTAAAATTCAATTAAATTTAGCTTAAACCTCATGATTTAACATCAATTACATGATGGTTGATTGATTCAAAGAAGTCATGCATTTTTAATACAAATTACTTTCTTAGAATGCAAGAAAGTGCATAAAACCTAATAAAAACAAAGAAAAAGACTAGTGAAACTAGGCTAAGATGACTTGTCATCACAACACCAAACTTAAACCTTGCTTGTCCCCAAGCAAGCAGTAAAACATAAGGAAAATTACTAGAAGCAGAGAAGTGTATAAGCCTTTTGTTAAAAGACATTGAATACTGGTAAACGGGGTTTTTATGCATGGTATCTTAGGGATTTTTATTCTGGGGCTGAGACATCAACATTCCTTTGGATCCTTACTTGAATTACACAAAAAATGAGACTTGTTATTGCTTGGTCCCTGGGGTTTTTTTTTTTCTTTTTTTGTTGCTCTCTTTCTTGGCTGAGGCTTAATGCTATGTTGTAAGGTAGCTTTTTAGAGTAAGCTTTCAGCCAGCATTCCCGCCCCAGTTGGTTCAAGATGCTAGGTATTGAAACACCCCTATGGGCTTACTTGCTCAAGCCTCTCCTTAGCACACACACATTACAGGCATTTAGCTTGTTTTGTTCATCTATGTTTGTTCTTTGGAAATTGATGCCCAGCACCTCTTTGGGTTACTAAATGCTTTGTCTCAAAGTAGCTCTTGATGGTGGACTTTCGGTTGGCAATCCCGGGTTAGTTAACCCAAGTTACCGGGTGATGAAGCACCTCTTAGAACCTAGTTATCCAAGCTTATCTTTGTACAAGAACATCACAGGCATTTATCCAAATTTGCAGCCATTGGTGCCCAGCCTTGTGTATTTCTTTTTTGCTTCTTTCTTTTGCATTTTTTTTCTTTTATTTTGGACCTTTTTCATTTGTCAAGTCTCATGAAATGTAACTCATGTTTATATCACAAAGTCATGCCAGCATTCAGCCTTATTTATAAATCACCTAATGAACCAGCACATACCACCACATAATCTTATTTTGTCTCATATCATACCAGACTTTTACTCTTTCTCTATTTCACAGTTATTTTTCTTTTATTCAAGCATGAGGAACAAAGCATATAATTCAAGTAAGATGAAAGTGAATCAAGCACTTAGACTAGTAAGCCATAACAGCATGAAAACAAACAAACTAGCAGACAGTAAATGAATCTAGAAAGATACTAATCAACAGGGGACATTTGCACTTTCAATTAACATATTTGAACTAGAATCAGTCAGAGAACAATACAACCTCTTGGAGTCTATTTGTTTCATCTGTGTCATCATCATTGTTGGGTTCCATGTCCTTCCTCTGTCCATGATGATGTACCTTTTCCTCCAAGAGATTGAATGACTTCCTACAAAAGATATTGAAAGTTGCTTGTTCCCCAAGCACTTGAGAGGCAGTTAGCATGCATATATGCTTGTGATTCTGTGAACCTAAGTTGGTGTAGGAACACCAAACTTAGTTCCTTGCCTACTTCTATATGTAGCAGAATAAATACATGCATGAAACATCAAGTACTTTTATTAAGGAAATAAACTATGGACTATAAAACAAACTATGAACTAGAAAACAACTAAAAACTAGAAACATGACAATTGTTAAGCAGTTTCTCTGATGGTTTGGAGCCGATACTGATCATGATGAGGGTGCAATGTATTCTTAATGAAATTTTTGGTGGAACACCAAACTTAGCATCCAACATTCTCCCCTTAATTATTTTGGTGTGCAACACCAAACTTAGCTCTTTGCAATACTGAGAAATCTACTCAACTCTTTTATTAAATTAGCTATGAAGAGAAAATTACCTCAAGTTGGGTTGCCTCCCAACAAGCGCTTCTTTATTGTCACTAGCTTGACATCTTGTTCTTTGATCATGGAGGCTGATAAGCATAGTGCCTTAGCTTTTCTCCTCTTACTGTGAACTTCCTTCCGGTCTCCTCTTTGATGATTTCTAGGTGTTCAAGTGAAAGGATTCGGTTCACAGTATAGTACTCAGATAATTGTGGACACACCTTCATTGGTTGAGTGTTCATCATCACTTTATCCCCTGGTGAGAAGCCTTCAGTGGGGATTTTCTTGTTTTTCCACCCTTTTGGCCTCTTCTTCTTCTCTTCTTTCTTAGAAGATGATTCATGCCTTGGTGGTTCTTTATCTGGAGTGTTGAGGTTCTCATCTGGGGGTTTTAGATCTAGTTCCTCTTTGATTTCTTTAGTCTGTTGCACCATCTCTACTTCTTTCAAGCATGGATTTAGAAGTCTTGGAGTTAACTCATTGAATGCCTCCTTCAAGCTTTGATCCCCGGCCTTATCCTTCATACAATCTTCTTCTTGAGTGGGCTCATGCAGGGTTTTAAAAACATGGAATGCTAGGTGCTCATCATGTACTCTCAACAATAATTCTCCTTTTTCAACATCTTTCAATGCTCTGCCCGTAGCCAGGAAAGGCCTCCCCAGGATGATGGGAGTGTTAGGGTCTTCCTCCATATCCAGGATGACAAAATCAACTGGGAGAAGGAATTTTCCCACTTTTACCAGCACATTCTCTACAACTCCAAGTGCTTGTTGAATGGACTTGTCAGCCATTTGAAGAGTTATTCGAGTGGGTTTCAGCTCAAAAATTTTAAGCTTCCTCATAGGAGATAGAGGCATCAAGTTTATACTTGCACCAAGGTCACAGAATGATTTCTCAATAGTTATGTTTCCTATGGTACAAGGTATATAAAACCTTCCAGGATCATCCTTCTTCTCTGGTAGACCTCTTTGGAGAATGGCACTACACTCCATTGTCATTTCAACAATCTGTCCTTCCTTCAAGGGTCTTTTCTTTGTTAGCACTTCTTTCATAAATTTGGCATATAATGGCATCTGTTCAAGTGCTTCTAAGAAAGGAATATTGATGCTGAGTGTCTTGAATATGTTCAAGAACTTTGAGTATTGCTTATCCTCATTTTCTTTTTTGAATTTTTGAGGATATGGAAGTTTGGGGATATATGGCTTCATCCCTTCCTTCTTCTCTTGTAGTTGTGTTTCAGGGATGTCCTTATCTCTCTTTGAGCTTTTTGCATTCTCGGTCTTTCTATCCTCTTCACTTCTCTCTTCTGTCTCTTCTTGTGGAACTTGTTTGTTGTGTTCTTCCTGATTGATGGCTTCCTTCTCTCCAGTCTTCTCACTTCCTACTATGATTGCTTTGCACTCCTCCCACTTTGT
Organism: Arachis hypogaea; assembly: GCF_003086295.3. Lineage (NCBI taxonomy): Eukaryota > Viridiplantae > Streptophyta > Magnoliopsida > Fabales > Fabaceae > Arachis > Arachis hypogaea. Next base: position 65,613,684 of record NC_092049.1, on the reverse strand, counting down.
AGCTTTTCCTTTGTCCCTTGGGTGGTTTTGAGTGGCACTAGGGGATGCATTTGGTTGCTTCTCACCCATCTCTATAATTTGTTTAGCTACTTGTTCCATTTGCATCTCAAGATTTCTGATTCAAGCTTCTTGGTTTTTGCTTGTTATGGCTTGATCTTTTCTTACTGCTTCTTGATCTTTTCTTGCTATTTCTTGATCTTGTCTGGCCATCTCTTAATTTTTCATGAGTTTTTCCATCATTATCTCTTGGTGCTTCATCATTTTTTCCATCAATATCTCCAAATTGGAGATTCTTTGAGTGTCTTGTGACGCTTGTGGCTGGTTGTGAGATATTGAAGGTTAATGGTAGGTGTTTTGGTTAGTGGTTTGGTTATTGGGTGGATAGTAACTGGAATTTGGGTGGTTGTTTTGGGGTTTTCTATATGGATTGGGGTTAGTGTTTTGCTAGTTGTGGTTTTGGTTGTTTCTTGAGTTATTTTGGTTTGAATTTCTTTGCCATGGTTGCTGATTTTAAGTGTGGTTATCTCCCCATCTTATGTTTGGATAGTTCTTCCAGGATGGATTGTAGGTGTCACCATAAACTTCATTTTGGCCTGAGCCTTGGTTGTGCATATATTGAGGTTGTTCCTGCTACTGATCTTCTTGGTTTTCTTCATTTTGTCCCCCTGTGGTTGATGGTTGACTTGTATTCACTATTGCAACTTGCAAGCTATCAATCCTCTTGGCCATTTGCTCAAACTGTTGTTGAATTTGCTGCTGCATCATTTTGTTTTGAGCTAGGATTGAGTCCACTCCTTCCAACTCTATCACTCCTTTCCTTTGTGATGGTTGGCGTTGCCTTTGGTGAGCAAAGAAATACTAGTTGTTAGCCACCATATCAATGAGATTTTGGGCCTCCTCTGCAGTTTTCATGAGTTGCATTGAGCCTCCTGCTGAGTAGTCAAGTGCCTCTTGAGCTTTCATTGTCAGTCCTTCATAGAAATTTTGGAGTTTATCCCATTCATTAAACATCTCAGGAGGGCACTTCCTGATTAGAGCCTTGTATCGTTCCCATGCCTCATACAAGGGTTCAACATCTGTTTGTGTGAATCTTTGTACTTCAGTCTTCAATCTAATAACTCTTTGAGGTGGGTAAAACTTGGTAAGAAACTTGGTTACTAGATCATCCCAATTGTTGATGCTGTCTCTTGGGAAAGATTCCAACCATTGAGTGGCTTTGTCTCTGAGGGAAAATGGAAATAGCAGCAATTTGTAACTGTCAGGATGCACACCATTGGTCTTCACTGTGTTACATATCCTCAGGAAGGTGGATAGGTGCTGGTTTGGATCTTCCAAGGGGCCTCCTCCATAGGAACAGTTGTTCTGCACCAAGGTGATGAGTTGGGGCTTCAATTCAAAGTTATTTGCATCGACATTTGGGGTCAGGATGCTACTCCCACAATGCCTTGGATTAGCAAATGTATATGAAGCCAATACTCTCCTTTGGGGCTGACCATTGTCGTTGGCCACTCCCAGTTGTGGATTTGTTGGATTTTCCTCCATTTCTTGGTTCTCTTCTCAACCTCCAAAGTGTTTCAGGATCAAAAGGTATGGATTCATCACTTCTTCCTTCTTACATAAACACAGAACCAGGAACCAAAATTAAACACTCTATTGCTAGAGTGAAGTTAGTGTTAGCTTAAGCAAAAATTCAAACAGTTAGTGTGTTAGTTAAAAATTAAAAAAACAGAAAAGAAAAAGTGCTTGATCTAGATCTCCACTTCACTTAATCATTGTCAATCTAATCAATCCCCGGCAACGGCGCCAAAAACTTGATGTGTGGAAAACGATCCAACACAAAACTCACCGGCAAGTGTACCGGGTCGCATCAAGTAATAATAACTCACATGAGTGAGGTCGATCCTACAGGGATTGAAGGATTGAGTAATTTTAGTTTAGTGGTTGATTTAGTCAAGCGAATCAAGTATTGGTTGAGTGGTTTGTAATTTGCAGAAACTAAATTGCTTGAAATGTAAAGGGGAAGGGAAAATTGCAGTAAATTAAAGAGCAGGAAAATAAAGGAGCTGAATCTTAAAGTGCAAGTAAATTAAATTGCAGAAACTTAGATTGCAAGTAATGTAAATGGCTGAAGCTTAAAGTGCAAGAAACGTAAATTGCTTGAATTGTAAAGGAATTGGGAGTTGGGATTGCAGAAATTAAACAAGAACAAGTAAATTGCATTAAACATAAAAAAGAAAATTGAATTGCAGTGAAGTAGATCTTAAACAGAAGAGTAAAATGCTTTGAGAATTTAAAAACAGAGAAAGCAATGCTTAATTTGCAGCAAAGTAAAAGAGGTTGAAGATCTCAGGAGTGGAAGAGACTAGATAACAAGTCTAGATCTCAAATCCTTCCTTGATCCAACAAGAACAATTGCAAAGGAAATAAAGAAAAGTAAATTGCAGAATTAAAGAGAAGATGAAGTAGTAAACAGAAATTGAAATTCAATTATGCAGAAGAAGTAAACAAGAGATCCCAAGGTGAGATTGAAACAGAAGTTCTTCAATTCTTCACCCAAGATCAAAAACAAGAAAATAAAAGAGGGCTCAAGCAAGAACCAAGAAGAAGAGAGATCAATTCTCCTTCCAAGTTCTCAGAAATACAAATTCAAAGTAAAAACTCAAAATGAAAATGAAAGTAAAAGGAAAATTCAAAGTAAAGTCTAGAGGTAGCAAAAAGAGGTCCTAATTACATCAAACTAACTCCTATTTATACACTTTCTATTCTTGAATTTTGGAATTTGGATGGGCTTTTGATTTGGTGAAGAAATGAATTAAGTTAGATTTTTAATTCAATTTTTAGCCCAAATGCACCTCCTAGGGGTAAGCTCAGTTGGAAAAACCAACTGAGCACTCCATTGTTGCTGCCCGTGTCATTTGGTGCGTGCGTCCCAGTCTTGACCGTGTCAATTTGTGGGGAGGAAGGGGAGGTAGTGCTCAGTTGGAAAAACCAACTGAGCTCCCCCTTGTGCAGCGCCTTGCTTGCTTCCTTGTTGCGCCAAGTTGTTGCTTGGCCGTGTCATGATGCGCATGACAAGCTCCCTTGTGAGCATTTGTTGTGCCAAAGAGTGGAAGGCTTGGGGAGAGTAATGCTCAGCTGCAAAAACCAACTGAGCTTTCCTTGGTGGCGCCTTGCCTTCAGCCTCAAGGTCCCAGGTTCAAATCCTGGTGGGAGCAAGTGGAGGAAATCTTTGAAGCTAATTTCCTTGGATGAGTGGGCACTCCTCCTTATGTTTTAAAGAATTCCCAAGTTCGAAACTTGGCTCAAGCATTTAAGCTATTTCCTCTTGATTTTCCTTGCAAGCTTGGTGGCACTTCTTCCTTATGTTTCAAGGAATTCCCAAGTTCGAATCCTGGGGGAAGCAATTTAGCTGTTTCTCTTGATTTTTCCTTGCAAGGAGTAGCGTGTGGTTCCAAGTTCGAATCCTAGAGGAAGCATTTTGGCTTATTTTTCATGATTTTCCTTATGCCTAGCAATATAATGTAGCTCTCCATTAAGTAAAGCAATTGAGCGCCTTTGCCTCCATGGAGTAGCGCCTTCTTGTCATCCCTCAGGTGCAAGCTTCAAGTCTTGGTGGCTTCATTTATGGGATTTTTGAGAGCCCCCGATAAAGCTCACTTAGTTAACTGAGCTTTATGCCATTTCCTTGCTTTCTTTAGTGCTCAGTTAACTATTTGAACTTAGCCCATTCTTCCTTGATTTTTGCCCCGCTTTTCTTCTCTTGGCACGCTTGTTGCTTCCTTTGGGCACATTCCTTAGGCCATGCTTTTCTTATTTTCTTCTTTCTTCACCTACAAGCAATCAAAACAACCAATCAAAGTATCACTAAATTCACAAGGTTTATAAATCATTAAAATTCAATTAAATTTAGCTTAAACCTCATGATTTAACATCAATTACATGGTGGTTGATTTATTCAAAGAAGTCATGCATTTTTAATCCAAATTACTTTCTTAGAATGCAAGAAAGTGCATAAAACCTAATAAAAACAAAGAAAAAGGCTAGTGAAACTAGGCTAAGATGACTTGTCATCAAATGCAAGGGAATTTATTGAGAAGTGTGATCATTACCAAAGAACAGGAACCCTCTCCAAGAGAAATAAAATTCAATAAAACTTTATTCTGGAGGTGGAATTGTTTGATGTGTGGGAGTTTGACTTCATGGGACCTTTCTCACCCTCATACTCAAACAATTACATCTTATTGGCAGTGGATTATGTTTCTAAGTGGATGGAGGTAGTAGCATTACCAACCAATGATGCTAAAGTTGTACTTAACTTCCTCAAGAAGAATATAATCAATAGGTTCGGTGTTCCTAGAACCTTGATCAATGATGGAAGAAGCCACTTTTGCAATAAGAAGCTAGATACTCTTCTCCTAAAGTATAGAGTTAAGCACAAGGTAGCCACTCCCTATCATCCTCAGACAAGTGGCCAAGTGGAAGCCTCCAATAGGGAGCTTAAGAAAATCTTGGAGAAAACTGTGGGAGCTTTAAGGAAAGATTGGGCCAAGAAGTTAGATGATGCTCTATAGGCCTACAAAATAGCCTTTAAGACACCCATTGGCATGTCACCTTACCAACTTGTTTATGAAAAATCTTGTCACTTGCCAGTAGAATTAGAGCATAAAGCATACTGGACTACCATGTTTCTGAATTTTGATGCTAAAGCCGTGGAAGAGAAGAAGTTGATTCAGCTTAATGAGCTTGATGAGCTTAGAGTTGAATTTTATGAGAATACCAAGCTCTATAGGGAGAAAACAAAGATGTGGCATGATAAGAGGATCTCAGCAAGAACCTTTGAGCCTGGCCAAAGGGTCTTTTTCTTCAATTTAAGACTCAACCTTTTTCCAAGAAAGCTGAAATCTAGATGGTTTGGACCTTTCACTATCATAAAAGTCTCCCCTTATAGTCACATTGAGGTCATGGAAAAGAGTCCAGAGAGAACATTCACTGTCAATGGCCATAAGTTAAAGCATTACCAAGGAGGCGAGATTGATCGTCAAAGAATAGTCCATCACCTCACTTAAAAGGTGCTGCATCGTCAAGTGAATGATGTTAAAGAAGTGCTTGTTAGGAGGAAACTCAACGTTTGGTAACTTATCTTTTCATGCTCCTTTTTGTTTGCTTTGATTAATTTCTATATGTGTTTCATGGATTAAATTTGGTGTTGCCATACCAAGATTAAGCTTTTCATTTTACTAGGTACTTGGCCCAGCTCCATAGTGATTGTGTCATACTAAGTTTGGTGTTGCCAGACTTTACCGAAGTAAGGTACGTCTCCCCTTGCTCACACCTTAGTCATTTAATTCATTTATTTGATTTTTTTTCTTAGGTTTCTTTCCTCATGAACTCACGTGCCACATGCACTCACATGCACATCACCTTGTTTTGATCCCTCATGCATGCACCATAGCTTTTCTTATTGGTTCTTTCCTTTGGGTGCTTATATGTTCATGAAAGTCAATATGGTTGGACGATCGCAAAAAAAGTGCTTTCTGAAGTGAAATTTGACATGGAGTCAAACAACAAATAAGGGTTTTTGCAACGGTCAAAAACTGTTGCCATCAATCAGAAAACCGTTCCTAAAACTTTAGGCAACGCTTTGGCAACGGTTTTTGACCTGTGGTATATGCAGCCGTTACCAATGCTCAAAGGCAACGGTTTTTTATCTAAGGCAACGACAACAAAAAAACCGTTGCCAGAGTTACTAGCATAGGCAACAGTTTTAGCAACAATTTTTAGAGAACGGTTTAGAACCGTTACTGAATAAGCAACGGTTTAAAACCGTTTTCTTTTATGACGCAACGGTTTAAAACCATAACTGGATAGACAACGGTTTTAAGCTATTGTAGTTTTGTTATTCACAAAGACAACGGTTTAAAAGCATTGCCTTTGGTGTTTTTTTTTTTTGCAACGGTTTTAATACCATTGCCATTTTGTAGTTGTCTTTGACAACGGTTTTAACACCAATGTCTTTTGTGACTTTTTACAATGGTTTTTTGTAATTATATAATTCTTTATTTACAGTAGTTTTCTTATGTTGCACTGAAATTAGTTCTAACTATTTTAATTTAGTGTCGATAAATAAGCTTAACTATTTGAATCAAATCACTAGAAATAACTAATTGAACATTTACCATTAAATTTAATTTACAGACAAATTTTTGTGTCACTGAAGTTTGATTAAAGAAAAATATACATAACAAAGAAAAGTAGTACTCATTGCTTTGCATCATTTTACAACTTAAAATGCACCAAACTAAATTCAAATCCAAATTAGAATCAATTAATTCATTGTTTGGACACTCAAAAAACTTTAAAATTTAAAATCTATACACGTTGACACTAGCCAAGCCATTTTCCGACTAAACCTGCTACAGTAAGTAGCATTCTCAATCAACATGTAACTGCAAAAGTAATTAAAAGAACATTGATTAACATCAAATAAAATGGAAACTACAAGAAGCATAGAAGAGAAACATGTAACACAAAGCATACCAAAACTTTGATCTTTAGCAACATTGTTTGCTCTCCCTTTATCCGTTGAGGAACTCCTAAGGACTTGGCTCTCAGAAGAGTCGCAGAATTTGTTTTCAAGTCTGCTGCCACCGAGAATGTCCTCAACAGAGTCATCAAACAAATTTTTTCCCTAAATATTACCATAATTTAAATACTCATTTTGGGAAACACTAAGACATCTATTGAGAGAATCAACTCGGAATTTCCAACCACTTTACATGCTAACAAAATAAACCAACTAGCAATTAGGAAACAACCATTAACATTAACATTATGCTCAATAAAAAACATAACTTAATTTCAAACTAAATTGAATTAAAATAAAACTTCTATGCTTAACTTTTTAAACAGAGAGAACATGTTCAGCTAAATGACTCTTTTAATTTCAAACTAAATTGAATTAAAACAAAAGTTCTATGCTTAACATTTTACACAGAGAGAACATATTCAGCTAAATGACTCTTTTATTTATAATAGAAAATAAGCTTAATCCAAACACACATCGTAACCGAACCTCAGCAGACCAAGTGGGGGGCATCGCAATGGACGCAAGTGGAGAGGAGAGCATGGAATAGCAGCGGATGACAGAGTATGAACCGATGACGATGCAGAACTATTTTCTCCTAACATTGCTCAGAAAAAAATCTCATTAAAGAAAAAAAATCAATCAACAAAGTAACTAATGGCAAAATAAGGTCTACCTATTTGGTTCTTAATTGAAAATGACAGAACCTAACATACCTAACCTAACCCAACCCTCTTTTCATGGATTGAAAGAGACGTTGGAGACTTGGGAGTACATAATGATTTTAATATCACATCCATATGATTAGGTACATAGGAATTCTGCAGCCATTGTAGTTCATACCAAAGGCACAGGAAAACTAAAGCGAACCATCGCACAGACCAAGTTGCAAATTATAATGGTAGGAATGGTATAAAATATCCAAAATAAAATAAAGTGAACCATCAATACTAACTGCATTTTGTTTTTGGGGATAAAATAACTGGACTTTTTTGTTAACATGCTATATTCATGTATCTTATTTTCATATAGCCATCAATATTTGACTAGAGCAGAGAAAGCATTACATCAGCCACAAGAGTAACTTTTGTCATAGGTGAGCATAACTCCAAAGGGTAATCTTTTGATGCACGGGCCTTTGCTTTTTGAACATCAATTAATCTCTGCAAAACCTATCAATACACGTAAATCTATATCAAAATGCCATATATCTACATGAAAGATTTAACATGATAGACTATTAAATTATCAAGTAAATGTTTCTAATTTACAACCTTTACTAACTATGTACTTCGGAGTATCATAACAATACCTGCTCTAATTTGAAGTTTGAAATAGTAGCACATTCAAAAAATTCTCAAAATAATTTCTTTGTAATCAGTTAAGCTAAAATCAAATAAGTAGAAAAGCTAAATGATATCCTTAAAAAGAATCGTGCATTTGGTTCCAAACTGCAGTAAAAAGCTTTTAAGAGTAAACTACAAACCAGCTTAACTTTATCAAGACGAAGCGCAGCCCTTTCATACTCTTTCATCATATCTTTCGTTGACTCTTTAATTACTGTAAAATCATGGAAAATGAGACACTTGAGTTACCTAAACAGAGGTTGAGCCGCAATGAGGAGGCAGAGAACTAGTGATTGGGCACGATTCAGAAGCAGCGACACATCCCTCTCCTCAACGGTGACGCGGGTGATGGCTGCAGCAGGATGCGACAGCAAAGGCAACAGCAGTGAAGCAGAAGCAGAACAAGGGAAAAGCAAGGAGGCCGCGGAGAACAGAGAAGCAGTGACGCCGTGGAGAGGGGAGAAGCAGGGATGCGCGCTCTCATGGTTTGTTTTGAAGGGATCAGAGTCATTGGCTATGTTAGGGTTTATCTTAGTGTGAAATTTTTCAATAAATATATAATTATTCTAAAATTATTTTAATTTATTTTTTTATAATAATATTTGTTATATATTTATAATAAAAATATATAATATTTATTATAAATTTATTTTAATTTTATTTTTTTAAAATAATATTTGTTATATATTTATAACAAAAATATATAATATTTATTATAAATTTATTTTAATTTTATTTTTTTCAAAAATAATATTTATTATATATTTATAACAATAGTTTTTGAGTATTTTATAAATTCAGTATTTATAGAAAAAATAGTTCGATTTTATATGATTATTTAAAATTATTTTTATTAGTATTGGTTAATTTGTATAATTATTTAAATAATATTAGAAAATTATTGTTTCATAAACGATTGTTGTAATGGTTATAAAAGCGTTCTTTAAAATAGTCAAAGAGAACGGTTTTGTTTTGTTACTATAGCGTAATAAAAAATTGAACTTCAACCGCAACACTATAAAAATCGTAGTCTAAGACCATCTAATAGAACGGTTTTAAAGTGTAGCATTTTGGCAACGGTTTTTATGCATTTCTTTTGTACAATTATTTAGACAACAATAAAAATCCGTTGCTTAAATACAAATCATGATAACGGTTATAAAACCATTCTTTAAAATAGTCAAATAGAACGGTTTTAGTTTGTTGCTATAAAATAATGAAAAATTGAATTCAACAGTAACACTATAAAAAACTGTTGTCTAAACATATCTAAGAGAACGGTTTTAAGGCGTTGCAAAATTTGGCGTTGCTAAAGGCCATATTTGTTGTAGTACCAACACCAACACGGGAAAATCATGGAGGAGATAAAGAGAAGAAAGTGGTTTCTTCTATGAAATCTACCCCAACAAGTGGAACTTACTATGGTGCATGAATTTTATGCAAATGCAGTTTGGGAAAGAAAGGAAGAGCCTTTTTACATTAGCTACGTAAAGGGCCAAATCATTGATTTTGGTATAGACAACATCCAGAGAATTTTACTCCTCCCAAGACCCTCATCGTCATCCTAATCAAGTGCCTTTGTAAGCATGCTGAGGTAAGTATGAATGAGGAAGGTATTCTGGTTCCTCAAGGCAATCCCATTATAGTCACAAGCATGGAAAGAGTGGTAAGAAGGGTGATACCTCAACAACATCAGGAAGAACAACCCCCACCTCCAGCTCTTCAAGATCAATATGAGCAACCACTTCGTCAAGGGTTTAATTGGGAACAGCTGACTGCAACCCTCAATCATATTATGTTGGAATAAGAGAACCAATATGTGGAATTCCTCATTTTCAAGCAAGCCATGGACACTAAAACAAATTATCTATGCATAGGGATGCAAGTGTCAAACCCTGCAATGCCTCCATACCCTGTGGTTGGTCAATGGATTCATGACCAACTCCTACAAGGGAACATCAATATCACTCAAGAGACACTTGGGTGGTAGCAAGAGATGTGGAAGCCCAGAGAGTCTCATGATGATGGTGAGGAGGAGGAAGATAATGAGGAAGAGGATCAAGATAGAGGTGATGATGATGAATAAGGTGGCTGAGTTTCTTTCTTTTTTTTTTCTTTCTTTTCTTCTTTTGTTCTTTCTCTATTTCTTACATGTATTATGTTTCTTAAGTTTTTGTTTATTGTTTTTATCTTTTTCATTTCAAGCTTGTCATTGTACTTGTCCTTAAGTGATCAATATTTATAATGAAGAGTTGACTTTGATAAAGGAAAGTGAACTATTCGAAGAAAGTCCTATTATGCATAGTGGTGGTCCATGACTTGTAGTTATATGCTGTGGATAGTGATTTGTGAATGGTCTTAAATGAATGAGGAGAATGGTTCCTCATAAACAAAGGTTAAGAAAAGTATTATGTAATCTCTAAACATTCAAAAGATCCTTGAATTGAACTAAAAAGAAAAAAAGAGAGGAAAAGACACAGCAAGAGAAAGAAATTGAAACATGAAAAGCTCAAAAGAGATTCTGAAATTAATGAAAGCTCTAAGCATCAATGGTTAAGAGCCCAGTTATATGCATGTGGTGTTTTTATTCCAAGGAAAGGCTTGAACAACTAGATCCAAGGGGTGCTTCATCACTTGATAACTTGAGCTAACTAGCTCAGTATTATCGATTGAAAGTTTACAATCAAGAGGCTCCTTGCAACAAAATATTTAGAAGTCCCAAAGAGGCGCTAAGCATCAATGTCGGGGACCAACTCTCTAAATATATGCTTGTGGTACAACCATGTCAAGGAAAGGCTCGGTGATTAAATCCGAGGGGTGTTTTTTCACCCAGTAAGTTGGACCAACTAGTTCGGGATTATCAATTGAATGCCTACTATCAAAAGTTTCCTCGAGACGAAGCACTAATAGTTAAAAAAAAAAAAAGAAATCTCTCTACCACAAATGTGAATTAAGTGATTCAAGGATCAAGTAAAACCAAAAAAAAAGATCTCATAATATCATCTGAACCGAGTTTTCAAGGAATCCTCAACCAAGATTTCAAGATCTATTTGAGAAAGAAAAGCTTGACTACAAGACCATCAAACTCCGTTAGCTAACATGGACATGAAATATAAAGAAGATTCAATTTTCTTTTGTTAGATGCAACTCTATTATTCTCATTTCCTTTTCTTGAGGACAAGCAAAGACTTAAGTTTGGTGTTGTGATGCATGAGCATCGTTTAATAGCTTCCTAGTTAATTAGGTTAATAAAGATAGTGATTTCTCACAATTTCTCTTGTGTTTTCATCAAGATACTTTGAGTACTTTGCTTTATATATTTTGCAGGAGATTATTGAAGATTTTCATAATAACAGAGGAAAAAATAGAGAAGCACCATGTCCCATGTGGGGAAGCAATGTCTCACGTTGGGCCAACCTCAAGGAGCACAAGTCTTTCCAGCTTCGAGGACATGGCAGATGAGGAAGCAACGTCCCACGCTGGGCCAACCTCCAGAAGCCCCAGCTTTCCCCTCAACGGAGACGTCTCACACGAGTGGCTCATGTCCCATGTTGAGGCCTCTCCCAGCAGCTCCAGCTAGCCATCCATGAAGGCATCCCATGTGAAGTCACCACATCCCATGTGAAGTCACCACAGCTCCAAGGACATGGGACGTTGCTTATGCCACCTTCACCAAGCAACGAAGACGTTGTACGTGGAGCAGCGACGTCACACGTCTATCCTCTCCTTCACGGGCATATCCTACGTCCAGCCTTCACGTCCTACGTCCACCCTTCATGTTGCACATCTAGTCTCCACTAGCTCGAGCACGTCCCACGTGGAGGAGTCACGTCCCACTTTGGGCCTAGAGGCAGCAGCTCCCAAGCATCCAGGATCGAAAACACCGCACACCAGTTCTCCACGTCCCACGTTGGGCTTGAACACAGTAACTGCATCTCAATGTACATGAAGACGTTGCACATGAGGCCTCCCACATCGTACGTCCAAGCTTCTTCCTCTAAAAGATGTCCCACATCTCTCATGTGGCTCATATGCCAACTTGCTCCATGGTTCTTGGGAGGTGCACCTCAAGTCCAAGACTTAATTCAAGCCCATAAAGCTTAAGGAAGCAATCAAGTACTAAAGACTGCTCCTTAATCACAAGGAATCACTTTGATTTTTGGAAGTTAATTAAGAAAATATATTATCTAATTTGGTTTTAATGAAGTTTAATTATATGGTTTTTGTTTAGTTTAGGAGTATTTAAGAATTCAGGAAATTCTGAAGGAGGCACCTAGTAACTCCCGTAGACTTTTGAATCCTGAATTTATGTTTTGCATCATGAGCAACTAATCTCATCTGTTAAGAATAGGAGCTTTGTTGATTCTTATGGATTAATATTATAAAATTCTCGTTAAGGTTAGGCCCAATTCTTATGAACATTACATATGAATCCTAATTAATTTTAAACTCAAAATATCATAAAAAAAATTAATTACTTTTAATAAAATAATTTTCTTAAAATAAAATTCTTAACAAATATAATAAATCATAAATTACTCATTAAGAGGTGGCCACTACCTCTGGACTATAGAATTTCATTTTCCATGTTGAATTTTCTATTTGTAGTTAATGCTATTGTTGTTGTAACAACCCTGATTTTCGAGTACGCGAGATCTTTTCTGAAGGTACGAATTTCTCCGGAAGATCAGTAAAGGGAACACCTCTGATATATCATCAAGAATCTCAATCTTCATTGTCATTATGTCATCTTTAAGCTAGGACCTCTTCTAAGGCAAGCTCGATAATGCAATCACGAAGAACCTAGTTTTTAAACCGTATCGGTTAGGAGTTTTAATTCTAGTTTTCGTAAATAGTCTCTGTTTGACAAATCGGACTCGATTCATGAGACAAGAAAGATAATAGTATAATGTTATCATTATATTAGTATTAGAAGCTGCTAGAATGATATTATAAGGTTACCTGGTCTGTTTTAGTTAAAAACAGGAAATCGGTTTAACCAGGTTCACAGTTTACTGGTACAGCTTGGCACCAGCACTCTCTGATGACTTTACCAATGCTAAGGCCTCATCATAAATGTTCTATTCTCATATTAAATATGTTACTAGTGTCATTTATGCTAGTATCTCAGAAAATAATTTTTAGAGATATTTTTACAAGTGTTTCGATACATCTAGTTTTAGTAGTTATACACCTGAGATATTTTAATATTATTTTAAACCATCTCCAAATGAAAAATCACAACTCACCCTACACCCCCAAGACACTCCAAGGCTGGTCATTTACTCCCTTTGGCCGAAAATGAGAAGAGAGAAAAGAGAGAAACTTTCATGACACTTAAATCTTCAAAGCTTAATTTCTTCTGAACTAAAACTCAAATCAAAACTCCGATTTTACCAAAATGAGCCTCTCTTCTTCCTCTACATAACCATATAACTTATCAAGGCTAGAAATAAGGTGAGATGGCTGTTCCTTTCCCCTTTGAATTTGGTTTTCAAGGAAACATGCATGAACATGTGTTTTCTTGATGTTCTTCCTTAGGAATCATGCTTAACTTGACTTGAGGTCCAAGAAACATTAATTTCCAGCAAGTATAAGGTGATATATCCCTTCCTAATGTGCTGAGAGAGATTTGGTCAGTTGAGGGTTTGTGGATTTAAAGTTGTTCTTGATGTGATTTAGGAGGAAAAAGTGCTTAAGGACCACCTAAGAACATAACCGAATTAGGAGCAGCAAAACCAGGTAGAGTTTGAAGAAATTAATCTTGATTGATTGTGTTTGAGTTGTGTGATTATGTTATGGTTTGGCTATGCTTGAAATTGATGATTTATACGAGTGATTCTTGTTGAAAATTTGTTGAAATTTTGATGAAATTTGATGAAATTCAAGCATTGAGTTTGTGTTCTTGGAACAGCTGGAAAATGAAACCCTAACTCTTAAATTGGGGTTCAATTTGTGTTAAAATCAAGTAGAAAATATGGGGTTTTGGTGGCTGCTAATTTATTTTGAATTATGGTAAAAATCGGTTGCTGAAAAGATTGAAAAACGGGTAAAAACAGAGAAAGAATCTGAAGAATTTACGAAGAACACTTTGAGTGTGGTGAAGAACATTGAATAACACCTTTTAGATCTTAAAAAGGGCAAGTTTTTAATTATTTTGGTGTTTGAGGGGTTATTTGGTAATTTCTGAAAGTTAGGGTGGTTAAAGTATAAATATTAAAAGTTACGGGTGGTAAAAAGTAAATTTTAAAGGTTAAAAGTATAAAGTGGGGTAATTTTCGAAAATTTAATGATAAAATAATAAATAATAATAAAATATTAAATAATAATATTTAATTAAAAATAATATTTTAATAAAAATAATAAAATAATACGAAAAAGGCAGTTTTCTGTAAAAGCTTTAGAAAGACAACTTTAAGCTCAGAATCTCATAATTACCTTCATAAAACACTTAGAGAGTGGTAATAACATATTAGTGAGGCAAAGATAAAGGAAAAATAAAAAGTTAAAGAAGAGATGAAAATCGGAGAAAAAGTCCGTAAAGTTTTAATGACAGAAAACAAACAGAGATTAGTGAACGAACTAGGGCAACATAGTTAGTTCTTGAGTAGCGCCTAGGATCAGGTATTATATGAAAAGTTAAACTGTTTCAGTATAGACTTAATGAACCTATACTTGGGACAGGCTAACTATTCATACCGAAATTTACATAAGCTTTAAATACATACGTTAAGCAGAGAAATCAGAGCATAGTAGAGAAACACAAAAAAACAGAGTAACCAAACCAGAGTAAAGAGGTAAAGAGAAAAAGAGTAATATAGATACAGAGAAAAGAGTAATCAGAGCTGAGTAAAGAGACAGAGAGAGAAGAGCAGTAAAACACACGAACTGATAATGTTAAATACAGGAAGTACCCACGAACTGAATGATTATTGGTCTCGGGGGAACCTACAAACTGTTAACTATTTCGTGTTGGGGAAAAACCCATGAATTGATAATTATTGATTACAGGAATAACCATGAACTGTTGATAATCTTTGATCTCAGGGAAACCCACGAACTGAGGAGCTCTGTTTTGTTGTATGTTGATCTCGGGAAAACCTACGAACTGAGGATCTCTGTTTTGTTTGTGTGTTGATCTTGGGAACGCCCACGAACAGAGGATCACTGTTTCCCCTTGTGTGTATATTATGGGGTCGAGCTTTGTGCCGACTGTCGGTAGTCACGAAGGAGTGGTATTCTTACCACCGACACATATGCACTAAGGACACAAAGGGAAGCCATATCTAGGACTAGTTCCTAGGTAATGTCGGGATGCAGGGTGTAAACCGACACATGAGCTCATGGCTTGCATAGGACAGACATGCATCATAATTGGTTGTGCATTTCCTCTGTTATGCTTGTTGAATGAATGTATGCTTTGTTTGTTTGTATTCTATTATCTGTGTTTGTGTCTTATTTTCTTGTATTCTTTCGTTCGTGCTTTGCTTTCTGTTTTCTCTATTTTTTCTATTTATCTGTTTCTTCTATTTACTGCTTTTCTATATTTTGATATTCGTCTGCTAAACAATACAGAATTAATGAACTTAACTAATAACCCTGGCCCTACTAAGAACTCCCCAGTTCTTACCCCTTCTCTCTCGCTTTTCCCTTCAGATGGAAGCATGAGTGCCCTTCCGTAGTTCACTGACGACCGTTCACAAAAAGGATTCCGCTCGAAGTAGTCTTCTGAGTCTAGGGTGAATCTCGTACTCTGTTTATATGTATATACTATGAAACCAGCCAATGTCTGCACCCCGTTTGTACGTGAACATTAATCTAAATCCTGTGTACGAGACTCCTGTTGTGCGGCTACTTGATGAGGTACCAGAGAGACGTCATATGGCAATGTCTGATCGTGCAGATGAGTAGTAGATGATGTTCTACCTTTTGATGACGTTCCACCTGACTTGAGTTTTGAAGACTTACACTACACCAAATAAGCCAAATAGCTACACTTAATTTGTGACCGTTATTTTAAAGGTCTCTATTAATTAAAATTGTGACACTTCTACTCTTAATTATTAAACCGTTAGTACTGACTCTATATTTGCTCACTCTTTTTCTTTCTTTTTTTCAACTTTTTATTTTTCCTGAAACTGTATTCACTTTCTCACTGCCGATTCAGATGAGATGAGAAGAGATGAGAAACAGAGAAAGTGACGCAACAACCTTCACCACGCTACAGTTCGTCGTTCGTCGTCGTGATTCGCGTTGGACGTTCACCGTTCACTATTCACTGTCGCGGTTTCGCGTTCACCGTTCACTGTCCCTGCATCGTCCTTTCTCTTCCCTTCGAGTGCGACCCCTAATTCCAAATCCAGCGACTTTTTCTTCTCTTCCAACCTTGATAGTGAGTATTTAATTGTTTTTCTACTATAATTTTTACCCCTGCAATTTCTTTGTTGTTGCTTAATGTTTGTTGTGCTGAAGTTGTTGCAATTGTTTGATCTTGGTGCTCTATTTTGTTGCAATTTATTGTAATGATTATATCATCATGTTCATATTTGCTCTTTTTTTTTCAATTTTCTTATTTCCTTTTTCCGCACTCAACATGTTCGATGAAATGCTTCAACTAGATTTCTTTGAATTCTCTCTTTATTATTTCTTCTCTTGATTTTTTTGATATTTTTGTGCCTTGATGACATCATGAATTGGTTAGTGCTCTTCTTTAATTATGCAAATTGCTACGCTAGAAATGGAAAAGCTAATTAGCTGAACTTTAATCTTGGATTTCATCTCTCTATCTTATGTCCATCCTTGTAAAACCTGGTAGTTTTGTTTTGGTGCACCTATAAACTTGATGTGAGCTTGATGACTAATTTATAGAAAAAGCTAAAAGTAAAAGACCACCATCCCTACTAGTATCAAAAAACCATCTCTGACTAACTTTCTTGTGTTCATATTGACTTAGGTGTCTAACTTCTATATTATAGGAAATAAATTAATGTGGCATATGTGTCATGAGACAGAAATGGATTTGCTAATATATAAATGGGATCTCCAATTCTCCATTGCAATGATTGTTACTTAAGATATTGTTTAATTTTATAGCACATACCTTATTGCATTAATTCTTGCCGAGATATTTGTCGAAGAAAAAAATCAGTCTATGTTTTGTGAATTAAACCGCTTTAATTTGTTCTGTTATAAATTTTTAAATTTATAAATAGGAGCTGAGGGTGTGCAAGTTTATTTAATTTAATTAGTTTCTACTTTCTAGGGTCAAACATACACTTGAAACTCTTATAATATGTATGTTGGTTACTGCCAAGTGCCAAATGTATCTACTCAATTGTTAAAGAGTAAAGACAGAGCACATGGAAGAAAAAGCAGGGGAGAAGGTGTAATGTTTATTAGAGTAGCACTAAATTTATATTTTTCTCTATTCTTGTCTTTTGTCTTGGGTTAGATGTTCAATCACAAAAGTGGCATATGCAGAGTCTGGCCATCTCTCTTGAGTAAATTTGTGATTATGACTAATCTGAATTGCTTTGAAGTTTGAAGAGGTGCTTTGAAGCTTGTTCTTCAGTTGATGGATGTTAAAGGCCTCACAATTTCACATGTCAAGAGCCATCTTTAGGTTCACTTTTATTCATTTTATTTTTTAAAAAAATAGTAAATAAATTGGTAAAAATTTCATGATATTCATTCTCTCTCTCTCTCTTTGTTTTTTCTTCAAAACTAGATGTACAGAAGCATGAGGGGTGACTTGGGAAGGCAAGGTACTAATAAAAATCTTCTTTGACTTTTACTTCAAATCAAAGCACATGATCTTCAACAAAACAATGAGATTTTTCTTTCTTTTATTTTCATTGTGATATGCATAAAATAAAAATAATAAATATAAGTGTTGGTTCAAACCTTATCCTTTTCACACATTAAAATTTTTCTATTATAAATTTAAATTAAATTTTAAATTCAAACTCTTATTTTATAAATACTTTAAATACTTGTATTTGAATTTCATTTCTATATATATAATTTCCCAATTAGCATTTTGTGCTATACTAACTAACAAATAAACACCAAGATATAAACATATATAGAATGGGTGGGGAAGGACTGATTAATAAGACTTCTCATAATTCATTAAGCTCTTGATATTGATTTATTAATCATCTTCATCATCAATCATCAAAAGTTTAATTTCCATACTATATATGTGAATTTAAAATCCTTTTACATTATAATAATCAGGTATTGTCATATAAATAAAGTTTATATTTTAAATATTTTTATGAACTTAGAGATAGTAGCATCTAATTAGATATAAGTATATGAATTATCTCACAATACACAGAAATTTTTATAAATTTATTACATCATTGACGCATAAGAGCTCAAGTACATAGAATTAAAATTTGTCAAGATGTCCTTGGTTAGCTAGGCCTATAATTTCTTATTAGTTTTTAAGATAAATATTCTCCCCCTATTTTTCAAATTGAAGTTTTTTCTTTTCTCCTATAGTATGAATTCAACGCCGAAAAGGGGGAGGATAACAAGGAAGAGTTATACAATTTTGTCCTAGCTTGCCACCATACAAAAGTGGATCGATCATTTTGGAGGGTCGACTACCCATGCCATCTTTTGACAAGGCACTGTATATTTTACTATTTTTTTACTTTAATTTTACCAATCCACAATGAATTCAGTAGTTTGCATAAATTAATTAATCGAAATCTGTCAATAACTCATCAAGATTGAATGTCCATTAATATTTGTGTGATAGATCTTCATAAGGCTTTTCATGTTTAATTCTTTTAAAGGCTCAATAATTGCCACTACATATAGATAGTAGCTTCACTTTTGGTACCTGAACTTGGGAAGCTTGAGCATTTACAATATCTTTTTGTTGTTCTTTCTAAAGTGACTTTATTTTTTTTCAGTTGATTTTAATTTAATGTATTTAATTTACTTGCATTCTCTTCTTTCTTGGTTTCTTTGTACTGGTGTTTATGAATGAAATTCATTTTTTGTTGAAGTCCTGTTTAATACTAAACATTCTTGGGTAACATCTTTTAGGATAAAGTTTAGGAACATATGCATCAATTCATGTAATAACGAATTATACTTTAGCTACATCTGATGGAGGAGAAGGAGCGGCAGAAAGCCGAAGCAAAGGCTAAGGAGGTTGAGGCAGCTGAGGCTGCAAAAAGAAGTGCTAGAGCTGCAGTTGCTTCATTGCTTCCTTCCAAGTTGTTTGGGAATAAGGATGCTGATTCAGAGGCTAAATGATGCAAATGCTTCTGAGCCAGGGTTGGTAGAGAGAATAACTGAAACTGAGGGTTCAGTTAATGGAGAGACTAAAAAAGAGGTAACCGCTTGAAGTTGTAACTTCATTAATCTTGATATGCTTAGATCAAGAAATTTAATGCATGTGTTTCTTTTTTATCAAAAATATTTTTGAATCATAAACTTATGTTACCAAATTTTTTATTAATTTTATATGTAATTAAATTGTTGGGGAAATGATTATGCAGTTATTGAGTTGATCAATTTCACATTGAAACTTCCTTTTCCTTTTCCCCTCTAGTGCTGCAGCTACAAGATTATGGCTCTTGGATTGTGACTTGTTTTATGACTAGAAATGAGAGTAATGTTTATCTGAAAATTATACTGAACCTTTATAAATGAGAGTAATATTTCCTCCCATACTGATGATCTATTCGCTTTTCTATGGGGTAGCAGTCTCAATTGAAATCAGGGGGTAGGCAGGATTCTTGTGAAGGTTTGGCATAAATTACTCCTTGTTGTTGCCTGTTCTATCTTATGTCCATTATTGTAAAACTTGGTAGTTTTGTTTGGTGCACCTATAAACTTGATGTGAGCTTAATGATTAATTTAATGTTAATTCATAATTCTGCGGTTCTTTATTACTTTTCCTTTGTTAATTTTTCTATGTAAAATATTAATAATAGAGCAGATATAATAACTCTTATTATTTCTCACTGTTACAACTCTTAAACTGTATACATACCCAAGCATAGTTTAGTTGTTGATGAAGCCCTCAAATATTTTAATCTTTTGCTTATAACTACTACTTCTTGCTCTTGGATTATTTTCATAGTTTATTCTTGTGTTTTCAAGCCCGAATTTGAAGTGACTGAAGATTGATCATTCACCATAAGGCTTTTGGACTAAACCGGAATAATGTTGTCAACTGCAGAAGAAGCTATTGAACTTACAGCAGAGAGGGACTGGATACCATTGAAGCAATTGATTGTGTTTTAGGATCATCTTGGAGTTTCCTTTTGGGAACTTGATTCCAAGTATATTGTGTTGGTATGGTGCAATCAAATACTTCAATGTTTCCTTCTGAATTGAGAGGTGAAAAGGTATGATTAAGGCCTATCTGTGAAATCTTTGTCATGTTTGGATCAGGAATTATGTTATTAGTAGCTAGTGCTCTTCTTTGTTCTGTTTTATTAAGCTCTGACACAGTGAAATCATAATTAAGCATTTATGGTTGAGTAGAGACGGGTTTTAAACATCATTGTCCACTTAATTTGCAGATATTTGGATCCAAATTGTCCGAAGGTGTTTTCGTTGGCTCATTTCTCTCCATGTCATCAATAGCAGTGGTATGTTTTCCTGTTTCTCCAAACCAAAAATTACTGTATATACCCCCCTTCATACTAAATCAGTTAATGGTTCCATCCCCACCCCTTTATCCCAAATCCTAAACCTGAAAACCTTATAAGTTCATTTAATTGTAAATTTTTATGGGCTTGGGGTTATGCCATGTATTTCAAGCAAATTCAAATGCGCATTAGTCTTGGTGGTAATCTTTATTTGGATATTTCTAATTTCCTATATTTCATGTTTCATTGCAAGTCCCTTTATTCGTGAATGCATTCTAATCATTGCATTCTCTCATTTGTAGAGGACAAGAGTTGCTTGTGAAGTAATTGTTGAAGTTGGATACTATTGAGGTTGAAGGTGAAGCGAAGTTGCGGAAAAAGTTGAGGATTAAGTTACAAGTACAATTGTTAGCTTTATATGTTTGGATTAAGTTAGGATTTTTTGAATTTACATTTTATGGTCAACTTTTGAAATATATTGTTTCTATTTTTGTAAAACTTGTGAGATTGAGTTTAAATTTCTTGAAATATAATGCCATTTATTATTTTGTTGGTAGACAAATAAATTATTATTTATAATAGAAATAATTTTTTTAATAATTAATAAAACAAAATAATATGTTGGAGAGATTATGACAGTTTAAAACAGTCACTAAATACGGGAAAAAACTGTCATAGGAATTAGTAACTTAGTGACGGTTTTAAATCGAAAAATCGTCACTAAAAATATTGTGACGGTTTAAATTGTCACTAAATATACCTAAAAACTGTCATAAGAACTAGTAACTTAGTGACGGTTTAAAATAGTCATGAAATATAAAGATAAACTGTCACAGAAATTAGTAATTTAACGACAGTTTTAAAACGTCGCGAAATGCAGCATAAAAAAGCACATTTACAAGTGTTACAGATTAGTGACGGTTTTATACTTCAAAAACCGTCACAAACAATTTAGCGACACTTCCAACAGTGGTCCAAAACCGTCACTATGTCAGCTGGCAACGCTCAAATCTGTGACGCTTTTTTTTACCGTCGCAAAACCATTTAATGACAGTTAAAACCGTCGCCAAGCATTAAAAAAAACCGTCGCCAAAATGCTGTTTTGTTGTAGTGTTAGAACGTACTTTCCCTCACTTTAGTAGTTTAGAGGGACTAGGTGAGTATAGAGTCTAGGCTAGCCTGTGTGCCAGCTTAGGGACTTCTTGAACAAGTCAGGGTCTGGGATGTTGTATGTATATATATGTATATAGTTATTATCTAGCTATATCTAGGGGTGTTCTAACTAAAAGTCTATACTCTAATAAAGGTTGGATCACCGAATATTGTCAACTGCTTGTGATGTATTTATGTGTGGTTGTTTATGACTGTTTTATCTATTATCAGTTGTGAATTGATTATGAATGATTCTGTTTGTTAATCCAAATATTTTTTTTAAAAAAAGTACCTCGTAAAATAACTACGCTTTTAACAACGAATCAGGCTCATATAATAAATAATAGATAATATTTAGGTAGACAAGTTGGTAGCGCTCAGTTTCTAGTATGGTCATGACGTACCAGAAATTGGGTCATTACAGTTGCTGGCTGAATATGCACTATAAATTTAGTATTAAGATGTATAACAAATTTGATATTAAATTCTTTTTTATTATGGTTGAATATTTGTTTTTATTCCAATTATGACTGGAAATCAAGATTAGTTGATAGCCCCTTTTTTATTGCATTCTATGTTATTCTGGGGAGTAGTTGGGTTAGTTTGTATCCATGTAGCAACTGATATATAATTATTTTTTGAAAGGTTAAAATTTTGGCTTGGTGGTTCTTTCAATTTGTTAATGGAAAAGCTATAGAAAGTGTTCGTTTTTGGTGTTTTTCCATTTTTCATTCCCAACATGTTATTTCTTAATCCAAATAGCGCTTTTAAATCATTTAATTAACTTTATTTTAATTTTTAATCATCTTGTTTACAATGCATTCTTGGACCCTGGTTGTATAGGGTTGATTGTTCTTTGTCATTTTTCAAATAATAAAGTTAACTAAATCTATATCTTTGATGATTTGATTATTACATTTTTCAAATATTAAAGTTATTTTGGTTACATTGAAAATATTAATGATAAAATATAAGATACACTAATACAACAACATTTAAATATATGAAAGGCAATGATGAAAATAATGGAGCTCACAATGGATGATCACACTAATTATGAAGTTTGATATTTTGTAATGAAGTATGTAAAGGAAGTAGACATGTGATAATTATTGGAATTAATTCATGAATTAGCTAGGAGTTCTTGGATAGTTGTTATTGTGATTTTAATTTTTGGTACTTTGTTAGAATGTTGTCATGTGATCAAAGTCTATTTTTTTGTGACAATGTGATGAAAATTCGTGTATGTAAGACCCGGTTAATTAACGGCTAATTAACCCATATATGAGAATTTATTCTAGAAAGCCAAAAATGATATTTTTATGGCTTAATATGATAGAGGAAATTGAGACGAGAATTTCGGTACCAATTTTATAGAATTCGGACCAAGATTGGACCGAACGGGCCAAACCGGGCCAACCGGACCCAAAGTGGGCCCTTGGCCCAACATAACTAAACCAAAACCCTAGTTTTCAGCACTCTCTCTCCTCACAACACACTCAAACACGCTGAAATTGAAGAGAGGGGAGGAAGAACACTCTCTCAAGTTCTTTCTCTCACTTGATCTTCAAACCACCATAACTTTTGATCTAGAGCTCCGATTGCCGCTCCGTTTGCGGCCACGCGTTCACCGCGGAGAGCTCTACAAAACCCATACAATTAATCTTGAGGTAAGCCACGTTTTACTGTTCGAAATTCCAGCCCTTGATTTCGAGTTTCATGAGTAAAAATGTTGAGATTTTGGGTTCTTTGATGTTATAGGACCCAACTCTCTTGAAGGAGAAGGTTAATCTTGTCTCTTTGGACCTTGGGTGTGGTAAGATTCTCAAACCTAGTGTAATTTGTTGTTCTATGAGGTTTGGGCATTGAGATGTTGTGTATGGGTATGATGATTGTGGCTTAGGTTGTGTATATGTGAATATTGGAGCTTGATTGGTGATTTTGGAAAGCTTAGAAGAGGGTTTTGTGTGATAAAATCTGTTCTTGGAGGTGTTGAGACCTTGAGAGCTTGAGGAAAAGTGGTTTGGAAGTGCTCCGGTTGAGCTTGGGAAATCGGCTAAGGTATGGTTTCGGTTTCCCGTATCTAATATGTAATGTGGTAGGAAATACTTAGGCTAGAGGCCCTAAGATAGGCATTGAATTGATGATGTTGTGGAATGGTTGAGATATATGATGTGATCATATGTGTGATTATGAATATTGATGCCTTGATTGTGTGATATGTGAGAAAATGCATGTTGTGATATATGCTTGATAAATGATTGAGGTTGAATTGATGGGTGGTGCCATATTGTTGGTGAGTATGATGATTATGTATAATGATGGTTGATTGGAAATTGATATTGTTAGAAATTGGGATGAGAAGGATGTATGACATAATATTGTGTTTATCCTTTGGCCTTTTGATTGAGAAGTGTTAAAATGGTTGAAGGTAGTTTTGAGAATTTTGGTAAAATGTCAATGCGTGAGTTGAGGATGGCTTGTTGTTGAATTTGGTACACTTTGATTGATTTCAAAGAAAAGGGATGAAATTGGCATGTTTTAATTGATTTTGAAAAGAGTTGAAAGTGGCTTGTTTTGAAAATGGCACTTTGTGGTTTTGAATGAAAATATGGTTTTTGGGCATACTTTGATGGGACATAACTTGGACTACGGATCTTTGATTTGTGCCAAATCTGTTTAGAAATGAAATTGGATCCGGGATGTCCATGCCGTTCGAAGAACGGATGAAAAATGATTTAAAATGAGAGAGTTATGACCGTCGGAAGATTGGGGGTTGAATCTGTGAATTCTGCAGCTTTTAACTTAGAAAATTTTTAGCAGAATGACCCCTCGTGCGTAGGCGCACTTGGCGCGTATGCGCCGTTCTTCGAGAAAGCATCATCCACGCGTGCGCGTGGAGTGCGCGTACGCGTGGCCCTGTTTTCATCCCAAAGTTGATTTTTGAGTTTTAAAAGCCAAACTTCATACTTCTAAGCCTCCGATCTCACCATTTATGTCTTAAATCATTATGACATGCCTAGCTATTAAAAAGGGGCTAGTGAATGAGGTAACTTGCGAGTGAAGCAAGGGAAAAATGAATGATCAATGAGGATCAAGATGATTATGTGAGATGCGGAGGATGGTGGTGGAAGTGCTTGTTAAGCCATGGGCCGAAAGGCTATAATTGCTAATGAAACGGCTGGTTATGGATTTAACCGTGAGCCGGAAAGGCTGTGTATAATATGAATATTGGCTGGTTCTGGACTGAACCGTGAGCCGGATGGCTGATATGGATGTTGATCCATGGATGAGAATTCATGCATGCTTATGCTGAATTATTGATAATTG
Source organism: Arachis hypogaea (assembly GCF_003086295.3). Classification (NCBI taxonomy): domain Eukaryota; kingdom Viridiplantae; phylum Streptophyta; class Magnoliopsida; order Fabales; family Fabaceae; genus Arachis; species Arachis hypogaea. Next base: position 65,588,650 of record NC_092049.1, on the reverse strand, counting down.
AGATTTGCACTTCCACTATCAGAGGCACGAGATCCCTGGGAGGAAGCAGTGGCTAGCCACCACGTGCTCCAGGTGGAGGCTCGAGACTCTGTTGACCCTATGTCGTAAGTGTGGCCGGGCACTGTGAAAGACCCGGATGAGCTCGCCCCCGAAATATTCACCAGTGAGGGTGATGGATATGGATCATGTTTATGATCAAGTTTATAACGAGTATAACTCGAGTTGGGGATGCGCGACAGAGGGACAGTCCAATGGTTAGCTACCAGGACTTGTCGGGTTGGCTCTATAACCGACAGATGATATCATCAGCCACTAGGGACAGGCATTCATCATATGCATACTATGTGAATTGTTTGAGATTGCCTATTTGACTGCATATTACTTGCTAATTGTCTAAATGTCTTAACTGCTCCTATTTGTATATTCTTTGTCTGATATAACTGTGTTTGCTATAATATACTCCTGCTGGTGGTTGGGAGGTTTGAAGGAATTGGAAAGGGAAGTATTAGTTAGACTGAAGAATCTTTAGTCAGATACCCTTATATGGTTTAGCTTGTTTATAAGCTTTGATATTATCTGGAGGAAGTTCTAGGATTGCCTTTGGCTTTCCTCTATTATTATGTATTATATATGTGGAAGCTGTTACCGTGCTGGGGACCTCTGGTTCTCACCCATGCGGATTTTGTGGTTTTCAGATGCAGGACGCGAGGCTTCTCGTTGAGGCATGCTGGAGACTTCTGGATTAGCGAAGATCCTTTGTTCTTGGGACTCTGTTTTGGTTTATATATCTTGTCTAGATACTTTTATCTCCATTAAATAATACAAACTGTGATGACTCCTTCTAGAGGGGATTTTGGAGAATAGGTTGTATGTATTTGTGTCCCTTTGGGTTTCCTTTGGGGTTTCCTTATTTTATTATATGTATATATTATTATGCTCGGACCGGTTATCTTCGCAGCCGGATTTTGAGTCTTGATATTCCCGTTTTTGACACTCTTTATATATATGATCTTGCGTTAGCTTATCCTTTGCTCGTTACGTTATCGATCGGAGTGTTGCGCGTTCGAGTTACGATTTTTGTTTACCCCTTTTTCTAAAAAGGCTCCTAGTTATAATCAATTATTCATACTACTATACGTACTAAATTTTTATTTTAGAGGTCGTAATACCTTGCCATCTCTGAATTATGACTTAAGCATAAGACTCTGTATGGTAGGGTGTTACATTATGGTATCAGAGCAGTTCGTTCCTGTAGAGCCTGAGGAATGGACTGACTATGCTTCTGTGCATTCTCTGTATGTGTGTTATGTGCTGTTAGTATATCTACTTGATATAGTTGACATAAACGTTCATGAGCATGCATTTGGGACTTTGAAGCACTAAACTTCCGATATTGAGACTGATCAACTTAATATCGATTGTTTGGTGTGTATAGGAACCAGATGGCGTCTCGTGGACGCGGTAGAGGCCGTGGGAGAGGACATACGAATGCTCGTGCGCCGGAGACTAACCCTAATAACCCGGTGAACTTTATGACTGCGTTGGAGAACATGGCTGCTGCTATGCAAGCCACTGCTGAGGCTCTTGGTCAACAGATGAACAACCATGGTAATGACGGAGGTAGAGTTCAGGGCCCGATGACACTGGCAAACTTTTTGAAGGTTAATCCCCCTAAGTTCAAGGGAACCACTAGTCCGACTGAAGCTGATACATGGTTTCAAGCCATGGAACGAGCACTGCAAGCGCAGGTGGTACCTGAAGGGCAGCGTGTGGAGTTCGCTACCTATTTGCTCATTGGTGAAGCATCGCATTGGTGGCAAGGAATCCGACGCCTCCTACAGCAGGGTGATGATTATATCACCTGGGACATCTTCCAAGAGGAATTCTATAAGAAGTACTTTCCGACTTCTGCTAGGACGGCCAAGGAGCTTGAATTGTTGCAGCTGAAGCAGGGTACTATGTCTGTATCTGAGTATACTGACAAGTTTGAGGAGCTGTTCAGATTCTCTCGTATGTGTCAAGGGACTCCGGTGGAATATGAGGAATGGAAGTGTGTTAAGTATGAAGGAGGACTCCGGAGTGATATTTTCAGTTCAGTGGGACCAATGGAGATTAGAACTTTCTCCGAGTTGGTGAACAAGTGTAGGGTTGCTGAAGAGTGTGTGAAGAGGGCAGCCGCTGAGAAAGGAAGTCACAAAGGATCGTTTCCATAGAACCGAGGCAAGAGCTTTGCACCTAGAGGTCCATCTTTCAAGAGGGAAGGTTCTTTTAGGAGGCCCAACAACAACTACTCCCAAGGAAAAAGGTTTGGGAAGCAGCCCCAGAATGATCAAGCTTGTACTAGGTGTGGGAGTCACCATCCGGGAGTACCATGCAAGGCCGGATGGGGTTTGTGCTACAATTGTGGAAAGGCGGGGCATAAAGCCGCAAGTTGTCCAGAGAAGCAAAAGCAAGGTGCTGGGAAAGCACAACAGACTGGTCGGGTGTTCACCACCTCAGCTGTGGGTGCAGAGGGATCCGAGACACTCATTCGAGGTAACTGTGAAATGGCTGGTCAAACTTTAAATGCTTTATTTGATTCGGGAGCATCGCATTCATTCATTGCATTTGAGAAAGCCCATGAGTTAGGGTTGAAGATCGTAACCTTAGGTTATGACTTAAAAGTGTATAATGCTACCCATGAAGCCATGGTAACTAGGCTAGGATACCCGAAAGTTTCGTTTAGGTTCAAGCAGCGTGATTTTGTCCATAATTTAATCTGCTTACCGATGATCGGTCTTGATCTTATCTTGGGATTGGACTGGTTATCTGAGAATCATGTCCTGCTTGATTGTTCTACAAAGTCGGTGTACTTTATGCCGGAAGATACAGAAGGACCGGTCGTGGTGAATAATTATTACTTGAATTCGATGATGGTGAACTGTTCTGGAACCGAATGTCAGGGTATCCTGTTGTTAACCGCGGGTGTTTCGGGTGATGATCAAAAGTTGGATCAGATTCCGGTAGTGTGTGATTTTCCGGAAGTGTTTCCCGATGATATTGAGGAATTTTCACCTAACCGAGAGGTCGAGTTTGCTATTGAATTGGTGCCTGGGGCGGGACCAATCTCAAGTGCTCCTTATAGAATGTCACCATTAGAGATGGCCGAGCTAAAGTCTCAGTTAGAGGAATTGTTGGGTAAGAACTTTATCCGACCAAGTGTTTCCCCGTGGGGTGCTCCAGTGTTACTGGTAAAGAAGAAAGATGAAAGTATGCGACTCTGTGTGGATTACAGGCAGCTGAACAAGGTCACCATAAAGAATAAGTACCCATTGCCGAGAATTGATGATCTCATGGATCAGTTACAAGGAGCTGGGGTTTTCTCCAAGATCGATTTGCGATCCGGTTATCACCAGATAAGGGTGAGGGGTGAGGATATCCCTAAGACCGCTTTCAGGACTCGTTATGGTCATTACGAGTACACTGTAATGTCCTTTGGGTTGACGAACGCTCCTGCAGTATTCATGGATTACATGAATAGAGTGTTCCGTCCGTTTCTGGATAAATTCGTGGTTGTCTTCATTGACGATATACTAATTTACTCCAAGCCTGAAGAAGAGCATGCGGAACACTTGCGGACCGTGTTGCAGATTTTAAAGGAGAAGAAACTCTATGCGAAACTGTCTAAGTGTGAGTTCTGGAAGAGTGAGGTGAAGTTTTTGGGTCACGTGGTGAGTAAGAAGGGAATAGCCGTAGATCCAACCAAGGTAGAAGCTGTGATGGATTGGAAGCAACCAACCACAGTAACTGAGATAAGGAGTTTTCTGGGTTTAGCTGGCTATTACCGAAGGTTCGTCAAAGGCTTTTCGTAATTAGCTTTGCCGTTGATAAAGTTAACTCGCAAAGACACTCCGTTTGTTTGGACTCCTGAGTGCGAGGAAAGCTTTCAGACATTGAAGAAAGAGTTGACCACTGCACCTGTGTTAGTGTTACCTGAGCCGAACGAGCCTTTTGAGGTGTACTGTGATGCATCGTTAAAGGGTCTAGGGTGCGTGCTGATGCAGCATCATAATGTGGTGGCGTATGCCTCACGACAGTTGAGACCTCATGAAGTTAGTTACCCTACGCACGATCTGGAACTCGCTGCGGTCGTGTTTGCCTTGAAGGTGTGGAGGCATTATCTCTATGGGGTTAAGTTCCAAGTTTTCTCTGATCATAAGAGCTTGAAATACCTCTTTGATCAGAAAGAGCTTAATATGAGGCAAAGGAGGTGGATGGAATTGTTGAAAGACTATGACTTTGAGTTAAATTACCATCCGGGAAAGGCAAACGTAGTAGCAGATGCGTTAAGTCGGAAGTCATTATATGCGGCTTGGATGATGCTTCAAGAGGAAAAGTTGCTCAAGGAATTCGAGAGTCTAAAAATTGGTGCTCGAGAAGTACCTGGAACCTTGTGTTTGAGCCGATTAGAAATCTCAAGTGACTTTAAGTCCGAACTCCTAAAGGCTCATGAAAACGATGAAGCGTTATGGAAGGTTTTACCGGCTATCGAGCAAGGAAAACAGTGGAGAGTGTCGGAAGAAAAAGATGGGTTATGGAGATTCAAGGGTAGGATCATTGTGTCGGATGTTGGCACTTTGAGGCAAGATATCTTAAAGGAGGCACACAAAAGCGGATTCTCCATTCACCCGGGGAGTACTAAGATGTACCATGATTTAAAGGCGATGTTTTGGTGGCCGGGTATGAAGAATGATGTGGCGGAATATGTTTCAAAGTGCTTAACTTGTCAAAAGGTAAAGATTGAACATCAAAGACCTTTCGGGATGTTGCAACCTTTAGAGGTTCCGCAATGAAAATGGGAAAGTATTGCAATGGACTTTGTGTCGGGATTGCCAAGGACTAGGACTGGTTTTGATGCTATCTGGGTGATCGTGGACCGACTGACGAAGTCAGCTCACTTTTTACCCGTTCGGATGACTTACACCCTTGAGGAGCTAGCTCGGTTATACATAAAGGAGATTGTGAGACTCCATGGTGTACCTGCTACTATAATCTCTGATAGAGATCCTCGTTTCACTTCGAGGTTCTGGGGTGCATTTCAGAAAGCTTTTGGAACTCGATTAAGCTTGAGTACAGCGTACCATCCTCAAACAGATGGTCAATCCGAGAGGACGATCCAAACACTAGAGGATATGTTGAGAGCTTGTGTTTTGGACCAACCGGCGAGTTGGGATCGGTATATGCCGTTAGTAGAGTTTGCATACAATAATAGTTACCATGCGAGCATCGGAATGGCTCCGTATGAGGCTTTGTATGGGAGAAAATGTCAATCTCCACTATGTTGGTATGAAGCTGGAGAGAAAGGCTTGTTGGGGCCGGAAATGATAGCTGAGACCACTGAACAAGTCAAGAAGATCCGAGATAGGATGCTTACGGCGCAGAGTCGTCAAAAGAGTTACGCCGATCAAAGGCGGAAGCCCTTAGAATTTGAGGCAGGAGATCATGTTTTCCTGAAAGTTACTCCGACCACAGGAGTAGGTAGAGCGATTAAAGCAAAGAAGTTGAATCCTCGATACATTGGTCCATTTCAGATCTTGGAGAGGATTGGGCCAGTGGCGTATCGGGTGGCTTTACCACCCCATCTTTCAAACCTGCACGACGTATTTCACGTGTCGCAGCTTCGAAAGTACACTCCTGATGCTAGCCATGTGTTAGAACCCGAATCGGTTCAGTTAAGAGAAGATTTGACGCTTCCAGTGGCTCCAGTCAGAATTGATGATACTAGTATCAAACGGTTGCGTGGAAAAGAGGTTTCATTAGTCAAAGTGGCTTGGAGTCGAGGCGGTGTTGAGGAACACACTTGGGAACTTGAGTCGGAGATGCGAACAGATTATCCGCACTTATTCTCAGGTAATTGAATTTGAATTTGAATTTTGTGGGCAAAATTCCCAATTAGGTGGGTAGAATGTAAGACCCGGTTAATTAACGGCTAATTAACCCATATATGAGAATTTATTCTAGAAAGCCAAAAATGATATTTTTATGGCTTAATATGATAGAGGAAATTGAGACGAGAATTTCGGTACCAATTTTATAGAATTCGGACCAAGATTGGACCGAACGGGCCAAACCGGGCCAACCGGACCCAAAGTGGGCCCTTGGCCCAACATAACTAAACCAAAACCCTAGTTTTCAGCACTCTCTCTCCTCACAACACACTCAAACACGCTGAAATTGAAGAGAGGGGAGGAAGAACACTCTCTCAAGTTCTTTCTCTCACTTGATCTTCAAACCACCATAACTTTTGATCTAGAGCTCCGATTGCCGCTCCGTTTGCGGCCACGCGTTCACCGCGGAGAGCTCTACAAAACCCATACAATTAATCTTGAGGTAAGCCACGTTTTACTGTTCGAAATTCCAGCCCTTGATTTCGAGTTTCATGAGTAAAAATGTTGAGATTTTGGGTTCTTTGATGTTATAGGACCCAACTCTCTTGAAGGAGAAGGTTAATCTTGTCTCTTTGGACCTTGGGTGTGGTAAGATTCTCAAACCTAGTGTAATTTGTTGTTCTATGAGGTTTGGGCATTGAGATGTTGTGTATGGGTATGATGATTGTGGCTTAGGTTGTGTATATGTGAATATTGGAGCTTGATTGGTGATTTTGGAAAGCTTAGAAGAGGGTTTTGTGTGATAAAATCTGTTCTTGGAGGTGTTGAGACCTTGAGAGCTTGAGGAAAAGTGGTTTGGAAGTGCTCCGGTTGAGCTTGGGAAATCGGCTAAGGTATGGTTTCGGTTTCCCGTATCTAATATGTAATGTGGTAGGAAATACTTAGGCTAGAGGCCCTAAGATAGGCATTGAATTGATGATGTTGTGGAATGGTTGAGATATATGATGTGATCATATGTGTGATTATGAATATTGATGCCTTGATTGTGTGATATGTGAGAAAATGCATGTTGTGATATATGCTTGATGAATGATTGAGGTTGAATTGATGGGTGGTGCCATATTGTTGGTGAGTATGATGATTATGTATAATGATGGTTGATTGGAAATTGATATTGTTAGAAATTGGGATGAGAAGGATGTATGACATAATATTGTGTTTATCCTTTGGCCTTTTGATTGAGAAGTGTTAAAATGGTTGGAGGTAGTTTTGAGAATTTTGGTAAAATGTCAATGCGTGAGTTGAGGATGGCTTGTTGTTGAATTTGGTACACTTTGATTGATTTCAAAGAAAAGGGATGAAATTGGCATGTTTTAATTGATTTTGAAAAGAGTTGAAAGTGGCTTGTTTTGAAAATGGCACTTTGTGGTTTTGAATGAAAATATGGTTTTTGGGCATACTTTGACGGGACATAACTTGGACTACGGATCTTTGATTTGTGCCAAATCTATTTAGAAATGAAATTGGATCCGGGATGTCCATGCCGTTCGAAGAACGGATGAAAAATGATTTAAAATGAGAGAGTTATGACCGTCGGAAGATTGGGGGTTGAATCTGTGAATTCTGCAGCTTTTAACTTAGAAAATTTTTAGCAGAATGACCCCTCGTGCGTAGGCGCACTTGGCGCGTATGCGCCGTTCTTCGAGAAAGCATCATCCACGCGTGCGCGTGGAGTGCGCGTACGCGTGGCCCTGTTTTCATCCCAAAGTTGATTTTTGAGTTTTAAAAGCCAAACTTCATACTTCTAAGCCTCCGATCTCACCATTTATGTCTTAAATCATTATGACATGCCTAGCTATTAAAAAGGGGCTAGTGAATGAGGTAACTTGCGAGTGAAGCAAGGGAAAAATGAATGATCAATGAGGATCAAGATGATTATGTGAGATGCGGAGGATGGTGGTGGAAGTGCTTGTTAAGCCATGGGCCGAAAGGCTATAATTGCTAATGAAACGGCTGGTTATGGATTTAACCGTGAGCCGGAAAGGCTGTGTATAATATGAATATTGGCTGGTTCTGGACTGAACCGTGAGCCGGATGGCTGATATGGATGTTGATCCATGGATGAGAATTCATGCATGCTTATGCTGAATTATTGATAATTGAGATTTGCACTTCCACTATCAGAGGCACGAGATCCCTGGGAGGAAGCAGTGGCTAGCCACCACGTGCTCCAGGTGGAGGCTCGAGACTCTGTTGACCCTATGTCGTAAGTGTGGCCGGGCACTGTGAAAGACCCGGATGAGCTCGCCCCCGAAATATTCACCAGTGAGGGTGATGGATATGGATCATGTTTATGATCAAGTTTATAACGAGTATAACTCGAGTTGGGGATGCGCGACAGAGGGACAGTCCAATGGTTAGCTACCAGGACTTGTCGGGTTGGCTCTATAACCGACAGATGATATCATCAGCCACTAGGGACAGGCATTCATCATATGCATACTATGTGAATTGTTTGAGATTGCCTATTTGACTGCATATTACTTGCTAATTGTCTAAATGTCTTAACTGCTCCTATTTGTATATTCTTTGTCTGATATAACTGTGTTTGCTATAATATACTCCTGCTGGTGGTTGGGAGGTTTGAAGGAATTGGAAAGGGAAGTATTAGTTAGACTAAAGAATCTTTAGTCAGATACCCTTATATGGTTTAGCTTGTTTATAAGCTTTGATATTATCTGGAGGAAGTTCTAGGATTGCCTTTGGCTTTCCTCTATTATTATGTATTATATATGTGGAAGCTGTTACCGTGCTGGGGACCTCTGGTTCTCACCCATGCGGATTTTGTGGTTTTCAGATGCAGGACGCGAGGCTTCTCGTTGAGGCATGCTGGAGACTTCTGGATTAGCGAAGATCCTTTGTTCTTGGGACTCTGTTTTGGTTTATATATCTTGTCTAGATACTTTTATCTCCATTAAATAATACAAACTGTGATGACTCCTTCTAGAGGGGATTTTGGAGAATAGGTTGTATGTATTTGTGTCCCTTTGGGTTTCCTTTGGGGTTTCCTTATTTTATTATATGTATATATTATTATGCTCGGACCGGTTATCTTCGCAGCCGGATTTTGAGTCTTGATATTCCCGTTTTTGACACTCTTTATATATATGATCTTGCGTTAGCTTATCCTTTGCTCGTTACGTTATCGATCGGAGTGTTGCGCGTTCGAGTTACGATTTTTGTTTACCCCTTTTTCTAAAAAGGCTCCTAGTTATAATCAATTATTCATACTACTATACGTACTAAATTTTTATTTTAGAGGTCGTAATACCTTGCCATCTCTGAATTATGACTTAAGCATAAGACTCTGTATGGTAGGGTGTTACAGTGTATGTTGAATTATTTGATTTAAAATATATATACCATTTTTTGTTGCTGCTTAACTTAGTTTTTTAAACAATTACTTAAAATTATACATCAATTTTACAAGGTTTTATTAGGTAGATTCTTAAAACAGTGTGACCATAGATTTATTGAGCTAACTTATAGCCACGCTTAAAAAGGGTGGCCACATAGTACAGTAGCCTTCAACGGTCACGATAAAAAAATGTGGTCATAACCAAAAAACAAATTAATACGCTTCAAAAGTGTAGCCATATCTTGAACTATTGGCACGCTTTCCAATCATTACCAAAACTAAACTAATGGACATATTTAAGAAAGTGTGGCACTAGAGGACACACTTAGAAAATGTGGCTAAAGGGTTATACATACTACCATGCTTTTTGTAAAATCTGTAAAATTAACGAATAATTAGCTAATAAATTAATTATTAATCAAAGAAATTAGAAAATATAATTTATAGTTTAGTGAGGTAGAATTAATTAAAACATGAATTTTGACACTAATTTTAAAGGTTTTGGCCCAATTTGGGCCAAACGGGCCAAATTAGTTCAATCGGGCGCAAACTGTACCAATGGCCCAACCCAACACATAAAAACATAAGAGCTTCAGCTCTTTCCTCCGCCATCAAATGAAACCCATGCCGAAACACACATGAGGGAGGAGAAGGAAGAACTTAAACCCTAACCCTCCATTCAAATCCACATATCTCTCAATCCGGAGCTCCGATCGCCGCACCGTTTACGGCCATGTGACTACCACATTGTGCTCTACAAAGCCCAGTAATCAATTCGGTAAGGATGTCACAATTTCAGTTTCGATTTTCTCTTCCCCAATTTCGAAAATCCTATGTTGTGGGTGTTGAGATTTTTTATTCTTTGATGTTCTAGGGTCCAATTAGCTTGAGGAATTACCGAGTTTTTGTTGAATTGAGGCACGAATAAGGTAAGGATCCTCAAACCCTAGTAAAATTCTTGATTAATTATGGTTGAGCATTAAGCTTGTGTATATGAATGTGGTAATATGTATTAGGTTGTGTATATGTGAATTTGGAACACAATTAACGATAATGGAAGCTTGGTTGAGCTTTGCGTGCTAAAATTTGGTGGTGGAGGCTTGTGATTTTGCTAATTTAGGTTATCTTTGGTGTAGGGAGAAATCGGTGAAGGTTTAATTTTGGTTTCTCGTATTTAATATATAATGTTTTGTGAAAGCTTAGGCTAGATGACCAGAGGATATGTTGGAATATATGATTATATTAAATGCCTAGTAGTTTTGATGAAAAATGTTGGGTTAGTTTGAGGATAGATTTGGTGATTGATGCTTGTGATTGATGGTTGATGAATTAGTGTTTGAATGAATGATGGTGATGTATGAATGAAATTGAATATGAGGTTGTATTTGAGTACGAATTGTTAGGGTTGAACGTGAAGAATTTATGTATTGGGGGACCATGGAATAGATGAGAATTGATTAGGCATGTTTTGGACATGTTTGGTTTGAATGGTAACTTGAAAACATTTTGGATTGAAATGGAATCTTGTGAAAATAGAGGTTTGTGTTTTAATGAAAAACTTGATTTTTGACCGAATTTTGGCAGGCTATAACTCAACTTCCGGAATCTCAAACTTTTCTAAACTTATTTTATATGAAAATTATATCCGTGAAGTTTACATCGTTTGAAGAACGGATGAAAAATGATTTTTAATAAAAAAGTTATGTGCGTCAGAAGTTTGGTGTGCGAAAGATAATTCTGCAACACTTAATAGCATTTTGGCATTTTGGGGAGGCTTGCGTACGCGAGTGCACATGCAACGTGGTTGTTTCGTTCGGCCAGACGAGCTCACATACACGGGAGCGTACGCGAGATGGTGAAAATTTATATGCCAGCATACGCAAGCACATGCATGTGATGCGAGAAAACCATTCGGCCAAGGAGACTCACATACGCAAGGAGAGGTCACGTACGCAAGTTGGGAAAAACAACACTTCTGTGTATGCAGAACATGGTTCGCGTACGCAGGGCCCTGTTTTTTAGCAACTTGAGTTTTGTGATTTTAAACATGATTTTAATTTGAACCTCTAAACCTCTATTTTTTCTCTCTAAGACCCTAAAATCTAGTTTTAATCTAAGGAAGGAAGTTAAGCCTAGAGAAGTAGTCAATTTGGAAGTGAAGAAAGATTTTGAATAGATGAATTGTGGTTGAAAAAGGGGATACTTGATTTGATGAGATGATAAAATAAATGAATGAGGCAATTTTGAGAATAATGCAATATTGAGAATCATGAATGGGACAATTAATGATGATAATGATAATTGATATATAATGATGTTGAATAACTGAGAATGATGAAATATCAGTATGATTGAATATTATTGAGACATTCGTTGACCCCCTGTACGTAAGATGTGACCGGGCACTTTAACTCCCCGGGTTCTCCCATGGGCATGCATATATATATAATTTGAGCTTAGGGTCTCCCCCATGTGAGCTTGGAATTCTTCCCATAGTTAATTTTTGAGCTTGGGAATGGGCGTACAGAGGGACTATCCATGGTTAGCTACCAGGACATATCGGGTTGGCTATGTAACCGACAGTTAATATTAACAGCCATATGGCAGGAATACATCATATACATATGTGTGTTTTATTTGATTGTGCATTTATTGGGTTAACCTATGTGATTATTATGCCTATTTGTTATATTTACTACCTGCTGTATCTGTATTCTACTTGTGTGTTACTTTGCCTGTATTGTTTGTCTGTGCACCAAAGTTTTGGAGGATTGGAGGAAGGCAATAGTTGAGGGATTGAGATTAGAATTGAGTTAAAATCTAGGTGCCTTAGATGACTTAATCTAATTTATGGTTTAACTATTATTCTAAGTTTCGAATCTAAGTGTTGGAGTTCTAAGAATGCCTCTGGCTTTCCCGGGACCTTATATCTTATATATGTGGGCACCTTTACCATGCTGAGAATCGCTGGTTCTCATCCTATACAATATTGTTGTTTTTAGATACAGGTCGAGAGGCACCTCACTAGGCATCTGGAGTTCCTGTCACAGTGGAATTTGGACTTTGTATTTTGGGTTATTTTGATGTATATGTACATATATATATGTATTGTGTAGACTTTTCCCTTATTCTGTTTAGCTTTTGTGCCTCATAGAGGTTTTATGGAGAACTAGGTTTCCCTTTTGAGTATTTTTGGACTTGGATTGTATATGTATGTATATGATATTCTCCAGCCAGCTTTAACTTTGTAGGTTGAGCCCGGGATTTGAATATTTTGTATCCTTGACTCTCTACTCTTATTATATATGTATGTATCTCTACTTTCTTCGTACACAAGTAAAAGTTATCTTGAGTGTTGTGCTTTTATTTTCACGATTTTGCTTTAACCAACCTTCAAGGCTCCTCGAATATTATATTCTTTCGATTATATATTATATATGTATATTTTATTTTAGAGGTCGTAATACCACACCACCTTTGTTTTACAACTTAAGCGTAAAGCTCTGTGTGGTAGGGTATTATACTTTTAAAGCGTGATAACAGATAAAAGTGTTGCAACAACGTAAGTGTGTCCATAGCCCAATAAAAGCGTGGCCATAAAGCAACAACCACGGCCTAACACGCACCCCTTACAAAAGTTTGGCCATAGCTCAAAAACCGTAGCCAATATCTGCGGTGACGCTTTTCCACTTTTTGGCATGCATTTTAAGCGTGGCAAAAGCTAGTTTTTCTTGTAGTGACCAATGTGGTATTTTAGAACAATTAGGAGACACTTTATATATTTTTTGAACAAATAATTAGAAAATGGAATAGACATTTATTTATTTTCAATGAGTGGTTTGGCAATTTATTCTTCTTATACTGATACGTGGTCAGGAGGGCATAGAGCTAAGGGGCAGTATGGTAATCTTGTCACATTCAAAGATCTGAATACCAGCAAAATTATACCATGCCGGTCTTGGACATCAAGAAGACCGAGAGTCTATTCAGAAAAATAGTGGTACTGAAATAGCGACATCTCATAAGGCCCATTGGGCTAAGTCAGGATAGTAAGAAACCGAATAATACTTTTCAAATTCAATAGAAGGCTTAAATTATTATTAATTTTCTAATTTTTCTAACATTTATTTTAATTTGTTTTGTTGTTAGAGTTTGTTAGAAGATTTGATTTACTTCTGATTTGCTTAGTAGTATTTTTAGGCATTTTAAATTTAAATCTAATCTAATCTAATCTAATAAGATCAAATCTAATTTAAATTTGTTATCATATCTTTATAATTTTAAATTTAAATCAAATATGATCTAATCTAATAAGATCATATCTAATTTAAATTAAGTTATCTTATCTTATCTTTTAGTTAGTTTGTTAGGGGCCTATTTAATCATCTTTGGTGAGACAATTTCCACAACTTTTGATGAATAAAATTTTCAATTGTTTTATGCACATTTTTTTAGTGTGATTAAGTGAGATGAGTGATTTGCTTTGCTTGTTGCATGAAGAAGATTGAAGGGTCCAACACTAAGATGATTCTCTGTGCTGGTCTCTATCAATTTTCATCCCTCTAATCTAGGTTGTCAACACAGCTTTTTTGAAGGTCTTGTAGGGAATCCCTTTCGGTGACCTAGGTTGCTAAGAACAGGTTTCTTAGAGGTCTGGTAGGAAAAAAACCGTATCTATCCTTTTAAGTTTCCATTATGTCTTTTCTGTTATGTCTTTTCTCCATCCTTTTCTTATCCCTTTATCCTTCGTTCTAATTCCATATCGTCTGGTATCAGTTACAGGTCATAGGTAAATTCTTATTTATATACATGTTCTATGGGTATTGTTTAGTCTCTTTGGTTTTTCTCTTTAATTTCTGCAAATTCATTTTAGAGTCCACAATAATAAAAAGAATAAAAAAATTATTTAATTTTTGTTTATGTAATTATTCTATCTTAACGTTAGTGCCTTCAAAAAAAAGGGAGAGTCGCAAAAAAAAAGATTGAGTATTACGATAGTGATGATAAAGGAATCTCGTATGCGAAAAAGGATTTTCGGTTGCAAATCCTTGCATTGGGAGGAATGACTCTGAAGCTTATTTCGGATAGATAAGAAAGATAGAGATAATTTTTGCAAATTGCATCCTTTCAGAGGAAAAAAAGTTCGACTGGTACAAGCCAATTTTTTCGATGATACCCATATGTGGTGGACAAAATTAGGAAGATCTAGAAGACGGTATGGAAAAAGCCCAATTTGTAGCTAGGAGAAGATGAAGAAAATCATGAGGAACCAGTTTGTTCCATCATCATACCATATGAGGAATCGGGTTGTGCCATGATCATACCATAGTGAATTTTTTCAAAAATTTTGTAAGTTACAACAAGGTTCACAATCAGTGATGGAGTACCACAAGGAATTTCTATATTTGATAGATAAGGCTAATATTAAAAGGAGTCCTAAGGTTATTATGGAACGATTTTTGTTTGGATTACACGAAGAACTTGCAAATAAAGCCCAATGTTACCATTACGCGACCATGGAGGATTTGATCAAATTGGCCGTTGACATGGAGCAGATGCAACAATTTATAGTAATTTGGGGTTCCAAAGGAGCAAAATTTAAGGATCAGACAAAAATCAAAGTTTCTAATTTCAAGAAGAATATTATAGATCGACAGAAGAAGAGGATTTCTTCTACGCCTATCTTTAATTCTTCTTCAAAATTAAAGATGGAAGAATTTGTTGAGTATTCTATAGATGGAGATGTGTCCTTGGAAGATTCAAAAGTGCAAAATTTCTCAACTGGGTCCTTGGGATGTAAGTAATTTGAAAAATATGAGAGAAAAGAAACTGCGAAAGAGTGTGAGTGTTCGAGTGAAATGAATTCATGTTTGATTGAAAGTGAGTGTTTTGAGAGAAAATAGGAGAATAGTGAGCGAGAGGAGTCAATTAGCACAAAAGAAACTGAGAGTAATAAACACACTTGTAAGAGAGATCTAGAAAGTTCTAGCTTAGAGAATAGTGCATTAGTATCATTGAAGTCCACGGAGTGTTTAGTTTCTCATATATCTAACCATGAAATTCCTAGTGTTTTTATATCAACTTTCCCAAGCTTTGTAGATGCACTGGTCAATTATGGAGGCATTAATATGGATGAAGGAGCGGAAAGACAACTAATTGCACACTTTGGACAAGATGGTAAAAGTATGGCGAGAAAGATTGAACTTGCACACATGAAAGACATAGCCACAATTCAGTCGATAGAGAAGAGCCATCAAACCATGGTATTTGAACCTAGAGATTGGGTTTGGATTCCTTGGAGGGAAGAAAAGCTTCTAATTCAAGATTCGAGGACGAATCTTTTTGAAGAAGGAGAGGATGATACGTAGTCAGGATGGCATTTTCGTCATTTTAGAGCTAAAGGACAGAAGGGTATAATCTCGTCACGTTCAAAGATCTGAATACTAGAAGAATTATACCATGTCGGACATGGACATCAAGAAGACCAAGAGTCCATCTCAAAAACAGTGGTGCTGAAATGGCGACATCTCATAAGGCCCATTGGGCTAAGTGAGAACAGCAAGAAGTCGAATAATGCTTTTCAAATTCAATGGGAGGCTTAAATTATTATTAATTTTCGAATTTTTTAGGCGTTTATTTTCATTTGTTTTGCTGTTAGAGTTTGTTGGAAGATTTGATTTACTTCTGATTTGTTTAGTAGTATTTTTAAGAATTTTAAATTTAAATCAAATCTGATATAATCCAATAAGATAAAATCTTATTTAAATTAACTCATCTTATCTGATCTTTTAGTTAGTTTGTTAGGGGCCTATTTAAACAACTTTGGTGAGACAATTTACACAACTTTTGATGAATAAAATTTTTAGTTGCTTTATGCACGTTTTTTTTAGTGTGATTAAGTGAGGTGAGTAATTTGCTTCGCTTGTTGCATGAAGACGATTGAAGGGTTCAACACTAAGATGATTTTGTGTGCTAGTCTCTTTTAATTATCCCTCTCATTTATGTTGTCAAGGATAGGTTCTTTGAAGTTCTAGTGGGAATTCCTTCCCATAACTTAGGTTGCTAAAAACAGGTTTCTTAGTAATCTAATAGGAAAAAAATCTTATCTATCT
The DNA here is from genome assembly GCF_003086295.3 of Arachis hypogaea. Taxonomy (NCBI): domain Eukaryota; kingdom Viridiplantae; phylum Streptophyta; class Magnoliopsida; order Fabales; family Fabaceae; genus Arachis; species Arachis hypogaea. Next base: position 65,572,253 of record NC_092049.1, on the reverse strand, counting down.
GTGTCTTTTCTGTTGCGTCTTTTCTCCATCATTTTCTTATCCCTTTATCTTTCGTTCTAATTCCTTATCAAATACTCCTTGCGTACTCATTACACCATTATCATAAAGATGGATCATGATGTTCCAGTTTGAGCGAAAATCGTGCTTATGGTGATAATAAAATAAGTGCACAAAGCATAAGAAAAAATGACATGCAAAAATGTTTTCATTCTCTTATGCGGCATTCCTCATCATACATACAAAAGCAAAGCAAGTATAAATAAAACTGTATTATTATTAGTTGGATATTGGGGTGGATGGTTTGGTGTTGCGACAGCTTAAAAATCATAAGCTGATTTTGTGAAACATGTATATAAATGTTTTGATTAAAGACAAAGACAAGAACAAAAGCACATCAACTTTTGATTTATAACCAAACAAAAAATATCCACTTATACTTCTGAAAAGCAGCAAGCAATTCTCAAATAAGCAATACCAAACCTACCCGATCTTTGTCAAAGCTAGAATGTATTTGAGCTTGTACGCCTCAGTTGATATCTTGGAGTGAGACTTGTATTTGAAAATAATGTTTCCTCAAAGTCCTGCAATATTAATATTCAAAATATTAAAATATAACTCACGTGAGTAAAAGAAGTGTAAAACATATAAATAGTTAATGCGTGGGATGAAAAATAAACTTCAATCAATAATTAAAATTAAACTATGGGCTACGTACATCGATTCATGAATATGAAAAGGACAACAAATAAAATGGAACCAAGAGAATATAATTGTTTATTACAACTTAATAAGATTTAGATTGATAACATCATCATTTTGAATAGCAACCCCACAAAGCTAGAAGCCAATAAAAATTAAAGTTTGGGGTTATAATTGGAAAAGTAAATAATAAGTTTTCATTGCTCTAACACGTGCAAATTTTATGAAGTGTGTTTCTTAGTCTTACCAATTAATATTTCTCATTCAATTTTACATTATATTATAAAGTTAAAATAAAGTGAGCTTTGTACATCTTCATATAATAGGATTATTAATTCAAGCTTGAGGTTGTCGTTACTCATGACCATTAGCTAATTATATTATTAAGGACTATGTCGAATAAAAAGCAAAAATTGTTGGATGGTTCAAGTATTTACATTGTTGAATTCACTTGTGTACGTCCATTTAGCGTTAGATTTCATATAACATTTGCCTTTTTAAAGGTACTATGGATTTCCAGTTTTCTGAAATTAAATAATTTTGAATATAACTATAATATTCAATCATTGAAAAGTCAGAAACAGTCAACTTCAAAAACTCATTCCATAGTTAAATGTTCGATCGAATGTCTTATATTCTCAAATTATAATATAATGAGTATCTAACTTTTTTTTTTTTTACTTTTTTCTTTTTCCTTCGGAGTCACAAAGGATCTCGGAACCCTTGCCTCGAAAGAATCGTGTGCTCAGTTGCTCACTACTATATCAGCAAAAAAAATATATATATATAATTAGAAAAGTGAATCGTTAATATAAACAAGTCATATTAGTATAGTTTAATATAAAATATCCAAAACATATTGAAAATAATATGAATAATGTTAACTGAATTGACATGTATGATGGTAAAAGTAATGGTAAAGGTAATCGGTATAACAATATTCTTCATTAATTATATTTCTATCCCTTTTTAAACACTGTTAGCGATAACAATTAACAATATTAGGGTGTATTTGGTTTGTATGTTTATTTTTTATTTTTATATTTAATGTTTTATATTTTCTGAATTTTATGAAGAAAAAAAGTAAAAATAGGTGGTGAAAACAGAAAACAAAATTTTATTATTTTCTTTGTTTTCACCTTTTTCTTCATAAAATTAAGAAAATAAAAAATACTAAAAATAAAAAAAAATAAAAACGCAAATCAAACCCATTATGAACTTTCTTCTAGTCATAATTTCTAATTCCATATCTAGCCTTATTGATTGCTACATTTTGTGAAGATAATTTATTGGTGAAAACCTCTTAGCTTTCAGCTCTCTTGGAATGCAAAATTGACATAGAAAATTTTTTTGCACCTATGCTTGAATTACAATTCATTCTATCCCAGATTATAAAAGAGAGCTATGTCATTGAATGTGTATCAGAAATATAATTGATATATACAATAAATAAATAAAAACATTTTGCACACATTGTTTATATATAACAATATCTTGTACATCTCAAGTTCAAAGAACATTTTGATCATGGACAAATTATGTCACACTGATATTTAAGCTAACAAGTCACCAAAATTAAAGTACCAAACAAACTAGTTATAAGCATATTTGTTTGGTGTCTACTAGTCATAAGCATATGATTAATAGCCATTACAAATTAAAAAGTAAGAATGACAGGTAATAAAACTAATTTTCAAAACACAAATAACCATATTCAAAAAGTAGTAATAACTACTATTTTTTTTTTCTTATTTCTCTGAAATGGGTTGCTTATGCTTACCATCAGCTTCTTGAGCCGTCTGTTTGATTTCAGCAACCGAGACTTGTCATTCTCTAACTTTTCTATATAGGCCTTGAAGCATCAAATAAAGAAGAAATAGATTTTTATTGTGAGAATTTGATATATCGTTGACAACCAATGTATGAGTCCATCATTTTTAGATAGCTATTGTAACTGACAGATCAACTACTAATTTAACTTTTAAAAGGTCAAAATAATAAAGAATTTTTAATCAAAAAGACATTATATTCTTTTGAGATATTGAGATATCTAATTAAAAATACACTAAAAGATTGTATTTGGAGGAAAGGAGAAATAAAGTGAGACGAAACACTAAAACAAGAGATTTTGAAGGAAGGAATACTGGTTATTTTCTCTCTTCTGAAAGAAGAGCTCAACAAAATGAACTGAAGCGATTTACAGGACCCAAAATAAACCAAAAAAAAAAAAAGATAATGCATTTCAACCTCATCGTGGGCGTCTCTATCTAATACTCCCTGACTCGATATTTCAGGGCCAAATTGATGATTTTTCCTGTTTTAGTTGTCGCAATTTATGGGAAAAACAAACATAATAATCACAATTGCTAATGTAATGCAACTGAAGAGTGCATCACAATAATAATACCACGCCGTAATGTCATAATCATGATTGCTAACCATAATTTGAAACTATGCAGAACTTCAAATTGCAGTTCGTAATTGCAATCTTAGTAGCAATATTGTGGTTGTAGTTACTATTGGAACCACGTAAGAGCATAATTCCAGCGTGATACCGGTTCAGATGTCCATTAAGGCCACAAGAAACTAAAAAAAAAAGTGTATCGGCCACCATACCCACAACTGGAACAGAAACAACAGTGACGGCAAAATCATTGGGACCGAAAAGGACAATTATTCTAGTATTTTTCAATAAGTATGGCAAAATCATTGTTATATGAATTCACCAATTAGACAACCTATTAAAATGAAAAATATTTTAAATACCTTACCGCGTATCCGTATCAGTATCCATGTAAGTATGCTCTCAAAAATGAAAATAATTGAAAACCATGCTTGATTGGTACCTGCTTCTTTGCTCTTGACTTAGCAGCAGATTCTCGGTTCTTGGCCATTCTCCTCTGCTTCCTGTCAATGCCATGTTCTTGCACCTCAGCTGAGAACCCTCTCTTCCTGCTGCGGCGGCCACAATCACCGAAAACAACTCCCTTTGAATCTGAACATGTGCATGATGACATGGCCGCTGGGGCGGCCACCGGCATCGAAATCTCTAGTGATGAATTAGAGTGACCAGTTTCCATCACTGGAGTGTTAACAACTGGCTTTGAATCACCAAAATCATGACACACATTCTCTTGATGATGCTGTTGCACGGAAGGATATCGTATTTGCAACCAATTAGCTTGATGAGAAGCCATGACTATTGGATCAACACCAATAAAAGACTTAGGGTCAACAAGAACATTATTGCCTTGGCTTCCAACATCGTAATTATTGTTACTAGTATTATGATTGATCATTTCCGCATGGGCAAGAATCTCTTCAAAGGTTGTTGTGTCCGGTAAATTTGGTTGTTCCAAGTGGTGGTGGTTGTTGTTATTGTTGTCCATTGACGATGACGTGTTAAAAAGAAATGAAGGATTATTAGATGAAAAAGTTGAACAAGGGTTTTGCACAACTTGTCCACTCTCATCAATTATTCCACTTCTCATAAGCTCATCCAAATTCATATTATGGAGTGAGTATTGTGATCCTTGATGGGCTCTATTAGCCATTCAAAAACTAATAGAGCTTAAAATCACAACAATAATAATAATACGAGTAATCAGGATAAGAAGTATAATTCAATAGAATATATATAAGTTTAGCAGAAACTTTATAAGGGAAGAACAATTTCAACAAGATACAAGCTAAGACATAAAACAAGTAATCACACTAAAATATGAAAAAATAGTATCTTAATAGGTAGATTACCTTTGCAAAATTAGACAACAACGTTGAGGGTTCAATAGAGTGTGATTTATATATATATATGCATTGATTGTAATTTGAGTTAATGAAAACAATTAGGGATGAAGTGAAGAGCTCAACAGTTAGTTTGAAGTGCGAAATATGAGGCGCCCCAAAAATCGAGGAACATAAATAACAAACTTTGCTGATGCGGATCTATTTTGGGAAGATCCTATTTTAAGAGAAATAAGTGTGTTCACATCTCAACAACCATCTACTTATGTGCTAAGATCTATATGGGGTTGTAGGTTAAATATAAATATAGACCTGTTTGACTAATAAAAGATGTATTTAATTTTGCTGAGTTTAAAAAGTTCCATACAATTATTTAATAACCTTCATTCATTTGAATAATTATTTATGTGTTCAATATAAATATAATTAATTTTTATGATATAATGTTAAATAATTAAATATATACATATACAAATTTTATACATTAGGCATCAAAGTTAAATTAAAAAAAAAAATAGCCAAAAATAACCTTTTTTTTATCCCTTGCACCCAATATATTTGTCTTCAGACTTCAATTGCAGGCTTATAAAAAAAAGTTGTGCTTTTTCATTAATGGAATACGTAGTTAGCGCAATTGACAACTACAAATATGTAGCGGATTGTAATTGTTATTTTATAGAATTACCGTTGATAGTTTTTTTTGTATTTCTGACGCGCTCATATCTCATGTCTCTCATTGTCATTCTGACGCGCTTACATCTGATCACTCTCACCTCTCTCTCGACTCGTTTTCCTAAAACTCGTTTCTCCCCAAAACTTAAATTTCGTCCGTTTGATTTATCTCCGAAGAATATATCCTTTTTTTTCCTTCTCTATGAAATGTAAAGCTACATGCACTGTTTATCCTCCTCAATGCTACAACAAACTTGCAGTGCCACAACGACACCGGGGTGTGATAGTCGACTCCTCTAGCGATTACGTTATTGCCTTTGAGGTATATAATCTCCAACTCTAAGCTATTTTATGCTACTTGTTGTTTTACCTAACTGAAATCAATTTTGAAATTTGAGATTTGATTAGATGATTATATCAATACTTATGATTTTGACGATTTTAGAGTTTCAGTTCGATTGTTAACAGAGTCTGTATTTTGACGATTTTAGAGTTTCAGTTCGATTGTTAACAGAGTCTGGTGGGGGAACACGGGACAGTTTTACATAGCCAATTTTTGGCTTTCATCCATTTAATTCGTGTTTGATTTAGGGTCTCATCAATTTAATCCGTGTTTGATGTTTGTTCCGTTGGACGGGACACCCGGGGATTCTATGGCCTTTCACACGGCCCGTGTGAGAGGTCAGATGGTTGTCACACGACCCGTATGAGAAAGCGGCACGCTTTGACACGTCCCGTGCAAAAGATCAGATGGCTGTCTCACGACCCATGTGATAAAGTGGCTTGTAATGACCCAACTTCCGGAATGTCATGATCATATAAGAAGCCGAGTGTCACCAACTTATTTCTTTAATTTATAACTAGTATTTAATATATGAGACTGTGCCTTGTTAGAGTGTTATCATTTTTACGGGTAATTATTTTTTTAAAACATTTAAAAGAATAAAATAACCAAGCATACACGAACAGAAATATAAAAGAACATAAGAGACAGACATCCAAACTGATAATATACATCACAAGTAGCGTTATACAAAAGATCTAGTCAGTGTACACCCTTATCAGCCTCTACATAGAAAATATATACATATATAATACACAACACCCCGGGACCTAGCCCATACAAAAAGTCACTAAACTGACTCCAGGCTAGCCTTGCAACACTAAAGTTCCTAATCTCTCTGGTGTACTAACACAAATGAGAGTCTATATAAAAGTCAATGCTATGTTGGAGTGTCAACAAAAGAATGCTCCTAAAACTAGCTATCCGTCGTCAAACTTCGCCATTAGGCAAGTCCCTATGGGGATTACCCATCGGCTGATCACTACCTGAAGATAGTAACTCCTCCTGCTCAAACTCCATCTCAGTATCCTCCTCGTCCTCATCATCAGGGGCCACAATAATATCTCTAGTAACTTCGGTAGCATTGCTATCACTACTCACGTATCCGTTAGTGACTACAGGTCCGTTCACATAGATAGGAGTATGATGAGTCCATATTTTCTGATATATTTTGCCTTGATTTGAATGGATTCTAGCATATAAACTCACACTTAAGCACCCAAATAGCATACTTTTGTGTTTGATTCCTAAGTTGATCCTAAATATGAAAACATATAATTTTGTGCTTTAATAGAGCGAATTAATCCCACTTTTATGTTATTTGATGCCGTGATATGGTTTGTGAGCGATTTCAGGTCTTGAAGGCAAGAATGGATGGCCAAAAGTGGAAGAAGGCATTTACAAGGGAAAAAAACATGAAGAAAATAAGGAAAAGCACACACAGCAAAGTGTGCGTGCGCACAGCCCTGCGTGCGTACACACAAGCGAGGATTTCCATGTGTGCGTGCGCACAGGTCAATTTTCAGCCGAGTGTGCGGACGCACACATCTGTGCGTCCGCACAGGTCCCTGCACGTGATTGCATTAATGAAACATCAAAGGAATAATTATATTATATAAAAGTTAATATTCAACTATATACTTTATGATTTTGGTATTTTTAAACTTGCTCGACGATCTGTTATATAATAAATTAAAAAATATTTTAACTTGACGCCCGGGGAAGAGGCCCCGAGGGGCCCATTCCCAATCTGTCCCCCGACCGGCACGTGATGACCCGCTCGAGCTAAATTGGAAGGCTGAATGGCTAAATTGGAGTGCTATATAAAGGAGACTTGAACACTTATCAAGGGGGCACAATTTGGGGGACACATTAGAGCAATTTTACATAGTTCTACATAGTATTAGGAGTAGGAGTAGTGTAGAGTAGAGAGCTCTCCTAGGGCTTATGTAGTTTTCATTGTAGTATTTTATAGCAAGCTTTGATCCTTGAATTTACTTCTTTGATTGTAAGTACTCTCAATTTCTTCTTTAATTAAAGCACTTTTACCTTCATTTTCTTTTGGTTCAAGTTACTTTGTTCATATTGCAATTTTGTGTTTCTTGAAGTTTTGATCAATGAATTTTATGTTTCATGCTTCCTTTATGTTTGGTTGCTTGTTTACATTTGATTTTGTTGATAGTTGGTTATAGTCTCCTAATTTCTCTTTGCAACTTTTCATGTTCTACTTTTATGCACACAAGGTGTTTGTAAAAATGCCAACCTTAGAATTTGAGTAGATTTTTACACCATGGCTTGTGGTTTGAGTTCCTAGAATACTAGAGTCATAATGTCCGACATTTAGTGGTGATTCTATGGTAGTTAGTTGACTCTTGTTTCCATTGACGCTAGCCTTTTATCAACTAGTTTGGTAAGTTAGTTAGGACTTATGGATTAAGGTCAATTATGCTTGCTTGACTTACTCCTCGATGGTTAGGGTTGACTAGGCGAGATTGACTCATGACAATTACCATAGTTGTGGTTTTGGAAATGATAGGATTCCTTGGATCCTCATTCCCAAGTCAAGGCTCTTTATTGCATTTAAAGCATTTTTCCTAGTTTTGATCTTGTTTTCTTCTACTTGCATTAATTACCAATCTTGAGCAAACCCCTTTTCCATCCTAACAACCGAAAGCGTATAACACTTTAATTGCATTCCTAGGGAGAACGACCCGAGGTTTAAAAACTCTCGGTATATATATATTTGTTTTGAATTGAAATATTTGATTGTGAGAGTGATGAACTAAGGATTGATGGTTTAGAATTCACAATAAATTCTTGTTGCAAGTATAGTTTCAAAACCAAGCAATCATCCTTTCATACAAAAGTTTGGTTGTCACAAGTAACAAACCAATAAAAATAAATAACCGAAGTATTTAAACCTCGGGTCGTCTTCTCAAGGAGTTGCAGGGCAATATGATTTATTATTGGTTATGAAAAAATTATATTTTTGGGTTTTTTAATGTGTAAGATAAAAAGCAAGAATAATAAATGGTAAGAAAGTAAACTGTAGGAATTAATTTAAATAAATAAATAAAACTTTTGGCAAGGTATAAGAACTAGACGTCCTATCCTAGTTATCCTTATCAGGTGTGAAGATAATTGGATTCTGCTCCCACTTTTAATTAACCCTTGCTAAACAAAGAAAAGTCAAGTGGACAAATTAATTTGATCCTCAGGTCCTAGTCAACTCCTATGGAAAGACTAGAGTTATTGGAGTACAAATTAATCAGCAAAGAATTCCAATTTTATTCAACAGCTGTGTTTGATAACTCAACTGCTAAGTACTTAACCAAAGCCAAAAGGGGAAAATAAATCTAATTTGAATTGAAATCATTCATAAATAAATTAAAGCGAAATCAAATCTGAAATACCTCAAAATATATTAATTAAGAAAATCATAACATGAATGGTTCATAAGCTAAATCTGAAAGATAAATATCAATTAAAGTAATGAAGTTAATAAAACTAGAAAGTAAATTAAAGGAACATTGAACCTGTGATTGAAGAGAAATAATCCTAAACTTGAGAGAAATCCTAATCCTAATCCTAAGAGAGAGGAGAGAACCTCTCTCTCTAAAAACTACATCTAGACCTAAAATTGTGAATTATGAGAACGTGTTGAGTCTCTGTATGTTCCCTGACTTTAATCTATTTTTTGGACGAAAACTGGGTCAAAACGTTGCCCGAAATTGCCCCCAGCATTTTCTGAATTTTCTGCAGATCGCGCATGCCACACGTACGCGTCGTCCATGCGTTCGCGTCTCTGGCCGAATTCCCTTTCCACACGTGCACGTCAGGCGCACGCTCGCGTCGTTGTGCTGATCCACTTCCACGCGTACGCATCAAGCACGCGTACGCGTCGCTGTGATTTTCTCCGTTTTGTGTGCACGCGTGAGCCATGCGTGCACGTCACTTCTCGCTGGTTGTCTCCTTTACTTCTTGTGCTCCTTCCATTTTTTTGCAAGCTTCCTCTCCATTCTCTAAGCCATTCCTGCCTTATAAAGCCTGAAACACTTAACGCACAGATCACGACATCAAATGGTATAAAGGAGAAATTAAAATACACAATTTAAAGCTTTAGGAAGCAAGTTTTCAATCATAGAATAAATCCAGGAAGGAATTGTAAAACCATGCAAATCATATGAATAAGTGGGTGAAAAGCTAATAAAAACCACTCAAATTAGCACAAGATAAACCATAAAATAGTGGTTTATCAACCTCCCCACACTTAAACATTAGCATGTCCTCATGCTAAGCTTAAAGAGACAAAGAGAATTAATAAGGGACAGTAAGACTCATGAAATGCAACCTAAATATAAATGCAACTATATGCTAAAATGATTCTACCTACTTGGTTAAAATCAAACAAGTTCTCCAAGACAAATACAAACCAATTTCCACTAATTCAAATCGTACAATAAAAAGCAAGTAAACTTGTAAGAAGAGAGCTCATGAAAGCAGGGAACATAGAATCAAGCATTGAACCCTCACTGGTAGTGTATATCACTCTAATCTCTCAAGTGTCTAGGGTCAATCACTCTACTCTTCCCTATTCATGCTTTCTAAACCTTGTTCTTCATCTAACCAATCAACAAATATTTAGCACATCAATGCAAACATCATGAGGTCTTTTCAGGGTTGTAATAGGGCTGAGGTAAAGGGAAGGATACATGTATGGCCAAGTGAGCTATAATATGAATCTTTGACTAACCTAAGCTTTCACCTAACCCACACATATACACTATGTAATTCTAAAAATCATACCTAGCTACTCATAATTCCCACTTTTGTATCACATACTCATGTACCAAATTTTTTATATTTCTTTACTTTTATCACATGTGCATTGATCTTTCTATTAAAGCTTAACATTGGGGTAATTTTGTCCCCTCTATTTATTTATATATTTATTGAATATTTTTTTTGAATCATAAAAGCAAACATAACTTATCAATGCACATGGATTTTTTTATTATTTTTCTATTTTGGTTTTTTCATGAGTAGGTTCCAAAATTCTCAATATTCAAATAAGTTAGAAACATGATACATTCCCTTATTAACTCATGTTCCCACAGTTTCCCACACTTAGTTGATGCATAATCTCTATCTTAAGCTAACCAAAGATTCAATTGGGGTATTTAATTTATTTTTCTACTTAAGGCTAGTGATGTGGTTATAGACAGAAAGAGATTAAAAAGCTCAAAGTGGCTAACAATGGTGACAAAAAGGGTAGGCTTATTTGGGATAAGTGAGCAAAAATAAGTAATGGCCTCAATCATATACAAGCATGTAAATATACTAAATAATGAACATATAGAATGAAACAAAATCTAGATTATAATCATAGAGAAGAAAACACACAAGAATAAAAATTTATGGTTAAATAATGTAACCATATAAATAAGCTCAAAATCTTACAGGTTGTGTGTTCTTTGGCTCAAAAAACCATGTTCCAAATACAACTTCAAACGAGTTTAACACAAAAATTTTGATTTTAAATTAGTGAAATTTTTCAAAAATAGGGTCCTAGAAAGACTTATTATTTATCAACCAAGTAGTACGTAAATGCAAACAATAAACTACACATGCAATCTATTATGCAATGCAGCAATGAACTAATAAAGAAAATAAGGCATTGGTGTTGAGAAGAGAATAACTAACTCATAGGGATCGGTATCGACCTCCCCACGCTTAAAGATTGCACCGTCCTCGGTGCATGCTGAGTGCAGGTGGACGGGCTGTTCCAACTGGCGCTTTTCTCTGAAGATTTTGTAGATGGACTTGTCTGTCTCCCTAAGTAAACGTCTTCCAATTCCCTTCCGGGTGGCCATCCTGAAAGAAAAAAGGGAAGAAAAGTAACCCAGAAATAAAGATAGAAAACAAATAAAATATGGGTGTGAATGCCAAATAATAAGGGTCTCAAGTACATGGTAGCTACAACATGCAAGTGAGAAAACAGTAGATGCAAATGGCATATCAATAGTACAAAAATTTGTAATAAAGGGGAAGAATATGGGTAATGAAAGACAGTGTAAGTTCATGTCAATATAAAAAGAATACAGGTATCATAAAAGATTGACATTGACAGAAAAATAATATTACCCACATTGTAAAAGAAGTCACTAAGCACCAAAATAATACCAGAAAAGATACAACAGTTGAATAAGAAAATTTAACACCAACGAAAAAAAATTAAAATACAACGAATGAAAGTATGCAAATAAATTAAATAAAATAAAATGGAATTGAAGAGGGATGAGAGGTTAAAAGAATGAAGAAGAAAAAAGTAAGAAAGAAGGAAGAAAGAAGTAGAAAGGAGAGAAGAAAGAAGAAAGAAGTAAGAATGTAGAAACGGGGCGCGACGCGTACGCGTGCATCACGCGGACGCGTGAAAACTGAACTAGCCATGCAACGCGTAAGCGTCGCCCACGCGTACGCATGGGTGGCCATAAAGAGAACATGACGCGCACGCGTTAGGGACGCGTCCGCGTGAATGAATTTGTGCCTTTCGCACAATTCCCTCGCAAGGTCAGCACAACCCTCTGTCCAGGTGCTCTTTACGCCGATTTGGGTATTCACGTGTACGCGTGGAATGGCTTGTGCGCCACGCACCCTGATGAGCGGATAATTTATACGCGTTTTGACATTGTTTTTAGTATGTTCTTAGTATGATTTAGTTAGTTTTTAGTATATTTTTTATTAGTTTTTAAATAAAAATCACATTTCTTTACTTTACTATGAGTTTGTGTGTTTTTCTATGATTTCAGGTATTTTCTGGCTGAAATTGAGGGACTTGAGCAAAAATCTGATTCAGAGGCTGAAAAAGGACTGCAGATGCTGTTGGATTCTGACCTCCCTGCACTCGAAGTGGATTTTCTGGAGCTACAGAAACCCAATTGGCACGCTCTCAATTGTTTTGGAAAGTAGACATCCTGGGCTTTCCAACAATAGATAATACTCCATACTTTGCGCGAGTTTTGATGATGCAAACTGACCTTCAAACACCAACTCCCTGCCCTATTCTGGAGTTAAACGCCAGAAACAGGTTGCAAACCAGAGTTAAATGTCAGAAACAGGCTACAAACTTTTGTTTAACTCCAAAAAGAGTCTCTACACATGAAAGCTCAATACTCAGCCCAAGCACACACCAAGTGGGCCCGAAAGTGGATTTCTGCATCATTTACTTATCTCTGTAAACCCTAGTAACTAGTTTAGTATAAATAGAACTTTTTACTATTGTATTTATATCTTCGGATCATCTTTTGCATAGTTGGATGTTCAGAGATCATGTTTAGGGGCCTGGCCATTCGGCCATGCCTGGACCTTCATCACTTATGTATTTTTCAATGGTGGAGTTTCTACACCCCATAGATTAAGGTGTGGAGCTCTGCTGCTACTCATGAATTAATGCAAAGTACTATTGTTTTCTTATTCAATTCAAGCTTATTCCTATTCTAAAATATTTGCTTTCACTTCAACATGATGAATATGATGATCCGTGACAGTCATCACTATTCTCAACCTATGAACGTGTGCCTGACAACCACTTCCGTTCTACCTTGGCTTGAGCGTTTATCTCTTAGCCTCCATTCCGAAAGATCGGAGTCTTTGTGGTATAAGCTAGAATTATTGGCAGCATTCTTGAGATCCGGAAAGTCTAAACCTTGTCTGTGGTATTCCGAGTAGGATCTGGGATGGGATGATTGTGACGAGCTTCAAACTCGCGAGTGTTGGGCGTGTAACAGACGCAAAAGGATCAATGGATCCTATTCCAACATGATCAAGAACCGACAGATGATTTGCCGTGCGGTGACAGCACATTTGGACCATTTTCACTGAGAGAACGGGAAGTAGCCATTGACAATGGTGATGCCCAGCATACAGCTTGCCATGGAAAGGAGTATGAAGGATTGAATGAAGGCAGTAGGAAACCAGAGGTTCAGAAGGAACAAAGCATCTCCACACGCTTATCTGAAATTCTCACCAATGAATTGCATAAGTATCTTTATCTTATTCTATATTTTAATTATATTTTAATTATCAAATAACCATAACCATTTGAATCTTCCTGACTGAGATTTACAAGATGACCATAGCCTACTTCATACCAACAATCTCCGTGTGATCGACCCTTACTCACGTAAGGTTTATTACTTGGACGACCCAGTGCACTTGCTGGTTAGTTGTGCGGAGTTGTGACAAAGTGTGTGAATTACGTTCCAAGCACCAGGTTTTTGGTGCCGTTGTTAAGGATCACAATTTTGTGCACCAAGTTTTTGGCGCCGTTGCCGGGGATTGTTCGAGTTTGGACAACTGACGGTTCATTTTATTGCTTAGATTAGGTAATTTTATTTTTATATTTAAGCTTTTTACTTTTTATTTTTGAAAATTTTTTCAAAAAAAAATTTATTATTCTATGTTCTTCAGAATTTTTAAGAATGAATCTTAGAGTTTCATGAGATATGTTGAATCCTGGCTGGCTGTTAAACCATGTCTAATCTTTTGGACCGAGGTTTCAACTATCCTTAGAAGAGATTCTTTGTCTTTCTCAGCAAATTAGCTGTTGTATGTAATGACCTGCTAAAGCTTGGCTGGCCATTGGCCATGTCTAGTGTTTGGACCGGAGCTTTCACTCAAAGCTTGGCTGGCTAGTAAGCCATGTCTAATTCTTGGACTGGAGCTTTAGACTAACATTGCATGATTCCTGGAATTCTTATTGAAAATTTTGAAATCCTTATTTTTCTTTTTCCAATTAATTTTTGAAAAATACAAAAAAATTTACTAAAATCATAAAAGCCAAAAATTTGATATTTCTTGTTTGAGTCTAGTGTCAATTTTTAAGTTTTGTGTTAATTACATCTTTGTAACATTTTCTTTGAATTTTCGAAAACCCATGCATGATGTTCTTCATGATCTTCAAGTTGTTCTTGATGATCTTCTTTGTTTGATCTTTGCATTTTCATGTTTTATGTCTTTTCTTGTTTTTCATATGCATTTTCAATTTGTTAGTGTCTAAAGTTTGAAAATTTCTAAGTTTGGTGTCTTGCAAGTTTTTCTTTTCTAAAAAAATTTTCAAAAATAAGTCCTTGGAATCTTGACATTCAAAGTGTTCTTGGTGTTCATCTTGACATTCAAAGAATTCTTGCATGCATCATGTGTTTTGATCTTGAATTTTCATGTTTTGAGTCATTTTGATGTTTTTCTCTCTCCTTATTAAAAATTCAAAAATAAAAAATATCTTTTCTTTATTCCTCTCATAAATTTCGAAAACTAGAATTGATTTAGTTATAAAGTTTTAAAATTTAATTGTTTCTTATGAATCAAGTCAAATTTTCAATTTCAAAATTCTATCGTTTCAAATCTTTTTTAAAAATCAAATCTTTTTCATTTGTTTTAACATATTTTCGAATTTTTTATTGATTTTCAAAATCTTTTTCTGATTCCTACTTCATATTTTCGAAAATCTCACTAACATTTAATGTTTTAATTCAAAAAATTTTTCAAGTTGTTACTTGCCTATTAAGAAAGGTGAAATCTTTGAAATTCTAAAATCATATCTTTTAGTTTCTTGTTAGTCAAGTAATCAACTTTATTTTTCAAAATCAAATCTTTTTAATTTCCAATTCAAATCTTTTTCAAAATGATTTTTAATCATATCTTTTTCTATTTCAATCATATCTTTTTCAAAAAATTAATTTCAAAATCTTTTCTAACTTCTTATCTTTTCATAATTGATTTTCAAATCTTTTTTAATTAATGATGAGCGGATATTTTATACGCTTTTTGGGTTTAATTTCATATAGTTTTGAGTATGTTTTAGTTATTTTTTAGTCTATTTTCATTAGTTTTAGGAAAAATTCATATTTCTGGACTTTACTATGAGTTGTGTGTTTTTCTGTAATTTCAGGTACTTTTCTGACTGAAATTGAAGGAGCTGAGCAAAAATCTGATTCAGGCTGAAAAAGGACTGCTGATGCTGTTGGATTCTGGCCTCCCTGCACTCAAAGTGGATTTTCTGGAGCTACAGAACTCGAAATGGCATGCTTCTAATTGCGTTGGAAAGTAGACATCCAGGGCTTTCCAGCAATATATAATAATCCATACTTTGCACAAGGATAGACGACGTAAACTGGCGTTCAACGCCAGTTCTCTGCCCAATTCTGGCGTCCAGCGCCAGAAAAGGATCAAAAGCTGGAGTTGAACGCCCAAACTGGCATAAAAACTGGCGTTCAACTCCACAAATAGCCTCTGCACGTGAATTACTTAAGTCTCAGCCCAAGACACACCAAGTGGGCCCCAGAAGTGGATCTCTGCATCATCCATCATAGTTTACTCATTTTTTGTAAACCTAAGCTACTAGTTTAGTTTTTAAACAACTTTTAGAGACTTATTTTGTATCTCATGACATTTTAGATCTAAACTTTGTACTCTCTGACGGCATGAGTCTCTAAACTCCATTTTTGGGGGTGAGGAGCTCTGCTGTGTCTCGATGAATTAATGCAAGTATTTTTGTTTTCTATTCAAACACGCTTGTTCCTATCTAAGATGTTCATTCGCGCTTAACTGTGATGAAGGTGATGATCTGTGACACTCATCACCATTCTCAACCCATGAACGTGTGCCTGACAGCCACCTCCGTTCTATATCAGATTGAATGAGTATCTCTTAGATCTCTTAATCAGAATCTTCGTGGTATAAGCTAGAATTGATGGCGGCATTCATGAGAATCTGGAAAGTCTAAACCTTGTCTGTGGTATTCCGAGTAGGATTCAAGGATTGAATGACTGTGACGAGCTTCAAACTCCTGAAGGCTGGGCGTTAGTGACAAACGCAAAGGAATCAAGGGATTCTATTCCAACCGGATCGAGAACCAACCGGTGATTAGCCGTGCTGTGACAGAGCGCGTGAGCGTAGTTTTCACTGGAAGGATGGAAGGTAGCCATTGACAACGGTGATCCACCAACATACAGCTTGCCATAGGAGGACGTGCGTGCGTGAACAAGAAGACAGAGGAAAGCAGAGATTCAGAAGACAAAGCATCTCCAAAACTCCAACATATTCTCCATTACTGCATAACAAGTAACCTTTAATCCATGCTCTCTTGTTTATTTGCAATTCAACTGATAAACATAATTGACTTTCTGACTAAGATTTACAAGATAACCATAGATTGCTTCAAACCAACAATCTCCGTGGGATTCGACCCTTACTCACGTGAGGTATTACTTGGACGACCCAGTGCACTTGCTGGTCAGTGGTACGAGTTGTGAAAAGTGCGATTCACAATTTGTGCACCATGTTTTTGGCGCCGTTGCCGGGGATTGTTTGTGTTTGAACAACTAACGGTTTATTTTGTTGCTTAGATTAGGAAAATTTTTCTTTTTTGGTTTAGAGTCTCTTATTATTGTTCTTGGTTAAAAATATCCTTCTTTAAAACAAGTGTTACATTTTACTGCCCAATTGGCTAGAGCGTTAGTCTAAGCCCGTGGCAGTTTGGTACACTCTTTTTAAAATCTTTTTCAAAAATAATATTTTCTCTATTAAATTTTGTGCCAAACTTTAAGTTTGGTGTTTTCCTGTTGATTTCCCTTGATTTTCGAAAAATTTATTTTGGTTTTCAAAAAATTTTAAGTTTGGTGTTCTTCCTTCATGTTCTAGTGTTTTTGAGTTTTTCTTGTGTATTGATCTTAAAATTTTTAAGTTTGGTGTTCCTTGGTGTTTTTCCTCCAAAATTTTCGAAAATAAGGAGCATTAGATCTAAAAATTTTAAATCTTGTGCTATCTTATTATTTTTCTCTTTCCTCTTAAAAATAAAAAATATCTTTTCTCTCTTTTTTAAAAACAAATTTTCAAAATATATTTCTAAAATTCAGATTTTTATTTCAAAATTTAAAACTTTTTTTTTCAAAATCATCATATCCTTTTCAAAACTTCCTAACCACTTTCTCTCTCCTCAGTTTTTCAAAAATCTTCACTCAATTTTTATTTATTTTATTTTAATTTATTTCATTTTCGAAATAAATATATAAATAAATAAATAAAAATATTTTTTCTATTTTACATCATCTCCCTTTCTCCATCATGGACCTAAGCGGAAATGAACAGTCCAGGAGGACTCTGGGGTCATATTCTAACCCCTCTACTGCTTCATATGGGAGTAGTATCTGCATACCCTCCATTGTAGTCAGTAGCTTTGAGTTGAATCCTCAGCTCATTATCATGGTGCAGCAAAGTTGCCAGTATTCCGGTCTTCCACAGGAAGAACCTACAGAGTTTCTGGCACAGTTTTTACAAATTGCTGACACAGTACATGATAAAGAAATAGATCAGGATGTCTACAGACTATTACTGTTTCCATTTGCTGTAAAAGATCAAGCTAAGAGGTGGTTGAATAACCAACCTAAGGCCAGCATAAGGACATGGAAACAGCTGACAAAAAAATTCCTGAATCAATATTTCCCTCCAAAAAGGATGACACAGCTAAGGCTGGACATCCAAGGCTTTAAACAAGGAGATAATGAATCTCTTTATGATGCCTGGGAGAGATATAGAGAGATGCTACGAAAATGCCCCTCTGAAATGTTTTCAGAGTGGGTTCAGTTAGACATCTTCTACTATGGGCTTACAGAAGGAGCCCAGATATCTCTAGATTACTCAGCTGGTGGATCTATCCACATGAGAAAGACAATTGAAGAGGCTCAAGAGCTCATTGATACAGTTGCCAGGAATCAGCATCTGTACCTAAGCAGCAACCCTTCCATGAATGAAGAGGTTAAAACAGTAACTGCTGAACTCAGTCCTGTAAAACAAGCTGCTGAATTCAATCAGCAATTGGACTTTCTAACAAAGCAGCTAGCCGAATTTAAAGATAGGTTACAAGAAACAAGGATGGCTAATATACATATGGACGAACAGTTTAAGCAAACAAAGCAGCAGCTGTCAAGGCAAATAGCAGAAGAATGCCAAGCAGTTCAACTAAGAAGTGGGAAAACATTAAATACCCCACCTCAAGGCAGCAAAAAGCTAAGAAATGAGCAAACCACCCAAAATTCACCTGAGGACAGTAAGAGCCCAGGGAAAAGTCATTCTGGAACTGAAACGCCAGAAAATTGGTGGAAGGCTGGCGCTGAACGCCCAGACCATGCCCAGGACTGGCGTTCAATGCCAGAAATGGGCAAGGATCTGGCGTTGAACGCCCAAAATGGGCAAGATCTGGCACTGAACGCCCAAAATGGGCACAGTTCTGGCGTTCAGATGCCAGGAGCAGACAAGGAGCTGGCGTCCAGTTTCACTCCAGCTTCTAACTCTCGCACTCAATTGCCAGTGAGGGATCAGACACACACAAGTGCTGATAACAACCCCTCTAAAAAGGCTTCTTCAACCACTTCTGTAGGCAACAAACCTGCAGCAACTAAGGTTGAAGAATATAAAGCCAAGATACCTTATCCTCAAAAACTCCGGAAAGAGGAGCAGGATAAGCAATTTGCTCGCTTTGCAGATTACCTCAGGACTCTTGAAATAAAGATTCCATTTGCAGAAGCACTTAAGCAAATACCTTCTTATGCCAAGTTCATGAAAGAGATCTTGAGTCATAAGAAGGATTGGAGAGAAACAGAAAGAGTTTTTCTCACTGAAGAATGCAGTGCAGTCATTCTGAAAAGCTTTCCTGAAAAGCTTAAAGACCCTGGGAGTTTTCTGATACCATGCATATTAGAAGGTAATTGCACCAAGACAACTTTATGCGATCTTGGGGCAAGCATCAACCTAATACCTGCATCCACTATCAGAAAGCTTGGCTTAACTGAAGAAGTTAAACCAACCCGGATATGTCTCCAACTTGCTGATGGTTCTACTAAATACCCATCAGGCGTGATTGAAGACATGATTGTCAGAGTTAGGCCATTCGCCTTTCCCACTGACTTTGTTGTGCTGGAAATGGAGGAGCACAAGAGTGCTACTCTCATTCTAGGAAGACCCTTCCTAGCAACTGGACGATCCCTCATTGACGTCCAACAGGGGGAAATAACCCTGAGAGTCAATGATGATGAGTTTAAGTTGAACGCTGTCAAAGCCATGCAGCATCCAGACACATCAACAGACTGCATGAAAGTTGATCTTATTGACTCTTTGGTACACTACAAGAAAACACTCCTTTTGCCACGCTTTTAAAGCGTGGCGAAAAGCTCAAAAAAGCATGGCGATAGCTTTTCGCCACGCTTTTTGAGCTACCGCCACGCTTTTGAAAGGGTGACCTATCAAAGGGTGGCGGTTGCTCTATCGCCACGCTTTTTGCAGCCTATTGCCACGCTTTTTCTTTTGCCATGCTTTTTACAACTGGCCACCCATTAAAGCGTGGCCGTATGCGAGAGATATGGCCACGCTTTTAAAGCATGGCCATATGGGAGATATGGCCACGCTTTTGAAGCGTGTCGATAGGGATAGATACGGCCACGCTTTTGAAGCGTGTCGATAGAGATAGATATGGCCACGCTTTAAAACGTCGCGATAGGGAGAGATACGGCCACGCTTTTGAAGCGTGGCGATAGAGAGGTATACAGCCATGCTTTAAAAGCGTGGCGAAAACCTTGTTAAATTAAAAAAAAATTCTTTTCCTTACTTGATCTTCATTACTACACTATAAATTTTCAATCCTTTTTTTATTACCAAACCTACAAAATTACAATTGAAGATGAAAATGAAGCAAAATTACAACATGATTTAAAACCGGAAAAAAAAAGATAGATCATCATGACACTAGTTCTTCTTGGCTCCTAATGCAATTGTATGAACTCTTTCAACATCAATCCAAGCCTCTGCAGCCTGCAGAACCAGATCCAAATCTTCTTCATAAAAAATAAAAGGCATAATAAAAAAGTACACAATCGGTGAGTGGCAACAAATAAAACAATGACTCCTTCATCAACCAGAAAAAACTAGAACACCACTTTAAAACACTTGTAGATATGTTAATCAATAGTTACACATTAACACAAGCAATAATTTTAGACTGGAATCGGTTCTAACTGATTTTGCATTGACTGGTTAATGGAATTTTTTATTTATATTCTTCTAGAAAAAAAAACTAGTGCAAATATTTACTCCTTAAGTATTTAAGCTTTGTCCTATGATGTTTGAATGAGGAGTTTCTTGCAACCAAATGATTTATAATGCTGTATCTCTAATTCATAATGATCAAGTGTCATTATCTTTTTAATATAATCTTCAAACTTCAGAAATGAACATGATTGGTTGAGATATTGATGGTGCAATGTGCTCAGATTTAAGTGTATTATGAACCTATGTGCTCCATAAGAGTTGCAACCCCATCGCAAAACTGTAGCAGTTCCATCTCTTTCTATTAGAAATTTAGAACTAGCTAGCTCGATTTCTTTGTATCATAATGAATAATGAATATCAATTATATTTTCTTTTTGTATGTGAAGTAATGAATATGATGCACATCAAAGATAGTTATAAATAACTAAGATATTAATAGGAACACAAAATCGAGACTATGTTATAAATAACTCCTAAATTAAACAAAGACGCTGCTTCAACAAATACGCAGATACAAGATCCTCATAAAGTCAAAATAGTATATCTAATAGTACTATAGTAGAGAAATAGAGAAGACTTAGATTACCAGCTCAACTTGTTTGGAGGCCCCAAAATCTGCAAGTTTAATGCAACCTTTATTATCTACAAGAATATTGGCCCCCTGAAATTGTTTACAATTGAACATTAGTAACTCAAAAAAGGAGATCTGACATGCTAATCAATGATACTACAAGAAAAATCACCTTATTATTATTATTATTATTATTATTATTATTATTATTATTAATATTATCAAACTTTGGTGTCAGGATTCCAAACTGACGACATTTCTTGGATTCAATATTCACAAATTGCCTAAAGACTCAAACCCATAAAAGAATTGCTGCATTTATAATCTAAAGAGAGAAAATTACAATATTGGACCTACCCAAAAGCTTCAACCTATTTGAATTCTTTTGGAATGTATCTTCTAGCTTTCTCTGCCTTAACAATATGGAGTTAATACAAGGCACTGATAAACAAAGAAAAAGAACAGTTAATGAAAGAAACAATTCCCATTTTCCACAAATTAAAGTTGAACATACATAAACAACACTTAGAGAAAGATTCATTGTTACAATTTTGCAGACTTAATGAATTACCTTCCTCTAAATACCTATGTGATGTCTTTTAAAGCCACCAAAGTTGTTTTCAACATGTCAAGGCCAGCCTGGTTTGCAAAGATGAACACCGGCACTGACTACGATCCAGACAGAGAATCATATATATCTTAAATTAAAGGCTTTCATGGAAATGATGAACTCTACTATGAACAAAACATCTGCCATACCTTCAAAGAACAGCACAAAATGGCATCCTGATGATGCCACAAATGTTTAAGCACTGACTCACTAATGAGAGAATCAGATCTCAGCAACTCTGCCCCCAAATAATAACTGTTATTAGAAGAAAAAAGAACAAAAAAGTGAAGGGCATCATTAGATACTTTTCAAGAATGAATATTCAACAATAAAGCTTGAACACAATACAACAGATGCAGACTTGCCTATAACTGCAGCAGATCCAGTTGGCTAGTGTAAGAGCCTCTGGAGAACCAGGAGAGAGTTTTGAGCCAACTGCCGAGTTTATACCAGATGGAGAAATCGCCATGGCAACCCTCTGCACAGAGGAAATCACACTACGGATGTCTGCTCCATTGCGACGGCGCTGGCTCGGGGATCGACAGTTTGAGAGTTGCAACAGGAATCTCTCATGCTTTAGAAATCTGGATGAAGAGAGCAAGGGATAAGTTAGGACAAACTCCAATATAATAATTTTTATCAAATAAACTAGAATTCTATCCCTGAAATGAACAGTATTGCCTAGTTTATGTTAAAGATAAGAACCATTGCCTTAATTATACAATCAAAATGATCATGTTTTCTGTTTTCATAATTGTGAAAAGAAAAACATAAACATAAGAAAAATACTGTTTACTGTCTTCATTTCTTATTTTCACGGCTTCCTTTTTACAAAATTTTGAAAACAAGTTACACAAAAAATGTAGACAAAAAATAAACCAAACCAGAAAAAACTTTTCGTTTGTGTGCTATCTAAAAAGTATTTAAACCTAACTATGTCCAAACCTGCACTTTCCTTTTTTCCTCCTCAAGCTTCATAATTTTCTTCCCAAAGTGCTTTTTGAGTGCTTCAGTATCAATTCCAATGCGCTTCATCTTAGACTGCAAGGAAGTAAAAATGTACGACAATTAAAACACCATAAAATGGAACACTTACTGATTCACTGTTTGAGGCCCCAAGATATTAGCATAAGGACAAATTAAGAAAAACAATTAGCACATTCCAATATCACTTGTTTTTTGTTTTTAGCCTTCCAATATTAATGTTATGGAAACCGATGCTGCAAAAATCCTTTATTTTAAAGTTCAATATACTATAGTGTATATAGTAGGAGCAGAAAAGACAAGCTTTATTTAAAAACTTGAAAGAAAAAAAAAGGTAATGACCGAAGAAAAAGCTTTAATTTTGAACTCTGGAGTTCAGGTTTAAGAACGGCCAATATCGTATGGTGTACAAGCTTCTCGTATATTCATTGTTCTTCAGTTACTAGATTTATTTCTAATCTATTATACATAAAGAGAATATTTAGTATACACGAAGGAAGGCCCACTTCTTTGCATATGTCAGCCAACTCCAAACATGTCCTGAAATAAATCAAAGCATAGCCTATAGTTTAGCAAAAATAACCAAGACTCAAAAAGAAGCAAAGATTTTGCAAGAGCTGTTGAGAAACATACACAGATGCCAATTCGAAAGGCTTCAATATTGCAGCACAACCAGCTGCCAGAGCAGGGGCAACCTTCCATGTAGCCATTAACAGAGGATAGTTCCTAAAACATGATATCTAGTTAGCCATCAAGATAGCAATTTTGCTAACAGAGAGAGGTAACTAGTTTAGGGATTGTAAAAAAATATAACAGCTAAAATATCAAATAATCATCCATAACTGAAATCAATAAATCAACATCACAGTAAAAAACAGCAGCTCTTATTAACACAATAAAAAACTCTAGCTGCACAACAGAACCAGAAATCAAATAAATCATCAACAAAAATTCAAAAACAGCAACAAATAATCAACAAAAACTATGAAATCAATAAATCAACAAAAATTCAAAAACAACAGAGCCAGAAATTCAAAAACAGCAGCAGCAGTATAGCAAAGCCATTTTTCATCAATAATTTCAATAAAAACACAAAACTCTGTAATCTTATCCATGATTTCACTTCCAGAAACAGAGTTAATCAACTAAGAACAAGGAAGAATGAGGGTATCAATTAATCATCAAGCAGTAAGCCAGTAACAGAGTTAATCAACCAAGAACAAGCCAGTAACTACAAACAAAGCGTTTTCAAGAAGCAGTGGCTTAAGAAAGCAGCAAACAAACACACCTGAGTTGCATAAGTCCGCTGAAAAGGGCTCTTCTCTGCATTGAGCTGAAAGAGAGAGAGAGAGTACGGACATCTTTGAACTGAAGGAGGCCATAAGGTCGCCGAGGTAGGAGACAGTGCGATGAGCGGATTCGATGAGCGGAAGACGAAAATGAAGATTAACAAGATGAAGAAGGGTGAAGGGCTAAGGGCGAGTGATGAAGATTAACAGTGCGATGAGCGGATTCGATGAGCGGTTTCGAGTGACAAAGGCTAAGGGCGAAGGGCGAAGGGTGAAGGGCGAAGGGCGAAGGGTTCAGGCCGAAGTGCGAAGGGTGAAGGGTGAAGGGTTCAGGGCTAAGTCTAATGGGAGGCACTCTTCAGGCTTAGGGTTTCGAGTGATTAGGTCTTTGGGTGAAGGGTTAGTGTCTTGTCTTTGGGTTGGAGACCGGGTTGGGGACCGGGTTGGGAGCCGGGTCAGGGGCCGGGTTAGGGTCAATGGGTTGGAGCCCCTCTCGCCACGCTTTTAAAATGTCACTGTTTTGCTCTACGGCCACGCTTTTGAAGCGTGGCAGAAAAGCACCTTTTGGCCATGCTTTTAAAACGTGCCAAAAGCGTACTTGGATATGGCCACGCTTTGTAAGCGTGGCCGTAATGAAACCCTGTCGCCACGCTTTCAAAACGTCCTTGTTTCTCTTTATGGCCACGCTTTTGAAGCGTGGCAAAAAAAAACGTGGCCGTTTCTCTAACCAATTGCCACCCATACAAAAGCGTGGTCGTTGATGCTTTTTGCCACGCTTTTAAAGCGTGGCAATAAAAAAGGTGGCCAAATCTCTAATCTATTGCCACCCACATAAAAGCGTGGCCATTGACCACTTTTGGCCACACTTTTGAAGCGTGACAAGAAAAAAGCGTGGCCATAGGCCTTTTTTCTTGTAGTGGTAGAAGAGATCAACATGGCTGAGAGTCTCGAATCAGAGTTGGAAGACATCTTTAAAGATGTTCAGCCTGATTTGGAGGATTCAGAGGACATGAAAGAGCCTCTGAACTTTCTTCTGAAAGAGGAAAAACCTCCTAAACCCGAGCTCAAGCCATTACCACCATCCTTGAAATATGCATTTCTGGGAGAAGGTGACACTTTTCCAGTGATCATAAGCTCTGCTTTAAATTCACAGGAAGAGGAGGCACTTATTCAAGTGCTAAGGACACACAAGACAGCTCTTGGGTGGTCCATAGGTGACCTTAAGGGCATAAGCCCAGCTAGATGCATGCACAAAATTTTATTGGAGGATAACGCCAAACCAGTGGTGCAACCACAGCGGCGGCTAAATCCAGCCATGAAAGAAGTGGTGCAGAAAGAGGTCACCAAATTACTGGAGGCTGGGATTATTTATCCTATTTCTGATAGCCCCTGGGTGAGCCCTGTTCAAGTCGTCCCAAAAAAGGGAGGCATGACAGTGATTCATAATGAAAAAAATGAACTGGTTCCTACAAGAACAGTTACAGGGTGGCGCATGTGTATTGACTACAGAAGGCTCAATACAGCCACCAGAAAGGATCATTTTCCTTTACCATTCATAGACCAGATGCTAGAAAGACTAGCAGGTCATGATTATTACTGCTTTTTGGATGGCTACTCAGGCTATAACCAGATTGCAGTAGATCCCCAGGATCAAGAGAAAACAGCATTCACATGTCCATCCGGAGTGTTTGCTTATAGAAGGATGCCATTTAGGTTATGTAATGCGCCTGCAACCTTCCAGAGATGCATGCTCTCTATTTTCTCTGATATGGTGGAAAAATTTCTGGAAGTCTTCATGGATGACTTCTCAGTATATGGAGACTCATTCAGCTCCTGTCTTGATCACCTGAAACTTGTTCTGAAAAGATGCCAGGAAACCAACCTAGTTTTAAACTGGGAAAAGTGTCACTTCATGGTGACTGAAGGAATTGTTCTTGGGCATAAAATCTCAAACAAGGGAATAGAGGTGGATCAAGCAAAAATAGAGGTAATTGAAAAATTACCACCACCCGCCAATGTTAAGGCAATCAGAAGCTTTCTGGGGCATGCAGGATTCTATAGGAGGTTTATAAAGGATTTTTCAAAAATCGCAAAACCTCTAAGCAATCTGCTAGCTAATGACACGCCATTTGTGTTTGACACAGAGTGCCTGCAGGCGTTTGAAACGCTGAAAGCTAAGCTGGTCACAGCACCAGTCATTTCTGCACCAGACTGGACATTACCATTTGAGCTAATGTGTGATGCCAGTGATCATGCCATTGGTGCAGTATTGGGACAGAGGCATGACAAGCTTCTGCATGTCATTTATTATGCCAGTCGCGTTCTAAATGATGCCCAGAAAAATTACACAACCACAGAAAAAGAACTACTTGCAGTGGTTTACGCCATTGACAAGTTCAGATCATACTTAGTAGGATCAAAAGTGATTGTGTATACTGACCATGCTGCTCTTAAATATCTACTCACAAAGCAGGATTCAAAACCCAGGCTCATCAGATGGGTATTGCTTCTGCAAGAGTTTGATATAGAAATAAGAGACAGAAAAGGGATAGAGAACCAAGTGGCTGATCATCTGTCCCGGATAAGGTTCATACCCAAGGAGTACAACAGGATACAAAAGAAGAAATTAATTACTGATGCAAAGTACTACTTGTGGGATGAACCTTATCTCTTTAAGAGATGTGCAGACGGAATTATCCGTAGGTGTGTGCCTAGAGAAGAAGCACAGAGGATCCTGTGGCATTGCCACGGATCTCAATATGGAGGCCATTTCGGAGGTGAACGAACAGCCACCAAGGTCCTCCAATGTGGCTTCTATTGGCCCACACTCTATAAAGATTCCCGAGAGTTTGTACGTAATTGTGACAGTTGCCAAAGAGCTGGTAATCTGCCTCATGGTTACGCCATGCCTCAACAAGAAATCTTAGAAATTGAGTTGTTTGACGTATGGGGAATTGACTTCATGGGACCTTTCCCACCATCATACTCAAACACTTATATTCTGGTGGCAGTTGACTATGTATCAAAATGGGTTGAGGCTATTGCCACACCCACCAATGATACTAAAACAGTGCTGAAGTTCCTCCAGAAACATATCTTTAGCAGGTTTGGTGTCCCTAGAGTACTAATCAGTGATGGGGGCACTCACTTCTGCAATAAACAACTTTACTCTGCCATGGTTCGGTATGGAATTCGGCACAAGGTGGCCACTCCATATCATCCACAAACCAATGGGCAAGCTGAAGTCTCTAACAGAAAATTAAAGAAAATCCTGGAACGGACAGTAAATACCTGTAGAAAGGATTGGGCACGGAGCTTGGATGATGCTCTGTGGGCTTACAGGACAGCATTCAAGACCCCCATAGGGACATCTCCATACCAACTCGTGTATGGTAAGGCATGTCACCTGCTCGTGGAACTGGAACATAAGGCCTACTAGGCAACCAGATTCCTAAACTTTGATGCCAAATTAGCAGGAGAAAAACGATTGCTCCAGCTAAATGAGCTAGAAGAATTCAGATTCACAGCTTTCGAAAATGCCAAGCTTTATAAAGAAAAATAAAAAAAAATGGCATGACAGAAAGCTATCATCTAGAATCTTTGAACCAGGACAGAAGGTCCTGTTGTTTAACTCTAGACTCAGGCTATTCCCCGGAAAACTGAAATCCCGGTGGAGGGGACCATATGTGATTACAAGTGTATCACCATATGGTTATGTGGAGCTTCAAGATATTGATTCTGATAAGAAGTTCATTGTCAATGGACAGAGAATCAAGCATTATCTTGAAGGCAACATTGAGCAAGAATGCTCAAGGCTGAAGCTAGATTAAAAGCTCAGCAAGGTCCAGCTAAAGACAATAAAGAAGCGCTTGCTGGGAGGCAACCCAGCCATGGGGCAACAATCCTCTAAGCATTTTGCCCTATTTCTATTTTTTATTTGTTTAAATAGAGTTTATTGATAACAAGGTAAATAATCATTTACAGAAGACCTCGGCACACAAAACAGAAAAAAAGAGCTCACTGGCAAGAAAACGCCAGTAAAGGTATATTTTGGGCGTTCAACGCCCAAAATGGGCATCCACTGGGCGTTGAACGCCAGTAATGGTAGCAATCTGGGCGTTCAACGCCAGAAAGGGGCACCCACTGGGCATTGAACGCCAGTAATGGCAGCAGTTGGGTGTTGAACGCCCAGGAGATCAGCATTTGGGCGCTGAATGCCCAAAACAGGCAGTGTTTGGGCGTTCAAACGCCAGGATAGCAAGGAGGAGCCAAATCCATTTTTTCACCCGTATTTCCATTCTAATTTCAAATTTTATGTTTCAATGCATGATTTTTACATGAACATGTTAAGAACCCTGATTTCTAAAATTCTTAATTTCTAAAAATCCGTTTTTCCAAATTCAATCCAACTCTTTTCAAATCTTTTCTGAAAACAAATCTATCTTTTTCACTCTAAAATCTTTTCAACTAATCCATATCTTTTTCAAATCTTCATATTATCTTTTTCAAAATTCAGATTTATCTTTTTCAAAAATCTATCATATCTTTTCAAAATTAAACTATATCTTCTATCTTATCTTTTTCAACTCAATCTTTTTATCTTATCTTTTCCAATTTTTCGAAAACCCACCCCCTCATCCCTTTAAATTTGGGTTCGGCCTGCCTCCTCCTCCATCAACAATCGCACCTAGCTCTCCTTCTATCCCTCTCCTTTCTTTTCTTTTTCTTGAGGACAAGTAAACCTCTAAGTTTGGTGTGTTTATCCGAGATCACTAAGATCATGGCTCCTAAAGGAAAACAACCCACTCCAAGAGGCAAGAAAGAGAGCGTTCCAAAACCACTTTGGAATCAAGGGAAGTTCTTATCTAAAGAACATTCAGACCATTATCTTAAAGTAATGGGTCTGAGATCAGTGATCCCGGAAGTCAGATTCGATTTGAAAGAAGATGAATATCCAGAGACCCAGGAGCAAATTCGAATCAGGAACTGGGAAGTCCTAGCTAATCCTGAAACGAAAGTAGGAAGGAACATGGTCCAGGAGTTCTATGCTAATATGTGGCAGACTGACAAGCAAAAACTATCTGGAACTGCCTTCTATGAATTTCGGACCATGGTCAGAGGAAAGATTGTTCATACCACCCCTGACAAGATCAGAGAGATCTTAAAGCTACCTCAGCTAAAGGATGATCCAGACTCCTTCAACAGGAGGATGATGAGAGCAGACATTGACCTGGATAAGATTCTAGAGGACATATGTATCCCTGGAGCCAGGTGGACCACCAACACAAAGGGTGTCCTAAATCAACTCAAGAGAGAGGATCTCAAACCAGTCGCCAGAGGATGGCTGGACTTCATTGGGCGTTCTCTGTTGCCCACTAGCAACCGTTCTGAAGTCACAGTTAAAAGAGCAGTGATGATCCATTGCATCATGATGGGAAAGGAAGTGGAGGTTCATCAGCTGATTTCGACTGAACTCTACAAAATTGCTAACAAAAATTCTAAAGAGGCTAGGTTGGCTTATCCAAGCGTGATTTCTCTGCTCTGCAAGGACGCTGGAGTAAGGATGGGAATAACTGAGTATATCCCAATTGAGAAGCCTATTACCAAAGCATCAATGGAAAAACAACAAGCACAGGAGGATCCCATCAAGAAGAGAGCACAGGAATTCCTCCCAGAGATCCCTCAATCTGAATACTGGGAGTATCTTGAGATGTCTGTTACCAAGATACGGGAAGCTATGGAGCAAATAATAAAAGAATAGAAGGAACACAGTCAAATGCTGACCTATATGTTTAAAGAACAAGAGGAGCAAGGGCGTGACTTAAGGGAATTGAAGCGCCAAAAGTCTTCTCTTGTAGGACCAAGCACCCCAAGGATCAGAGGAACCCCCGTTCCCCCAGAATAAAGGTTGTTAATTTCCAATTTCTGCCTTAACTCTGTGACAGTGTCCTTATAGAAGTTTACCTTAGGAGTCATATAGTAGTAAGTAGTATCTATTTTGATTTTATCTCCAATTAAGCTATAGTTTATTTTTCTCATCATCAGCAAACATGAATAAAGTAGTAGATCTTTTGAATAAGAGGCAATAAAATTTTGAGCTTTAATAAGAGAAATTCTAATTAGTTAAATGTGGTGGCAATACTTTCTGTCTTCTGAATGAATGCTTGAACAGTGTATATGTCTTTTGAATTTGTTGTTTAAGGCTGTTAAATATGTTGGATCTTGAAAGAATGATGAACATGAGACATGTTATTGATAATCTGAAAAAAAATCATAAAAATGATTCTTGAAGCAAGAAAAAGCAGCAAAGAACAAAGCTTGCAGAAAAAAAAAAAGAGAGGGCAAGCAGAAAAAGCCAATAACCCTTAAAACCAAAAGGCAAGGGCAAATGAAAAGGATCCCAAGGCTTTGAGCATCAATGGATAGGAGGGCCTAAAGGACTAAAATCCTGGTCTAAGCGGCTAAACCAAGCTGTCCCTAACCATGTGCTTGTGGCGTGAAGGTGTCAAGTAAAAACTTGAGACTGAGCGGTTAAAGTCAAGGTCCAAAGCAAAAAGAAGAGTGTGCTTAAGAACTCTGGACACCTCTAATTGGGGACTTTAGCAAAGCTGAGTCACAATCTGAAAAGGTTCACCCAGTTATGTGTCTGTGGCATTTATGTATCCTGTGGTAATACTGGAAAACAAAGTGCTTAGGGCCACGGCCAAGACTCATAAAGAAGCTGTGTTCAAGAATCATCACACTGAACTAAGAGAATCAATAATACTATCTGAATTCTAAGTTCCTATAGATGCCAATCACTCTGAGCTTCAATGGATAAAGTGAGATGCCAAAACTGTTCAGAAGCAAAAAGCTACTAGTCCCGCTCATCTAAATAGAATATGAGCTTCAATCAAAAACTCTGAGATATTATTGCTTCTCAACCTATTAGTCTTCTATTTTATTTATCTAGTTGCTTGAGGACAAGCAACAGTTTAAGTTTGGTGTTGTGATGTGCGGATATTTTATACGCTTTTTGGGTTTAATTTCATATAGTTTTGAGTATGTTTTAGTTAGTTTTTAGTCTATTTTCATTAGTTTTTAGGAAAAATTCATATTTCTGGACTTTACTATGAGTTGTGTGTTTTTCTGTAATTTCAGGTACTTTTCTGACTGAAATTGAAGGAGCTGAGCAAAAATCTGATTCAGGCTGAAAAAGGACTGCTGATGCTGTTGGATTCTGGCCTCCCTGCACTTAAAGTGGATTTTCTGGAAAGTAGACATCCAGGGCTTTCCAGCAATATATAATAGTCCATACTTTGCACAAGGATAGACGACGTAAACTGGCGTTCAACGCCAGTTCTCTGCCCAATTCTGGCGTCCAGCGCCAGAAAAGGATCAAAAGCTGGAGTTGAACGCCCAAACTGGCATAAAAACTGGCGTTCAACTCCACAAATAGCCTCTGCACGTGAATTACTTAAGTCTCAGCCCAACACACACCAAGTGGGCCCCAGAAGTGGATCTCTGCATCATCCATCATAGTTTACTCATATTTTGTAAACCTAGGCTACTAGTTTAGTATTTAAACAACTTTTAGAGACTTATTTTGTATCTCATGACATTTTAGATCTAAACTTTGTACTCTCTGACAGCATGAGTCTCTAAACTCCATTGTTGGGGGTGAGGAGCTCTGCTGTGTCTCGATGAATTAATGCAAGTATTTATGTTTTCTATTCAAACACGCTTGTTCCTATCTAAGATGTTCATTCGCGCTTAACTGTGATGAAGATGATGATCTGTGACACTCATCACCATTCTCAACCCATGAACGTGTGCCTGACAACCACCTCCGTTCTATATCAGATTGAATGAGTATCTCTTAGATCTCTTAATCAGAATCTTCGTGGTATAAGCTAGAATTGATGGCGGCATTCATGAGAATCCGGAAAGCCTAAACCTTGTCTGTGGTATTCCGAGTAGGATTCAAGGATTGAATGACTGTGACGAGCTTCAAACTCCTGAAGGCTGGGCGTTAGTGACAAACGCAAAGGAATCAAGGGATTCTATTCCAACCGGATCGAGAACCAACCGGTGATTAGCCGTGCTGTGACAGAGCGCGTGAGCGTAGTTTTCACTGGAAGGATGGAAGGTAGCCATTGACAACGGTGATCCACCAACATACAGCTTGCCATAGGAGGATGTGTATGCATGAACAAGAAGACAGAGGAAAGCAGAGATTCAGAAGACAAAGCATCTCCAAAACTCCAACATATTCTCCATTACTGCATAACAAGTAACCTTTAATCCATGCTCTCTTGTTTATTTGCAATTCAACTGATAAACATAATTGACTTTCTGACTAAGATTTACAAGATAACCATAGATTACTTCAAACCAACAATCTCCGTGGGATTCGACCCTTACTCACGTGAGGTATTACTTGGACGACCCAGTGCACTTGCTGGTCAGTGGTACGAGTTGTGAAAAGTGTGATTCACAATTTGTGCACCAATTAACTACTTAACTTTTTGTTTGATTTTTAAAAAAATTCTTCTCTTTTTCAAAACCACCTAACTATTTTTCTCTCTCTTATTTTCGAAAATCACTAACCTTTTTTTTTTTAAAATTGCTTTTCATTAACTAATTATTTTAAATTTCAATTTAATTTTATTTTCCTTCTTAATTTTTGAATTCTAACTAAATTTTAAAATGAAAACAAAAATATTTTTCCTTTTATTTTAAATTAAATTCGAATTTTCTCCACCCTCTCTCATCTCCTTCTATTTATTTATTTATCTACTCACACTTCTCTTCTACTCATAATTCAAACCCCATCTTCTTCTCTGTGTTCGAGTTTTTCTCTTCTCCTTCTTCTATTCTTCTTTTCTTATACTCACATAAGGAATCTCTATACTGTGACATAGAGGATTCCATATTTTCTTTGTTCTCTTCTTTTTTATATGAGCAGGAACAAGGATAAGAATATTCTTGTTGAAGCTGATCCTGAACCTGAAAGGACTCTGAAGAGGAAGCTAAGGGAAGCTAAAGCACAAATCTCTGGAGAGAACCTGAAAGAAATTTTTGAAAAAGTGGGAGACATGGCCGAACCTAATAACAATGGTGGAGATGCAAGGAAGACGCTTGGTGACTTTATTGCACCCCCTTCCAACTTCTATGGAAGAAGCATCTCACTCCCTGCAATTGGAGCAAACAATTTTGAGCTTAAACCTCAATTAGTTTCTCTGATGCAGCAGAACTACAAGTTTCATGGACTTCCAATGGAAGATCCTCATCAGTTTTTAGCTGAATTCTTGCAAGTCTGTGACACTGTCAAGACCAATGGAGTTGATCCCAAGGTCTATAGGCTCATGCTTTTCCCTTTTGCTGTAAGAGACAGAGCTAGAACATGGTTGGATTTACAACCTAAGGATAGCCTAAACTCTTGGGATAAGCTGGTCAGTGCTTTCCTGGCCAAATTCTTTCCACCTCAAAAGATGAGCAAGCTTAGAGTGGAAATCCAAACCTTCAGACAGAAGGAAGGTGAGTCCCTCTATGAAGCTTGGGAAAGATATAAGCAACTGATCAAAAGATGTACTATTGACATGCTTCTAGAATGGAGCATCATATGTATATTCTATGATGGTCTGTCTGAGTTGTCAAAAATGTCATTGAACCATTCTGCAGGAGGATCTCTTCACGTGAAAACCCTTGTAGAAGCTCAGGAACTCATTAAAATGGTTGCAAATAACCTGTTCATGTACACCTCTGAGAGGAATCCTAAGAACAATGGGACGCCTCAGAAGAAGGGAGTTCTTGAAATTGATACTCTGAATGCCATATTGGCTCAGAACAAAATATTGACTCAACAAGTCAATATGATTTCTCAGAGTCTGAATGGATTGCAAGCTGCATCTAACAGTACTAAAGAAGCATCTTCTGAAGGAGAAGCTTATAATCCTGAGAACCCTGCAATAGCAGAGGTGAATTACATGGGAGAACCCTATGGAAACACCTATAACCTTTCATGGAGAAATCATCCAAATTTCTCATGGAAGGATCAACAGAAGCCTCAATAAGGCTTTAATAACAATAATGGTGGAAGAAATAGGTCTAGTAATAGCAAGCCTTTTCCATCATCTTCTCAGCAACAGACAGAGAACTCTGAACAGAGCCATTCTGGCCTGGCAGCCACAGTCTCTGATCTATCCAAAGCCACACTAAGTTTCATGAATGAAACAAGGTCCTCCATTAGAAATTTGGAGGCACAGGTGGGTCAGCTGAGTTAGAAGATTACTGAAACTCCTCCTAGTACTCTCCCAAGCAACACAGAAGAAAATCCCAAGAGAGAGTGCAAGGCCATAACCTTACTTGGTGTGGCCGAATGCCCAGAGCAGGAGGAGGTCGTGAATCCCAGTGAGGAAGACCTCTTGGGACGTCCTCTGGACAGCAAGGAGTTTCCCTTTGAGGAACTAAAGGAATCTGAGGCTCATACAGAGACCATAGAGATTCCTTTGAACTTCCTTCTGCCATTTATGAGCTCTGATGAATATTCTTCCTCTGAAGAGGATGAAGACATCACTGAAGAGCAAGTTGCTAAGTATCTAAGAGCAATCATGAAGCTGAATGCTAAGTTATTTGGTACTAAGACTTGGGAGGATGAACCCCCTTGTTCACCAATGAACTGAATGCATTAATGAGGCAGACATTACCTTAGAAGAAACCAGATCCTGAAAAATTCTTCATACCTTGTACCATAGGCACCATGACCTTTGAAAAGGCTCTGTGTGACCTTGGGTCAGGGATAAACCTCATGCCACTCTCTGTAATGGAGAAACTGGGAATCTTTGAGGTACAAGCTGCAAGAATCTCATTAGAGATGGCAGACAAATCCATGAAAAAGGCTTATGGGCAGGTAGAGGACGTGTTAGTAAAGGTCAAAGGCCTTTACATCCCTGCTGATTTCATAATCCTAGACACTGGAAAGGATGAGGATGAATCCATCATCCTTGGAAGACCCTTCCTAGCCACAACAAAGGCTGTGATTGATGTTGACTGTGCACGAATTGTGAATCACACTTTTTGTAACTCGTACCACTAACCAGCAAGTGCACTGGGTCGTCCAAGTAATACCTTACGTGAGTAAGGGTCGATCCCATGGAGATTGTTGGTTTGAAGCAATCTATGGCTATCTTGTAAATCTTAGTCAGGAAATCAATTATAATTATCAATTTGAATTTCGAAGAATAAAAGAGCATGGAATAAATAATACTTGTTATGCAGTGATGGAGAATATGTTGGAGTTTTGGAGATGCTTTATCTTCTGAATCTCTGCTTTCTCCCTGTCTTCTTCTTCACGCACGCAAGGTTTCTCCTATGGCAAACTGTATGTTGGTGGATCATTGTTGTTAATGGCTACCATCCATCCTCTCAGTAAAAATGGTCCAGGTGCGCTGTCACCGCATGGCTTATTATCTGTCAGTTCTCACTCATGCTGGAATAGGATCCATTGGTCCTTTTGCGTCTGTCACTACGCCCAACCCTTGTGAGTTTGAAGCTCATCACAGTCATTCAATCCTTGAATCCTACTTGGAATACCACAGACAAGGTTTAGACTTTTCGGATTCTCAAGAATGCTGCCAATAGATTTTAGCTTATACCACGAAGATTCTGATTAAGGAATCCAAGAGATACTCATTCAATCGAATGTAGAACGGAGGTGGTTGTCAGGCACGTGTTCATAGGTTGAGGATGGTGATGAGTGTCATGGATCATCACATCCATCATATTAAAGTGCGAATGAACATCTTAGATAGAAACAAATGTGTTTGAATAGAAAATAGAAATAGTTGCATTAATTCATCAAGACACAGCAGAGCTCCTCAACCCCAACAATGGAGTTTAGAGACTCATGCCATCAAAGAGTACAAAGTTCAGATCTAAAATATCATGAGATACAAAATAAATCTTTAAAATTTGTTTAAATACTAAACTAGTAACCTAGGTTTACAGAAAATGAATAAACTAAGATAGTTAGTGCAGAAATCCACTTCTGGGGCCCACTTGGTGTGTGCTGGGGCTGAGACTTAAGCTTCTCACATGCCTAGGCTGTTTCTATAGTTAAACGCCAGGTTGTAACCTGTTTCTGGCGTTCAACTCCAATTTGTAACCTGTTTCTGGCGTTTGACGCCAGAATGCAACATGGAACTGGCGTTGAACGCCAGTTTACGTCATCTATCCTTGAGCAAAGTATGGACTATTATATATTGCTGGAAAACCTTGAATGTCTACTTTCCAATGCAATTGAGAGCGCGCCATTTGGACTCATGTAGCTCCAGAAAATCTATTTCGAGTGCAGGGAGGTCAGAATCCAACAGCATCTGCAGTCCTTTTTCAGCCTGAATCAGATTTTTGCTCAGCTCGCTCAATTTCAGCCAGAAACTACCTGAAATCACAGAAAAACACACAAACTCATAGTAAAGTCCAGAAATGTGATTTTTAATTAAAAACTAATAAAAATATAATAAAAATTAACTAAATCATACTAAAAACATACTAAAAACAATGCCAAAAAGCGTATAAATTATCTGCTCATCACAACACCAAACTTAAATTGTTGCTTGTCCCCAAGCAACTGAAAATCAAGTAGGATAAAAAAAGAAGAGAATATACTATAAACTCCAAAATATCAATGAAACTTAGCTCGAATTAGATGAGCGGGACTAGTTGCTTTTTGCCTCTTGAATAGTTTTGGCATCTCACTTTATCCATTGAAGTTCAGAATGATTGGCATCTACAAGAACTCAGAGTTCAGATAGTGTTATTGATTCTCCTAGTTCAGTATGTTGATTCTTGAACACGGCTACTTTATGAGTCTTGGCCGTGGCCCTAAGCACTTTGTTTTCCAATATTACCACCATATACATAAATGCCACAGACACATAATTGGGTGAACCTTTTCAGATTGCGACTCAGCTTTGCTAAAGTCCCCAATTAGAGGTGTCTAGGGTTTTTAAGCACACTCTATTTTTGCTTTGGACCTTGACTTTAACCGCTCAGTCTCAAGTTTTCACTTGACACCTTTACGCCACAAGCACATAGTTAGGGACAACTTGGTTTAGCCGCTTAGGCCAGGATTTTATTCCTTTAGGCCCTCCTATCCACTGATGCTCAAAGCCTTGGATCCTTTTTATTTTACCCTTGCCTTTTGGTTTTAAGGACTACTGGTTTTTTGCTCTTGCCTTTTGGTTTAAAGAGCTTTTGGCTTTTTCTGCTTGCTTTTCTTTTTCTAATTTTTTTTCCGCCATTTTTTTTCTCTCTTTTTTTCTGCAAGATTTTGTATTCACTGCTTTTTCTTGCTTCAAGAATCAATTTTATGATTTTTCAGATTATCAAATAACATTTCTCCTGTTCATCATTCTTTCAAGAGCCAACATATTTAACATTCATAAACCACAATATCAAAAGACATATGCACTGTTCAAGCATTCATTCAGAAAACAAAAAGTATTGTCACCACATCAAAATAATTAAACTAATTTCAAGGATGAATTTGAAACCATGTACTTCTTGTTCTTTTGTAATTAAAACAATTTTTTTTATTTAAGAAAGGTGATGGATTCATAGGATATTCATAACTTTAAGGCAAAGACTCTAATCTTTATTTATTAAAAATAATATAAATTAGGCATAAAAGCAGACACTTAATAATAAAAGACAGGAAATTAAAGACATAAAAATAAATGACTCTAACTCTAATACTCATATACTCTTAAAATGGATAAAAGGTTATCATAGAGTTAGGACTCAGCAACCTTTATTTTGGGAGGTAGATGCCTCTTTGGTCTGTGGGGTGCTTGGCCCTTCGAGAGATAGCTACTGGCGTTTCAGTTCCTTTAAGTCACGCCCTTGCTCTTCTTGTTCTTTAAGCAGTTTGCATAGCATGCTATTTTGATTTTGCTGTTCTTCCTTCAGTTGATCCACAACTTCTTGCAACTTGGTGACAGATGCTTCTAGGCGCTCCCAGTATTCAATTTGAGGGATTTCCGGGAGGAATTCCTCCTGCTTTTCTCTTGATGGGGTCGTCCTGCACTTGTTGTCCTTCCATAGACTTTTTGGTGATTGGTTGCTCAACTGAGATATACTTATCTACTCCCATTTTTATCCCAGCATCTTTACATAACAGACAGACCAGGCTTGGATAAGCCAATTAAGCATCTTTGAAGTTCTTATTTGCAATTTTGTAAAGCTCACAAGCAATCAGCTGATGAACTTCCACTTCTTTTTCCAGCATAATGCAATGAATCATCACAGGTCTTCTGATGGTGACCTCAGAGCGGTTGCTAGTGGGCAGTATAGAGTGTCCAATGAAGTCCAGCCAGCCTCTGGCGACTGGTTTGAGATCTCCTCTTTTGAGTTGGTTTAGGGCACCCTTTGTGTTGGTTGTCCATTTAGCTCCAGGGAGGCATATGTCCTCTAGGATTTTGTCCAAGCTCAGGTTTAATCTCATCATTCTCCTATTGAAGGAGTCTGGGTCATCTTGCAGTTGAGGCAGCTTGAAGATCTCCCTTATTTTGTCAGGGTGGGTGTGAACAATCTTCCCTCTGACCAGAGTTCTATAGTCATAGAATGCGGTTCCAGCTATTCTCTGCCTGTCCGTCTGCCACAGATTAGCATAGAATTCCTGAACCATGTTTCTTCCCACCTTTGTTTCAGAATTAGCTAGGACTTCCCAGCTCCTGTTTTGGATTTGCTCTTGGATCTCTGGATATTCATCTTCTTTCAGATCGAATTTAACTTCCGGGATCACTGACCTTAGACTCATTATTTTGTAAAAATGGTCTGAATGTTCTTTGGTTATAAACTTCCCTTGATTCCAAAGTGGTTTTGGAATATTCTCTT
Organism: Arachis hypogaea; assembly: GCF_003086295.3. Lineage (NCBI taxonomy): Eukaryota > Viridiplantae > Streptophyta > Magnoliopsida > Fabales > Fabaceae > Arachis > Arachis hypogaea. The sequence continues at coordinate 65,533,365 of NC_092049.1, read as the reverse complement.
TCTTGCCTCTTGAGTTGGTTTGTTTTTCCTTAGGAGCCATGATCTTAGTGGGTATTGGTCTAGTGATCACGGATGAACACACCAAACTTAGAGGTTTGCTTATCCTCAAGCAAAAGAAAAGAAAGGATAGGGATGGAGGGAGAGCCACGCGCAACTTGTGGAGGAGAGGGGGAGAGGCCGAACCAAAATTTAAAGGGAAGGGGGGGTGGGTTTCGAAAATTATTTGAGAAAGATATGATAGAAAAAGTGATTTGGAAAAGATAAGTATGATAGGAAAAGATGTGATTTAAAATTGAAAAGATATGAAAGATATTTGAAAAAGATAAATCTGAATTTTGAAAAAGATGATGTGAAGATTTGAAAAAGATATTGATGAGTTGAAAAGATTTTAGAAGGAAAAGAGGTAGATTTATTTTTAAAAAAAATATTTGAAAATAATTTGAAGAGAATTAAAAGAAAAGGGTTTATGGATTAAGATACATTTGATATCTTTTGAAAAAGGATTTGAAAAATTAGGATTTGTAATATGTTTATGCAAGAAATCATGAATTGAAACATAAAAAATGAAAAAAAAATTTGAATTGAAAATGAAATTGCCTACTCCCCCCAATCCTGGCGTTAAACGCCCAACTGCGGCATGTTATGGGCGTTTAACGCTCAGTTGGTGCTTGGTTTGGGCGTTTAATGCCCAGCTGTTGCTTCTAGCTGGCGTTAAACGCCAGAAACTCCTTTGTCACTAGGCGTTTTTCTGAACGCCCAGGATGCTGTAAATTTGGCGTTAAACGCCCAAAAGCTGCTTCTTTTTGGCGTTTAATGCCCAGATGGCTATCTTTACTGGCGTTAAACGCCCAGTAGATGCTCCTTTTGGGCGTTTAACGCCCAGTTTTGCCTCTTACTGGCGTTTTCTTGCCAGTGAGCTCTTTTTTTTTTGTTTTGTGCTCTGAATCCTTCTGTAACCCTGTGAACTTATGCAATTGACTCTTTACCTTATTAATATTGAACTTATATACTTTTAAAAATAAATAAAATGAACAACAGGATAAAATAAAATAACAGAAAAAGTTTTGCTAATGGCTGGGTTGCCTCCCAGCAAGCGCTTCTTTATTGTCTTTAGCTAGACCTTGCTGAGCTGTTAATCTAGCCTCAGCCTTGACCACTCTTGCTCAATATTGCCTTCAAGATAATTCTTGATTCTCTGTCCATTAACAATGAACTTCTTATTAGAATCAAGGTCTTGAAGCTCCACAGAGCCATATGGTGATACACTTGTAATCACATATGGTCCCCTCCACCGGGATTTCAGTTTCCCGGGGAATAGCCTGAGCCTAGAGTTAAACAACAGAACCTTTTGTCCTGGTTCAAAGACTCTAGATGACAGCTTTCTGTCATGCCACCTTTTTTATTTCTCTTTATAAAGCTTGGCATTTTCGAAAGCAATGAGTGTGAATTCCTCTAGCTCATTCAGCTGGAGCAATCTTTTTTCTCCAGCTAATTTGGCATCAAAGTTTAGGAATCTGGTTGCCCAGTAGGCCTTATGTTCCAGTTCCACGGGCAGATGACAGGCCTTGCCATACACAAGCTGGTATGGAGAGGTCCCTATAGGAGTCTTGAATGCTGTTCTGTAAGCCCACAGAGCATCATCCAAGCCTCTTGCCCAATCCTTTCTACGGGTTCTTACAGTCCGTTCCAGGATTCTTTTTAGTTCTCTATTAGAAACTTCAGCTTGCCCATTTGTCTGTGGATGATATGGAGTTGCCATCTTGTGGCTAATCCCATACCGGACCATGGCAGAGTAAAGCTGTTTGTTGCAGAAGTGAGTGCCCCCATCACTGATTAGTACTCTAGGGACACCAAACCTGCTGAAGATATGTTTCTTGAGGAACTTCAGCACTGTCTTAGTATCATTAGTGGGTCTGGCAATGGCCTCTACCCATTTTGATACATAATCGACTGCCACCAGAATATAAGTGTTTGAGTATGATGGTGGGAAAGGCCCCATGAAGTCAATTCCCCATATATCAAATAACTCAATCTCCAAGATTCCTTGTTGAGGCATGGCATAACCATGAGGCAGATTACCAGCTCTCTAGCAACTGTCACAGTTACGTACAAACTCTCAGGAATCTCTATAGAGGGTAGGCCAGTAGAAGCCACATTGGAGGAGCTTGGTGGCTGTTTGCTCACCTCCGAAATGGCCTCCATATTGTGACCCATGGCAATGCCATAAGATCTTTTGTGCTTCTTCTCTAGGCACGCACCTATGGATTATTCCGTCTGCACATCTCTTAAAGAGATAGGGTTCATCCCACAAGTAGTACTTTGCATCAGTTTTTTTCTTTTATTGCCTGTTGTACTCCTTGGGTATGAACCTTGCAGCTTTATAGTTTGCAATGTCTGCAAACCATGGTATTTCCTGAATGACAAACAGATGCTCATCCGGAAAGGTTTCAGAGATCTCAAAAGAGGGGGGACGCCCCTTCTACTAGCTCTATCCGGGACAGATGATCAGCCACTTGGTTCTCTGTCCCTTTTCTGTCTCTTATTTCTATATCAAAATCTTGCAGAAGCAACACCCATCTTATGAGCCTGGGTTTTGAATCCTGCTTTGTGAGTAGATATTTAAGAGCAACATGATCAGCGTACACAATCACTTTTGATCCTACTAAGTATGATCTAAACTTGTCAATGGCGTAAACCACTGCAAGCAATTCTTTTTCTGTGGTTGCGTAATTTTTCTGGGCATCATTTAAAACACGGCTAGCATAATAAATGACATGCAGAAGCTTGTCATGCCTCTGCCCCAGTACTGCACCAATGGCATGGTCACTGGCATCACACATTAGCTCAAATGGTAATGTCCAGTCTGGTGCAGAAATAACTGGTGCTGTGACCAGCTTAGCTTTCAGAGTCTCAAACGCTTGCAGACACTCTGTGTCAAACACAAATGGTGTGTCAGCAGCTAGCAGATTGCTCAGGAGTTTTGCAATTTTTGAAAAATCCTTTATAAACCTCCTGTAGAATCCTGCATGCCCCAGAAAGCTTCTGATTGCCTTAACATTAGCAGGTGGTGGTAATTTTTCAATTACTTCCACTTTAGCTTGATCCACCTCTATTCCCTTGTTTGAAATTTTATGCCCAAGGACAATTCCTTCAGTCACCATAAAGTGACATTTTTTCCAATTTAAAACTAGGTTGGTCTCTTGGCATCTTTTCAGAACAAGTGCTAAATGGTTAAGGCAGGAGCTGAATGAGTCTCCAAATGCTGAAAAGTCATCCATTAAGACTTCCAGAAATTTCTCTACCATATCAGAGAAGATAGAGAGCATGCACCTCTGAATGGTTGCAGGTGCATTACACAGACCAAAAGGCATCCTTCTGTAAGCAAACACTCCTGAAGGACATGTGAATGCGATTTTCTCTTGGTCCTGAGAATATACTGCAATTTGGTTGTAGCCTGAATAGCCATCCAAAAAGCAGTAATATTCATGACCTGCTAGTCTCTCTAGCATCTGGTCTATGAATGGTAAAGGAAAGTGATCATTTCTGGTGGCTGTATTGAGCCTTCTATAGTCAATACACATACGCCAGGATGTAACTGTTCTTGTAGGAACCAGTTCATTTTTTTCATTATGAACCACTGTCATACCTCCCTTTTTGGGGACAACTTGGACGGGGCTCACCCAGGGGCTATCTAAAATAGGATAAATAATCCCAGCCTCCAGTAACTTGGTGACCTCTTTCTGCACCACTTTCTTCATGGCTGGATTTAGCTGCCTCTGTGGTTGAATCACTGGCTTAGCATCATCCTCCAATAGGATCTTGTGTATGCATCTAGCTGGGCTTATGCCCTTAAGATCACTTATGGACCACCCAAGAGCTGTCTTGTGTGTCCTTAGCACTTGAAGTAGTGCTTCCTCTTCCAGTGGATTTAAAACAGAGCTTATGATTACCAGAAAAGTGTCACCTTCTCCCAGAAATGCATATTTCAGGGATGGTGGTAATGGCTTGAGCTCAGGTTTAGGAGGTTTTTCCTCTTCCTGAGGAAGTTTCAGAGGTTCTTTTGATTCCTCTGAATTCTCCAAATCAGGCTGAACATCTTTAAAGATGTCTTCCAGCTCTGATTCGAGACTCGCAGCCATGTTGATCTCTTCTACTAAAGAGTCAATGAGATCAACTTTCATGCAGTCTTTTGGTGTGTCTGGATGCTGCATAGCCTTGACAGCATTCAACTTAAACTCATCCTCATTGACTCTCAGGGTTACTTCCCCCTTTTGGACATCAATGAGAGTAGCACTCTTGTGCTCCTCCATTTCCAGCATTACAAAGTCAGTGGGAAAGATGAATGGCCCAACCCTGACAATCATGTCCTCAATCATGCCTGATGGGTATTTAATGGAGCCATCAGCAAGTTGGAGACATATCCGGGTTGGTTTAACTTCTTTAGTTAAAACAAGCTTTCTGATAGTGGATGCAGGTATTAGGTTGATGCTTGCCCCAAGATCACATAAAGCTGTCTTGGTGCAATTACCCTCTAATATGCATGGTATCAGAAAGCTCTCGGGATCTTTAAGCTTTTTTGGAAAGCTTTTCAGAATGACTGCACTGCATTCTTCAGTGAGGAGAACTCTTGAAGTTTCTCTCCAATCCTTCTTATGACTCAAGATCTCTTTCATGAACTTGACATAAGAAGGTATTTGCTCAAGTGCCTCTGCAAACGGAATCTTTATTTCAAGAGTCCTGAGATAGTCTGCAAAGCGGGCAAATCGCTTATCCTGCTCCTCTTGGCGGAGTTTTTGAGGATAAGGCATCTTGGCTTTGTATTCCTCAACCTTAGTTGCTGCAGGTTTATTTCCTACAGAGGTGGTTGGAGAAGCCTTTTTAGAGGGGTTGTTATCAGCACTTGTGTGTGTCTGATCCCTCACTGGCATTTGAATGCCAGAGTTAGAAGCTGGAGTAGCATTGGACGCCAACTCCTTACTTGTTCTTGGCATTTGAACGCCAGAACTGAGCTTCCATTGGGCGTTTGACGCCAAATCCCTGCCTGTTTCTGGCATTTGAATGCCAGAGTTATTCCTCTCTGGGCTCTTACTGTCCTCAGAGGGATTTTGGATGGCAGTTTGTTCATTTCTTGGCTTCCTGCTGCTTTGAAGTGAGGTATTTAATATTTTCCCACTTCTTAATTGAACTGCTTGGCACTCTTCTGTTATTTGTTTTGATAACTGCTGTTCTGTTTGCTTCAACTGTACTTCCATATTCAGATTAGCCATTCTTGTGTCTTGTAGTATCTCCTTGAATTCGGCCAGCTGTTTTGTTAGAAAGTCTAATTGCTGATTGAATTCAGTAATTTGTTCTGCAGGATTGAGTTCAGCAGTTACTGTTTTAGCCTCTTCCTTCATGGAAGATTCACTGCTTAGGTACAGATGCTGATTTTTGGCAACTGTATCAATGAGCTCTTGAGCTTCTTCAATTGTATTTCTCATATGTATAGATCCACCAGCTGAGTGATCTAGAGAAATCTAAGCTTTCTCTGTAAGCCCATAATAGAAGTTGTCTAACTGCACCCATTCTGAAAACATTTCAGAGGGGCATTTTCTTAGCATCTCTCTGTATCTCTCCCAGGCATCATAAAGAGATTCATTATCTCCTTGTTTAAAGCCTTGGATGTCCAGCCTTAGCTGTGTCATCCGTTTTGGAGGGAAGTATTGATTCAGGAATTTTTCTGACAGCTATTTCCATGTCCTTATGCTTGCCTTAGGTTGGTTATTTAACCACCTCTTAGCTTGGTCTTTTACAGCAAATGGAAACAGTAATAATCTGTAGACATCCTGATCTACTTCCTTATCATGTACTGTGTCAGCAATTTGTAAAAACTGTGCCAGAAACTCTGTAGTTCTTCCTGTGGAAGACCAGAATACTGGCAACTTTGCTGCACCATGATAATGAGCTGAAGATTCAACTCAAAGCTACTGACTCCAATGGAGGGTATACAGATACTGCTCCCATATGAAGCAGTAGTGGGGTTAGCATATGACTCCAGAGTCCTTCTGGACTGTTCATTTCCACTTAGGTCCATGATGGAGAAAAGGGAATTGATGTGAATTGCAAATAGAATATATTTTTATTTTTATTTTATAAAAATAGAACGAAAAAAAAATGAAATAAAATAACTAGAAATTAAATATAGATTTCAAAATTTAAGAATAAAAAATTTAAAGCTAAAATAATTACTTAATTAAGAAGATTTGAAAAATTTTGGATATGATTTTTGAAAAAGATTTTAAATTTTGAAATAAAAATCTGAAATTTAAAAGTAATTTTCGAAAATTCACTTTAAAATAGAGAGAAAAGATATTTTTGAATTTAATGAGGAAAGAGAAAAATAATAAAATGGCACAAGACTTAAAATTTTTTACATCTAATGCTCCTTGTTTTCAAAAATTTTTGAGGGAAAACACCAAGGAACACCAAACTTAAAAATTTTAAGATCAAAACACAAGGAAGATTCAAGAACACCTTGAAGACTCACAATAACAACAAGAACATGGAGATAGAACACCAAACTTAAAATTTTTAGAAAACCAAAATAAAATTTTCGAAAACTAAAGAAAAATTAACAAGAAAACACCAAACTTAAAGTTTGGCACAAGATTTATTCAAAGAAAAATTATTTTAAAAAAAGTTTTAAAAAAAAGATAGCCAATTACCAAGAACATAAGCACAATGCTCTTGCTAATTGAGCTATAAATTTAACGTGCTTTAATATTATATTTAATAAATAAATTTTTTTTTGGAAACTGATATTTTGAAAAAGCACAAGAGAAACAAGAAAAGACACAGAACAAGAAAAACTAAAGATCGAACAAGGAAAATAAACAAGAACAACTTGAAGATGAAGAAAGAACAAAGAACACAAATTTCAAAAATTTAAAGGAAAATAAAAACATGCAATTGACACCAAACATTAAAATATGAAACTAAACTCAAACAGAAAAACTCAATTATTAGTTTATAAAAATTTTCGAAAAAAATAAAAAGAGAAAATAAGGATTTTTAAAATTTTAACAAAAAAAAACAATAATAGTAGACTCTAAACCAAAAAGAAAAATTTTTCCTAATCTAAGCAACAAAATAAACCGTCAGTTGTCCAAACTCGAACAATCCTCGGCAACGGCGCCAAAAACTTGGTGCACGAATTGTGAATCACACTTTTCGCAACTCGTACCACTAACCAGCAAGTGCACTGGGTCGTCCAAGTAATACCTTACGTGAGTAAGGGTCGATCCCATGGAGATTGTTGGTTTGAAGCAATCTATGGTTATCTTGTAAATCTTAGTTAGGAAATCAATTATAATTATCAATTTGAATTTCGAAGAATAAAAGAGCATGGAATAAATAATACTTGTTATACAGTGATAGAGAATATGTTGGAGTTTTGGAGATGCTTTATCTTCTGAATCTCTGCTTTCTCCCTGTCTTCTTCTTCATGCACGCAAGGTTTCTCCTATGGCAAGCTGTATGTTGGTGGGTCACCGTCGTCAATGGCTACCATCCGTCCACTCAGTGAAAATGGTCCAGGTGCGCTGTCACCGCACGGCTAATCATCTGTCGGTTCTCACTCATGCTGGAATAGGATCCATTGGTCCTTTTGCGTCTGTCACTACGCCCAACCCTTGTGAGTTTGAAGCTCGTCACAGTCATTCAATCCTTGAATCCTACTCGGAATACCACAGACAAGGTTTAGACTTTCCGGATTCTCAAGAATGCTGCCAATAGATTCTAGCTTATACCATGAAGATTCTGATTAAGGAATCCAAGAGATACTCATTCAATCGAATGTAGAACGGAGGTGGTTGTCAGGAACGCGTTCATAGGTTGAGGATGGTGATGAGTGTCACGGATCATCACATCCATCATATTAAAGTGCGAATGAACATCTTAGATAGAAACAAACGTGTTTGAATAGAAAACAAAAATAGTTGCATTAATTCATCGAGACACAGCAGAGCTCCTCACCCCCAACAATGGAGTTTAGAGACTCATGCCATCAAAGAGTACAAAGTTTAGATCTAAAATGTCATTAGATACAAAATAAATCTCTAAAAGTTGTTTAAATACTAAACTAGTAACCTAGGTTTACAGAAAATGAATAAACTAAGATAGTTGGTGCAGAAATCTACTTCTGGGGCCCACTTAGTGTGTGCTGGGGCTGAGACATAAGCTTCTCACGTGCCTAGGCTATTTCTGGAGTTAAACGCCAGGTTGTAACCTGTTTCTGGTGTTCAACTCCAATTTGTAACCTGTTTCTGGCGTTTGACGCCAGAATGCAACATGGAACTGGCGTTGAACGCCAGTTTACGTCGTCTATCCTTGAGCAAAGTATAGACTATTATATTTTGCTGGAAAGCCCTAGATGTCTAATTTTCAACGCAATTGAGAACGCGCCATTTGGACTCATGTAGCTCTAGAAAATCTATTTCGAGTGCAGGGAGGTCAGAATCCAACAACATCTGCAGTCCTTTTTCAGCCTGAATCAGATTTTTGCTAAGCTCCCTCAATTTCGGCCAAAAAATACTTGAAATCACAGAAAAATACACAAACTCATAGTAAAGTCCAGAAAAGTGATTTTTAATTAAAAACTAATTAAAATATAATAAAAATTAACTAAATCATACTGAAAACATACTAAAAACAATGCCAAAAAGCGTATAAATTATCCGCTCATCATTGAGGAGAGTTGGTCCTTCAGTTGAATGAGGACTACCTTGTATTTAAGACTCAAGGTTATCCTTCTGTAACCATGGAGAGGAAGCATGAGAAGCTTCTTTCAGAGCAGAGTCAAGCAAAACCCCCACATTCAAACTCTAAGTTTGGTGTTGAGAGGCCCCAACATTGCTTTGATTATCTGTGAGGCTCCATGAGAGCTCACTGTCAAGCTATTGACATTAAAGAAGCGGTTGTTGGGAGGCAACCCAATGTTATTTAATTATGTCTATTTATTTTCCGTTGCTATTTTATGTTTTCTTTAGGTTGATGATCATGTGAAGCCACAAAAACAACTGAAAAATAAAAAATAGAATGAAAAAGAGCATTAAAAATAGCTCACGCTGGAGGAAGAGCTTACTGGTGTTTAAACGCCAGTAAGAAGCATCAAACTGGCGTTTAATGCCAGAAAGAAGCATCAAGCTGGCGTTAAACGCCAGAAACAAGCACCAGACTGGTGTTTAACGCCAGAACAGAGCATGGAATTGGAGTTTAACGCCAAGAATGGGAGAAAAGCTGGCGTTAAACGCTAGAAACAAGCAGCAAGCTGGCGTTTAATGCCAGACATGCATTCTAAGGGCGTTTTGCACGTCTAAATGGAGCAGGGATGCTAAGTCCTTGACCCCTCAGGATCTGTGGACCCCACAGGATCCCCACCTATCCCACCTCTTCTTCTCTCCTCTTCGCACCTTTTCATAACACTCTTCCCCAAATACCCTTCACCAATCACCTCCTTACCTCTTCCCAAAATACCCTTCACCACTCACATCCATCCACTCTTCCCTAAAAACCCAACCTACCTCCAAATTCAAATTCTTTTCCCTCCCAAACCCAACCCTAATGGCCGAAACCTACCCTCCCCCCACGCTTATATAAACCCCTTAACACTACTCCATTTTCACACATCACAAACACTACTTCTCCCCCTTGGCCGAATATACTCTCTCACTCCATCTCCTCTATTTTCTTCTTCTTCTACTACTTTCTTTCTTCTTTTGCTCGAAGACGAGCAAACCTTTTAAGTTTGGTGTGGTAAAAGCATTGCTTTTTTGTTTTTCCATAACCATCAATGGCACCTAAGGCCAGAGAAACCTCAAGAAAGAGGAAAGGGAAGGCAATTGCTTCCACCTCTGAGTCATGGAAGATGGAGAGATTCATCTCAAAGGTCCATCAAGACCACTTCTATGAAGTTGTGGCCAAGAAAAAGGTGATCCCTGAGGTCCCTTTTAAGCTCAAAAAGAGCGAGTATCTGGAGATCCGACAAGAGATTAGAAGAAAAAGACGGGAAGTTCTCTCTAATCCTATTCAATAAGTCAGAATCTTAATAGTTCAAGAGTTCTATGCAAACACATGGATCACTAGGAACCATGATCAAAGTATGAACCCAAACCCAGAGAATTGGCTTACAATGGTTCGGGGGAAATACTTAGATTTCAGTCCAAAAAAATGTAAGGTTGGCATTTAACTTGCCAATGATGCAAGAAAATGCACGCCCCTACACTAGAAGGGTCAACTTTGATCAAAGGTTGGACCAAGTCCTCATGGACATATGTGTGGAAGGAGCTCAATGGAAAGTTGACTCAAGAGGCAAGCCGGTTCAATTGAGAAGACCGTACCTTAAGCCTGTAGCTAGAGGATGGTTGGAGTTCATCCAACGTTCAATCATTCCCACTAGCAACCGGTCTGAAGTTACTATAGACCGGGCCATCATGATCCACAGTATCATGATTGGGGAGGAAGTGGAAGTTCATGAGATTATACCTCAATAACTCTACAAGGTGGCTGACAAGTCATCCACTTTGGCAAGGTTACCCTTTCCTCACCTCATTTGCCACCTCTGCAATTCGGCTGGAATTGACATAGAGGGAGATATCTTCATTGATGAGGATAAGCCCATCACTAAGAAAAGGATGGAACAAACAAGAGTACCACTCATGGACCTCAACAAGAGCATGAGAAAATTCCTCATCATGAAATCCCTGAGATGCCTCAAAGGATGCACTTTCCTCCACAAAACTATTGGGAGCAAATTAACACCTCCCTAGGAGAATTAAGTTCCAACATGGGACAACTAAGGATGGAGCACCAAGAGCACTCCATTATTCTCCATGAAATTAGAGAAGATCAAAGAGCTACGAGGGAGGAGCAACAAAGGCAAGGAAGAGACATAGAGGAGCTCAAGAACACCATTGGTTCTTCAAGAGGAAGAAGGCGCCACCCCCACTAAGGTGGACCCATTCCTTAATCTCCTTGTCTATTTATTTTTCTGTTCTCTATGCTTTATGTTTATGTTTGTGTCTTATTACATGATCATTAGTGTCTAGTGTCTATGCCTTAAGGCTATGAATGTCCTATGAATCCATCACCTTTCTTAAATGAAAAACTTTCTAAAAATAAAAGAACAAGAAGTACATAGATTTTGAATTCATCTTTGAAATTAGCTTAATTATTTTGATGTGGTGGCAATACTTTTTGTTTTTCTGAATGAATGCTTGAACAGTGCATATTTTTGAACTTGTTGTTTATGAATGTTAAATATGTTGGCTCTTGAAAGAATAAAGAAAAAGGAGAAATGTTATTGATAATCTGAATAATCATAAAATTGATTCTTGAAGCAATAAAAAGCAGTGAATACAAAAGCTTGCAGAAAAAAAAAGAGAAAAAAATTGGCAAAAAAAAGGGAGAAAGAAAAAAAGAAAAAGCAACCAGAAAAAGCCAAAAGCTCTTTAAACCAAAAGGTAAGAGCAAAAAGCAAGTAACCCTTTAAATCAAAAGGCAAGGGTAAAAAGGATCCAAGGCTTTGAGCATTAGTGGATAGGAGGGCCTAAAGGAATAAAATCCTGGCCTAAGCGGCTAAACCAAGCAGTACCTAACCATGTGCTTGTGGCGTGAAGGTGTCAAGTGAAAAGCTTGAGACCGAGCGGTTAAAGTCGGGATCCAAAGCAAAAAGAGTGTGCTTAAGAACCCTGGACACCTCTAATTGGGGACTCTAGCAAAGCTGAGTCACAATCTGAAAAGGTTCACCCAGTTATGTGTCTGTGGCATGTATGTATCCGGTGGTAATACTGGAAAACAGAGTGCTTAGGGCCACGACCAAGACTCATAAAGTAGCTGTGTTCAAGAATTAACATACTGAACTAGGAGAATCAACAACACTATCTAAATTCTAAGTTCCTATAGATGCCAATCATTCTGAACATCAAAGGATGAAGTAAGATGCCAAAACTATTCAGAGGCAAAAAGTTACTAGTCCCGCTCATCTGATTGGAGCTAAGTTTCATTGACGGTTTGGAATTTATAGTATATTCTCTTCTTTTTATTCTAATTGATTTTCAGTTGCTTGGGGACAAGCAACAATTTAAGTTTGGTGTTGTGATGAGCGGATAATTTATACGCTTTTTGACATTATTTTTAGTATGTTATTAGTATGATTTAGTTAGTTTTTAGTATATTTCCATTAGTTTTTAAATAAAAATCACATTTCTAGACTTTACTATGAGTTTGTGTGTTTTTCTGTGATTTCAGGTATTTTGTGGCTGAAATTGAGGGACTTGAGCAAAAATCTGATTCAGAGACTGAAAAAGGACTGCAGATGCTGTTGGATTCTGACCTCCCTGCACTCAAAGTGGATTTTCTGGAGCTACAAAAACCCAATTGGCGCGCTCTCAATTCCGTTGGAAAGTAGACATCCAGGGCTTTCCAGTAATATATAATAGTCCATACTTTGCGCGAGTTTTGATGACACAAACTGGCATTCAAACGCCAACTCCCTGCCTTATTATGGAGTTAAACGCCAGAAACAGGTTGCAAACCAGAGTTAAATGCCAGAAACAGGCTACAAACTGGCGTTTAACTCCAAAAAGAGTCTCTACACATGAAAGCTCAATGCTCAGCCCAAGCACACACCAAGTGGGCCCGGAAGTGGATTTATGCATCAATTACTTATCTCTGTAAACCCTAGTAACTAGTTTAGTATAAATAGGACTTTTTTCTATTGTATTTATATCTTTGGATCATCTTTTGCATAGTTGGATATTCAGAGATCACGTTTAGGGGGCTGGCCATTCGGCCATGCCTTGACCTTCATCACTTATGTATTTTTCAACAGTGGAATTTCTACATCCCATAGATTAAGGTGTGGAGCTCTGCTGCTCCTCATGAATTAATGCAAAGTACTATTGTTTTCTTATTCAATTCAAGCTTATTCCTATTCTAAGATATTCGCTTGCACTTCAACATGATGAATATGATGATCCATGACACTCATCACTATTCTCAGCCTATGAACGCGTGCCTGACAACCACTTCCATTCTATCTTGGATTGAGCGTTTATCTCTTAGCCTCCATTCCGAAAGATTGGAGTCTTCGTGGTATAAGCTAGAATTATTGGCAACATTCTTGAGATCCAGAAAGTCTAAACCTTGTCTGTGGTATTCCGAGTAGGATCTGGGATGGGATGACTATCACGAGCTTCAAACTTGCGAGTGTTGGGCGTGTGACAGACGCAAAAGGATCAATGGATCCTATTCCAACATGATCGAGAACCGACAGATGATTAGCCGTGCGGTGACAGCGCATTTGGACCATTTTCACTAAGAGGACGGGAAGTAGCCATTGACAACGGTGATGCCCAGCATACAGCTTGCCATGGAAAGGAGTATGAAGGATTGAATGAAGGCAGTAGGAAAGCAGAGGTTCAGAAGGAACAAAGCATCTCCATACGCTTATCTGAAATTCTCACCAATGAATTGCATAAGTATCTCTATTTTATTCTATATTTTAATTATATTTTAATTATCAAATATCCATAACCATTTGAATCCGCCTGACTGAGATTTACAAGATGACCATAGCCTGCTTCATACCAACAATCTCCTTGGGATCTACCCTTACTCACGTAAGGTTTATTACTTGGATGACCAAGTGCACTTGCTGGTTAGTTGTGCGGAGTTGTGACAAAGTGTGTGAATTACGTTCCGAGCACCAAGTTTTTGACGCCGTTGTTAAGGATCACAATTTTATGCACCACACCCCTCCCGTGTGTCTCTCGCGCAACTCACTGTTTGGTTGCGTAGTCACACCTGACGCATGCACGTCGTAGACACTTGCGCGTCGATCCCTCTTTTTTTTATGCAATTATGCAGTATGCAATATGCAGTGCTAATGTAGATGCTATGAATAATTCCAGGTTCAATGAAAGTAAAACAAAATAAAAACAAACAAAACGAAATAAAATTAAAAAAGGAACGATCATACCATAGTGGGTTGTCTCCCACCTAGCACTTTTAGTTAAAGTCCTTAAGTTGGACTTTTGATGAGCTTCTTGCTATGGTGACTTGTGCTTGAATTCATCCAAAAATCTCCACCACTGTTTGGAATGCCAACAGCCTCCGGGGTCCCAAACTAGGCATGTAAAGCCTTTGAGTAAATTCAAACAAGTTCTCAGGTTCCCGGGGTGGTGAATGTCAGAATAGATTCTAAGATCCCAAACCTTGCTTTTATATCCGCCTTTGTCTTGATTTATATTTTTCCAGCGGGGCGGTTTGGAAGTTGCATTCTCACCAAGATGGCCAAACATTCTCCGAGACCCATTCAATCGAACTCGAAACCAATCCTTACACTTCAGATTGAAGCGTGGAACCTTATTGAATCTTGCATACCAGCCTTGAGCACGAACCATTTCCTTTTTACTCTTAAAGCCGCAAAGAGCTCTAAGCTGACCATCTGTTTCAAACAAACCATATTCAAGTGGAAAGGTAATGATAAAAGCTAAGGATTTTACCCACTTGAAGTTTGTATTGGGCGGTAATGACCTTGGAATAGGTGTTTCCGGTGGTTTTGCAAGTTCTACTCCCTTGTATTCTTCTGTGAATTCTTCTGCTTCCTTGCAATTTTCTTCAGCTGTAACCATGTCTTGATCCAAGTCTTCGATATCTTCCTCATCACTCAAGTCATAGATTGGAGGTTGCAAAAAATATATCTCTGCATCATCTTCGTACTCACTTGGGGAAGATTCTTCTATCTCAGAGAATTCACTTGCAGATGCAAGTTCATTGCTAGGAGAATTTGACTCGTGGTCTTCATTATCAAGGAAACTTGCTCGTTGAGTTATTCTGTCCAGTTCTTCATAAGATTCCTGCTTAGGAGGTTGTGCACTATCCTCATTAGCATCAATTGTAAATTTCTTGACGGAATTCTCCACAATTTTGGATTCTCATGGAGGTTCAGCGTCTCCTAAGTCTTCAACCAATTCTTCTTCTTCTATAATTTCAGCTTCCTCTACTTGTTCCAGTATAAAATCATGCTCTGTACTGTCCAGTGGGGTTTCTAGTATCTCATTCATGCTGCGTTCTTCATTAGATTGCCCACATGAAGCCATGGGAGTTCCTTGAGTGTTCGAACATCGGGGAGGTAGTCTATTTATCGCTTGATTCAGTGAAGTGTGGCATGAAATTTTTCAAATGTTTCCTTGAGTTGCTCCCTAGATTCTTGGAGTGATGGATATGGACATGGTGCATAGGGAAGTAGTGGTTCTTGTGAGTAATTGGGTTGGAATTGGGGTGGATAAGGGTTAGGGTTATATGGAGGTGAATGGTTGTAGTTGGCTTGAGTGTGGTGGTTCAAAGCTGTGTTGAAGAGGTGGTTCATAGGTGTATGATGGGGCTTGTCGGTAATTACAAGGGGGTCCACCATAACTATTGTTCCGACATGCATTATTGAATGGTCGTCATCCATGATAGTTTGGAAGGTGTTGTTGCCTAAAGGGTTGATCAGATCCTCGTGGCTCCGTCCATCTCTGATTGTTTTGACCTTGATGCATGTCCCTGTTATAGCTTCCATTCCTTTCAACGTTATTAGAACCAAACTCAAAGCGATAGGGGTGAGAATTCACAGTAAATAATAAAAATTAAAAGCGAAAATAAAAAGAAATAAACAAGCAAAAGAAAATATTTACAATAACCAATAATAAGGCACACAGTTGCAACTCCCCGACAACGGCGCCATTTTGATGAACTGAGGATTGATGGTTTAGAATTCACAATAAATTCTCGTTGCAAGTATAGTTTCTAAACCAAGCAATCATCCTTTCATACAAAAGTTTGGTTGTCACAAGTAACAAAACCTAATAAAAATAAATAACCGAAGTATTTAAACCTCGGGTCGTCTTCTCAAGGAGTTGCAGGGCAATATGATTTATTATTGGTTATGGAAAAAGTATATTTTTGGGTTTCTTAATGTGTAAGATAAAAAGCAAGAATAATAAATGGCAAGAAAGTAAACTGTAGGAATCAATTTAAATAAATAAATAAAACTCTTGGCAAGGTATAAGAACTAGACGTCCTATCCTAGTTATCCTTATCAGGTGTGAAGAGAATTGGATTATGCTCCCACTTTTAATTAACCCTTGCTAAACAAAGGAAAGTCAAGTGGGCAAATTAATTTGATCCTCAAGTCCTAGTCAACTCCTATGGAAAGACTAGAGTTATTGGAGTACAAATTAATCAGCAAAGAATTCCAATTTCATTCAACAGATGAGTTTGATAACTCAAGTGTTGCTAAGTACTTAACCAAAGCCAAAAGGGGAAAATAAATCTAATTTGAATTGAAATCATTCATAAATAAATTAAAGCGAAATCAAATCTGAAATACCTCAAAATATATTAATTAAGAAAATCATAACATGAATGGTTCATAAGCCAAATCTGAAAGATAAATATCAATTAAAGTAATGAAGTAAATAAACCTAGAAAGTAAATTAAAGGAACATTGAATCTGTGATTGAAGAGAAATAATCCTAAACTTGAGAGAAATCGTAATCCTAATCCTAAGAGAGAGGAGAGAACCTCTCTCTCTAAAAACTACATCTAGACCTAAAATTGTGAATTATGAGAACGTGTTGAGAGTCTGCATGTTCCCTGACTTTAATTTGTGTTTCTGGGCCGAAAACTGGGTCAAAACATGGCCCAAAATCGCCCCCAGCGTTTTTTGAATTTTCTGCAGATCGCGCATGCCACGCGTACGCGTCATCCATGCGTTCGCGTCTCTGGCCGAATTCCCTTTCCACGCGTGTGCATCAAGCACGCGTACGCGTCACTGTGATTTTTTCCGTTTTGCGCACACGCGTGAGCCATGCGTGCGCATCACTTCTTGCTGGTTGTCTCCTTTACTTCTTGTGCTCCTTCCATTTTTGCAAGCTTCCTCTCCATTCTCTAAGCCATTCCTGCCTTATAAAGCCTGAAACACTTAACGCACAGATCATGGCATCGAATGGTATAAAGGAGAAATTAAAATACACAATTTAAAGCTTTAGGAAGCAAGTTTTCAATCATAGAATAAATCCAGGAAGGAATTGTAAAACCATGCGAATCATATGAATAAGTGGGTGAAAAGCTGATAAAAACCACTCAAATTAGCACAAGATAAACCATAAAATATTGGTTTATCAGAGAGTTTGTTGTTGGTTTGGACTATGCTACTAACGAATTGATCCTTGTCTTTGATCGATTTCGAACCATACAATAATCCTCTCCATCAAATTTGGCGCCGTTGCTGGGGAATGCAATCGGTGTTAAATCTTTTGGTTGTTGTGAATATGTTGATAGTGTAAATAGCACTTTTTGGTTGTTTGTTTGTTTTTGTTAGTTGGTTCTCTTTTATATTTTCTTGATGACTTTTTCACACTATCACCACAATGCACCCCAATGGAAACCGAACACTTACCTTTCTAGTCATCAATCTTACACACCATAGCCCCACTATATACAAAAACAAAACCCTTACCTTCATGAGTCTAACTGTCAACCTTCATCACCTCAACTACCATCTTCATATATGGATCAAGCCACACAAAAACTACTTTTCATGCTCATTCAAGAACAACAAGAGTTCTGGAAGAAGCAAGAGTAAGTCATGTCTACCTTAGCAAAAGCTTTGGATCATTTATCTTCATTTCGTTCATGCCACGAGCAAGAAACGCTAGTGGATGAATGTGTGGAACCAAGTGAAAAGTGTGGAGTGCAAGAAGAATTGCAAACTCAAGAAGATGACATTAAGTCACAACATGAATTGCAAGAGGAGACAAATGAAGAGTTGGTGGGAATTGATCAAGAGGATTCCATCATTCAAGATTATTTTCCGACTTGGATAATTCCTTCAATAACCTTCATGAGCCTCCATTGTTAGATTTGGAAGGAGATATTGATGTGGACTTCACACAACCTCCAATTTTTGACTTGAGTGAGGATGAAGAAGATTCAAAAGAGATTACAGAAGATTTTAGTTGCCAAGAGGTGAAGGCATTTGTGCAAGAGCGAATTGAGTGGGTGAAGAATTCTCCAACAAGCTTTCTAGCCTACATCAATATGCAGTTCTAGAAACCGATGTTCAACTTCGAACCTTTCTTGGAGAGGTGAATGGTGAAGAGAAGAATGTTAATTGGCCAAGAAATGGGAAGTTCATCAAAAGGGCCAACTTAAAATTTGGAGCTCAATTTTGGTGCAAGAGTCAATTTAGTGGATTCCGGGGAGTGCACGAACATGTCAATAGTGATAGAGGAACTCAAGTATAGGATCCGGGCATTGGTCTTATGGGTCAAAACTTATGGATCCTAGTTGCTAGCTTGAAGTCTCTTGAGAGTTTATGAATTTCATTTGGGACCCCAATGGTCAAATCAATAGCAAACTTGGTTGGAGATTTAAGGAGGAGTGGAAGCTTAAGCCGCCCTAACAAGGATCTCCTCACCAAGTCCAACTTAGGACTATAAACCAAAGTGCTAGTGGGAGACACCCCACCATGGTAATATGCTTCTAACTTTCTCTCTTTTACTTTCTTGTTTCATGAATAATTGGCTATATTGCTTGATTGGTTAGATTTATTTTGATGCTTGTTGGGAAATTTTAGTGAAATAATGTGTTTTTGGGAGTTTTGTGATGTTATGGGACTTGAAAACCTATTTTAGATGTCAAGCTTGATGCCTTAGAGGCATAATTTTTGTTGCAAGATTAGAGACCTGTGCGTGCGTACAGACTTGTGTGTCTGCACAAGTCCCCTGTTTTCTAGTTCCCGTGCGTACGCACAGCAACGTGCGCACGCACACCCTTAAACACCCCCTCTGTTACCAGTGCGCGCACGAGCTATGCGTGGGAACACCACCTTTCCTCTCCTATGCGTCCACACACCATGCATGCAGCCGCACAGATGCTACCTTCAAAAAAAAATAAAAAAAACCATCTGTGCGTGCGCATAGATCTGAGTGCACGCACAGCATGGAACCAACCCTCTGACTGCAGTGCACGCACAGGCTGTGCATGTGAACCCAGCCCCCTTTCCCCATTTTGTGCGAGCGCACACCTGCTTGTGCGTCCGCACAGGTCGCGTTACACCTTCTGCTCGCAGCGTCCGCACGACCCTGTGCGCGCGCATACCTGGTATGCGAAATTGTTACTCTGAGGTTGTAAAATTTGTTATTCGTTCTCTCCCTGGCAATGGCGCCAATAACTGGTGCACAATACCATGGTCCAAACATAACTTCACAACTTCGCACAACTAACCAGCAAGTGCACTGGGTCGTCCAAGTAATAAAACCTTACGTGAGTAAGGGTCGATCCCACAGAGATTGTTGGTATGAAGCAAGCTATGGTCATCTTGTTAATCTCAGTTAGGCGGATATCAAATGGTTATGGAGTTTTCGAATAATAATGATAAATAAACAGAAAATAAAGATAGAAATACTTATGTAATTCATTGGTGAGAATTTTAGATAAGCGTATAGAGATGCTTTCATTCCTCTGAATCTCTGCTTTCCCGCTGTCTTCATCCAATCAGTTTTACTCCTTTCCATGGCAAGCTTTTTGTAAGGGCATCACCGTTGTCAATGGCTACATCTCATCCTCTCTGTGAAAATGGTCCAAATGCTCTGTCATGGCATGGCTAATCATCTGGAGGTTCTCGATCATACTAGAATAGGATTTACTATCCTTTTTCGTCTGTCACCACGCCCAGCACTCGCGAGTTTGAAGTTCGTCACAGCCATCCCTTCCCAGATCCTACTCGGAATACCACAGACAAGGTTTAGACTTTCCGGATCTCAGGAATGGCCATCCATGGGTTCTAACTTATACCACGAAGATACTAATAACTCGGACTCGGTCCCCTGTATTAGATATCTAAGAGATACTCATTCTAGCTTGGTTGCATGTAGAACGGAAGTGTTTGTCAGGCACGCGTTCATAAGTGAGAATGATGATGAGCGTCACATAATCATCACATTCATCATGTTCTTGGGTGCGAATGGATATCTTAGAAGCGGAATAAGTTGAATTGAATAGAAAATAGTAGTAGTTTGCATTAAATCATGAGGAACAACAGAGCTCCACACCTTAATCTATGGAGTGCAGAAACTCTACCGTTTGAAAATACATAAGTGATAATGGTCCAGGCATGGCCGAATGGCCAGCCCCCATGAAAGTCTAAGATAGCATAAAACTGATCAAAGGTCCTTTTATACAATAGTAAAAAGTCCTATTTATACTAAACTAGTTACTAGGGTTTACAGAAGTAAGTAATTGATGCATAAATCCACTTTCGGGGCCCACTTGGTGTGTGCTTGGGCTGATCTTGAAGTTTACACGTGGAAAGGTCATTCTTGGAGTTGAATGCCAGTTTGTAACGTGTTTCTGGCGTTCAACTCTGGTTTGTGACGTGTTTCTGGCGTTTAACTCCAGACTGCAGCGTAGAACTGGCGTTCAATGCCCTTTTGCGTTATCTAAACTCGGCCAAAGTATGGACTATTATATATTGCTGGAAAGCCCTGGATGTCTAATTTCCAACGCAATTAAAAGGGCGCCATTTTGAGTTCTGTAGCTCCAGAAAATCTACTTTGAGTGCAGGGAGGTCAGAATCCAACAGCATCAGCAATCCTTCTTCTACTTCTGAATCTGATTTTTGCTCAAGTCCCTCAATTTCAGCCAGAAAATACCTAAAATCACAGAAAATCACACAAACTCATAGTAAAGTCCAGAAATATGAATTTAACATAAAACTAATGAAAACATCCCTAAAAGTAACTAGATCCTACTAAAAACATACTAAAAACAATGCCAAAAAGCGTATAAATTATCCGCTCATCACAACACCAAACTTCAATTGTTGCTTGTCCCCAAGCAACTGAAAATCAAGTAGGATAAAAAGAAGAGAATATACTATAAATTCCAAAATATCAATGAAACATAGCTCCAATCAGATGAGCAGGACTTGTAGCTTTTTGCCTCTTGAATAGTTTTGGCGTCTCACTTTATCCATTGAGGTTCAGAATGATTGGCATCTATAGGAACTCAAGGTTCAGATAGTGTTATTGATTCTCCTAGTTCAGTATGTTGATTCTTGAACACAGCTACTTTATGAGTCTTGGCCGTGGCCCTAAGCACTTTGTTTTCCAATATTACCACCGGATACATAAATGCCACAGACACATAATTGGGTGAACCTTTTTAGATTGTGACTCAGCTTTGCTAAAGTCCCAAATTAGAGGTGTCCAGGGTTCTTAAGCACACTCTTCTTTTGCTTTGGACCTTGACTTTAACTGCTCAGTCTCAAGTTTTCACTTGACACCTTCACGCCACAAGCACATGGTTAGGGACAGCTTGGTTTAGCCACTTAGGCTAAGATTTTATTCCTTTAGGCCCTCCTATCCACTGATGCACAAAGCCTTGGGATCCTTTTTATTTACCCTTGCCTTTTGATTTTAAGGGTTATTGGCTTTTTGCTCTTGCCTTTTGGTTTTAAGAGCTTTTGGCTTTTTCTGCTTGCTTTTTCTCTTTTTTATATTTTTTTTTCGCCATTTTTTTTCTTTCTTTTTTTTTCTGCAAGCTTTTGTATTCACTGCTTTTTCTTGCTTCAAGAATCATTTTTATGATTTTTTAGATTATCAAATAACATGTCTCCTGTTCAAGCATTCATTCAGAAAATAAAAAGTATTGTCTCCACATCAAAATAATTAAACTAAGTTCAAGGATAAATTCGAAACTCATGTACTTCTTGTTCTTTTGTAATTAAAACATTTTTCCATTTAAGAGAGGTGATGGATTCATATTCACTACTTTAAGGCATAGACACTTAGACAATAATGATCATGTAATAAAGACACAAACATAGATAAACATTTAACATAAGAAAACGAAAAACAAAAAGTTTAAGAACAAGGAATGAGTCCACCTTAGTGATGGTGGCGTTTTCTCCTTGAGGAACCAATGATGTCCTTGAGCTCTTCTATGTCTCTTCCTTGTCTTTGTTGCTCCTCCCTCATAGCTCTTTGATCTTCTCTAATTTCATGGAGGATGATGGAGTGCTCTTGATGTTCCACCCTTAGTTGTCCCATGTTGGAACTTATTTCTCCTAGGGAGGTGTTGATTTGCTCCCAAAAATTCTGTGGAGGAAAGTGCATCCCTTGAGGTATCTCAGGGATTTCTTGATGATGAGCTTCCTCACGTGTTTCTTGAGCTCCATGAGTGGGCTCTCTTGTTTGCTCCATCCTTTTCTTAGTGATGGGCTTCTCTTCCTCAATGGGAATGTCTCATTCTATGAAAGCTCCAGCTGAGTAACATAGATGGCAAATAAGATGAAGGAAAGCTAGCCTTGCCAAGGGGGAGGGCTTTTCGGCTATTTTGTAGAGTTCAAGGGAGATGACTTCGTGAACTTCTACTTCTTCTCCAATCATGATGCTATGAATCATGATGGCTCGATCCACAGTAACTTCAGATTGGTTGCTAGTGGGAATGATGGAGCGTTGGATGAACTCCAACCATCCTCTAGCCACAGGCTTGAGGTCCAGTCTTCTAAGTTGAACCGGTTTGCCTTTTGAGTCAATCTTCCATTGAGCTCCTTCCACACATATGTCCATGAGGACTTGGTCCAACCTTTGATCAAAGTTGACCCTTCTAGTGTAGGGGCGTACATCTCCTTGCATCATAGGCAAGTTAAACGCCACCCTCACATTTTCCGGACTAAAATCTAAGTATTTCCCCCGAACCAGGGTGAGATAATTCTTTGGGTTCGGGTTCTTACTTTGATCATGGTTCCTAGTGATCCATGCATTAGCATAGAACTCTTGAACCATTAGAATTCCGACTTGTTGGATGGGTTTTGTTAGAACTTCCCAACCTCTTCTTTGGATTTCATGTCGGATTTCCGGATACTTATTTCTCTTGAGTTTGAAAGGGACCTCGGGGATCACCTTCTTCTTCGCCACAACATCATAGAAGTGGTCTTGATGGGCTTTGGAGATGAATCTTTCCATCTCCAATGACTCGGAGGTGGAAGCTTTTGTCTTCCCTTTCCCTTTTCTAGAGGATTCTCCGGTCTTAGGTGCCATGGTAATGGAAAAACAAAAAGCTTTATGCTTTTACCACACCAAACTTAGAATATTGCTCGCCCTCGAGCAAGAAAAGAAAGAATAGATGAAGAAGAAGAAGAAATAGAGGAGAGAGAGAGAGAGAGAGAGATGTGTTTCGGCCACGAAGAGGAGGAGGGGGTTGTGTTGTGTGAAATTGAAAAAGAATGGAGGGGTTTATATAGTGAAGGGTTGTGTTGTGTTGTGTTCGGCCATTTAGGGTGGGTTTGGGTGGGAAAGTGATTTTGAATTTTGAAGGTAGGTGGGGTGTATGAAGTAGGTTTATGGGGAAGAGTGGGTGGATGTGGGTGGTGAATAGGTAATAGGGAAGAGAGCTTGAGGTGATTGGTGAAGGGTTTTGGGGAAGGGTGTTTATTGGGAAGAGAGGATGAACATTGAGAAGAGGGAAGAGTATGAGTGGAGGTAGGTGGGGATCCTGTGGGGTCCACAGATGCTGAGATGATCCTATGGGGTTCACAGATCTTGAGCTATCAAGGAATTGCATCCCTGCACCAATTAGGCATGTAAAATGCCTTTGCATGCAATTCTGGCGTTTAAACGCCGAATTGATGCTTGTTCTGGGCGTTCAGCGCCCAGATGCAGCATGTTTCTGGCGTTCAGCGCCAGCTTTCCCCAGTGTGCATTCCTGGCGTCTGAACGCCAGGATGCTGCTTGTTTTGGGGCGTTCAACGCCAGATCCATGCTCTGTTCTGGCGTTGAACGCCAGCCAGATGCTCCTTATTGGCGTTTAAACGCCAGTAAGTCCTTCCTCCAGGGTGTGATTTTTCTTCTGCTATTTTTGATTCTGTTTTTGATTTTTCTATTTATTTTGTGACTCCACATGATCATGAACCTAATAAAACATGAAAGAACAACAAAAATAAAAAATAAAATTAGATAAATAAAAATTGGGTTGCCTCCCAACAAGCTCTTCTTTAATGTCAATAGCTTGACAGTGGGCTCTCATGGAGCCTCACAGATGTTCAGAGTATTGTTGAGTCTCCCCAACACCAAACTTAGAGTTTGGATATGGGAGTTCAACAGCAAACTTAGAGTTTGGTTGTGGCCTCCCAACACCAAACTTAGAGTTTGACTGTGGGAACTCTGGTTGACTCTGTTTTGAGAGAAGCTTACTGTGCCTCTTTTCCATGTTTACAGAAGGATGTCCTTGAGTTTTAAACTCAAGGGAGTCCTCATTCAATTGAAGGACTAGTTCACCTCTGTTAACATCAATCACAGCTCTTGCTGTGGCTAGGAAGGGTCTTCCAAGGATGATGGATTCATCCTCATCCTTTCCAGTATCTAGGATTATGAAATCAGCAGGGATGTAAAGGCCTTCAACCTTTACTAATATGTCCTCTACTTGTCCATAAGCCTGTTTTCTGGAATTGTCTGCCATTTTTAATGAGATTTTAGTAGCTTATACCTCAAAGAT
The DNA here is from genome assembly GCF_003086295.3 of Arachis hypogaea. Taxonomy (NCBI): domain Eukaryota; kingdom Viridiplantae; phylum Streptophyta; class Magnoliopsida; order Fabales; family Fabaceae; genus Arachis; species Arachis hypogaea. Next base: position 65,508,783 of record NC_092049.1, on the reverse strand, counting down.
TCCCAGTTTCTCCATTACAGAGATTGGCATGAGGTTTATTCCTGACCCAAGGTCACATAGAGCCTTCTCAAAGGTCATGGTGCCTATGGTACAAGGTATTAGGAACTTTCCAGGATCCTGTTTCTTCTGAGGCAATCTTAGTTGTTCCAATGCATTTAGTTCATTGGTGAACAGAGGAGGTTCATCTCCCCAAGTCTCTTTACCAAATAAATTGGCATTCAGCTTCATGATTGCACCTAAAAACTTGGCAACTTGCTCTTCAGTAACATCCTCATTCTCTTCAGAAGAAGAATACTCTTCAGAGCTCAGGAATGGCATAAGGAGGTTCAATGGAATCTCTATGGTCTCTAGATGAGTCTCAGATTCCTTTGGTTTCTCAGAGGGAAACTCCTTATTGATCACTGGACGTCCCAGGAGGTCTTCCTCCTTGGGATTCACGTCCTCCCCTTCCTCCTTGGATTCGGCCATGATGGTCAATTCAATGGCCTTGCACTCTCCTTTTGGATTTTCTTCTGTATTGCTTGGGAGAGCACTAGGAGGGGTTTCAGTGATCTTCTTACTCAGCTGGCCCACTTGTGCCTCCAAATTTCTAATGGAGGACCTTGTTTCATTCATAAAACTCAGAATGGCCTTAGATAGATCAGAGACTAAGTTTGCTAAATTAGAGGTATTTTGCTCAGAGTTCTCTGTCTGTTGCTGAGTGGATGATGGAAAAGGCTTGCTATTGCTAAACCTGTTTCTTCCACCATTATTAAAGCCTTATTGAGGCTTTTGTTGATCCTTCCATGAGAGATTTGGATGATTTCTCCATGAGGGGTTATAGGTGTTCCCATAGGGTTCACCCATGTAATTTACCTCTGCTATTGCAGGTTTTCTCAGGATCATAAGCCTCTTCTTCAGAAGATGCCTCTTGAGTACTGTTGGATGTAGCTTGCATTCCATTTAGACTCTGAGAAATCATATTGACTTGCTGAGTCAATATTTTATTTTGAGCCAATATGGCATTCAGAGTATCAATTTCAAGAACTCCCTTCTTCTGAGGCATCCCATTACTTACAGGATTCCTCTCAGAAGTGTACATAAACTGGTTGTTAGCAACCATGTCAATAAGTTTTTGAGCTTCTGTAGGCGTTTTCTTTAGGTGAATGGATCCACCTGCAGAAGTATCCAATGACATCTTAGCTAATTCAGACAGACCATCATAGAATATATCCAGGATGGTCCATTCTGAAAGCATACCAGAAGGACACTTTTTGGTCAGTTCCTTGTATCTCTCCCAAGCTTCATAAAGGGATTCACCTTCTTTCTGTCTGAAGGTTTAAACATCCACTCTAAGCTTACTCAGCTTTTGAGGAGGAAAGAACTTGGCTAAGAAAGCCTTGACCAGTTTATCCCAAGAGTTCAGGCTATCCTTAGGTTGAGAGTCCAACCATATTCTAGCTCTGTCTCTTACAGCAAACGGGAAAAGCATGAGCCTGTAGACTTCAGAATCTACTTCATTAGTCTTAACAGTGTGACATATCTGCAAGAATTCAGTTAAGAACTGAAAAGGATCTTCAGATGGAAGTCCATGAAACTTGCAGTTTTGTTGCATCAGAAAAACTAATTGAGGTTTCAGCTCAAAGTTGTTTGCTCCAATGGTATGGATGGAGATGCTTCTTCCATGTAAATTGGAATTAGGTGCAGTAAAGTCACCAAGCATCCTCCTTGCATTATTATTATTTTCGGTTGCCATCTCCTCTTCTTGTTCGAAAATTCCTGTAAGGTTGTCTCTGGATTGTTGTATTTTAACTTCTCTTAGTTTCCTTTTCAGAGTCCTTTCAGGTTCAGGATCTGCTTCAACAAGAATGTTCTTGTCCTTGCTCCTGCTCATATGACAAAGAAGGGAATAACAAAGAAAATATGGAATCCTCTATGTCACACTATAGAGATTCCTTTGGGTGAGTAGAAGAAAAGAAGAATAAGAATGTAGAAGAGAAGAATTCGAACTCAGAGGAGAAGAAGGGAGGAGAATCCAAACACAAGGGTGAGGATAGGAGCGGTGATTTGAGATGTAGAGAAGTGTTAGTAAATGAATAAATAAATAGAAGGAGATGGGAGAGAGGGAATTTCGAAAAATAAATTTTGAAAAAGAGTTAATGATTTTTGAAAATTAAGATAAAATTAAAATTAAAATTAAAATTTAAACAATTAATTAATTAAAAAGAATTTTTTTTGAAAAAGACAGAGATATTTTCGAAAATTAGAGAGGGTTAGTTAGTTAGGTAGTTTTGAAAGAGATAAGAAACAAACAAAAAGTCAATTAGTTAGTTGAAAAAGATTTGAAATTCAATTTTGAAAAGATAAGAAGATAAGAAGTTAGAAAAGATATTTGAAAAGGATAGGATAAAAAGATATTTTTGAAAAGATATGATTGAAATTAGTTTTGAAAAAGATTTGATTTTTAAATTCACAATTAATGACTTGATTCACAAGAAATCACAAGATATGATTCTAGAACTTAAAAGTTTGAATCTTTCTTAACAAGTAAGTAACAAACTTGAAATTTTTTAATCAAAATATTAATTGTTGATGATATTTTGGAAAATATGATATAAAATTAAGAAAAATGAAAAAGATTTGATTTTTGAAAATGATTTTGAAAAAGATAAGATTTTTAAATTAAAAATTTGATTTGACTCAAAAGAAACAACTGAATTTTAAAAATTTTTTGAAAAAGTCAATCCAAATTTTTGAAATTTATGAGAGAAAAAAAGGAAAGATATTTTTTTTTTATTTTTGAATTTTTAATGAAGAAAGAGAAAAACATGAAAAAGACTCAATGCATGAGAATTTTTAGATCAAAACAATGAATGCATGCAAGAACACTATGAATGTCAAGACGAACACCAAGAACACTTTGAAGATCAAGATGAACATCAAGACTTATTTTTGAAAATTTTTCAAGAAAAGAAAATATGCAAGACACCAAACTTAGAAATTTTTCATGTATAGACACTATGAATGTAAGAATGCATATGAAAAACAAGAAAAGATACAAAACACGAAAATATGAAGATCAAACACGAAGACTGGCCAAGAACAACTTGAAGATCATGAAGAACACTATGAATGCATGAATTTTCGAAAAATGCATAAATTTTTAGAAAAAAGGCAAATGACACCAAACTTAAAAATTGACTCAAGACTCAAACAAGAAACAAAATATTTTTTATTTTTATTATTTTATAAATTTTTTTTAAATTTTCTTTTAAATTTTTTCAAAAAACATATAGGAAAAAGAAAATAAGAAATTCAAAATTTTTAATAAGAATTCCAGGAATCTTTCAATGTTAGCCTAAAGCTCCAATCCAAGGGTTGGGCATGGCTTAATAGCCAGCCAGCTTTAGGATATAAATCAGTCATACATTAACAAATTTTATTAGCAACAACTAGCTTGCTCTTGTAATGATGACTTGGAACCCTCAGTCTAAATGAATTTAGACATGGCTTTACAGCCAGCCAGCCTTCAACATGCTTCATGAAACTCTAGAATTCATTCTTAAAAATTCTGAAATAATTTTCGAAAACAGATGAGAAATTTTTGAAAGAATTTTGAAAAATTTTTGAAAATAAAACAAAAAGAAAATTACCTAATCTGAGCAACAAGATGGACCGTCAGTTGTCCAAACTCGAACAATCCCCGGCAATGGCACCAAAAACTTGGTATGCGAAATTGTTACTCTGAGGTTGTAAAATTTGTTGTTCGTTCTCTCCCTAGCAATGGCGCCAATAACTGGTGCACAATACCATGGTCCAAACATAACTTCACAACTTCGCACAACTAACCAGCAAGTGCACTGGGTCGTCCAAGTAATAAAACCTTACGTGAGTAAGGGTCGATCCCACGGAGATTGTTGGTATGAAGCAAGCTATGGTCATCTTGTTAATCTCAGTCAGACGGATATCAAATGGTTATGGAGTTTTCGAATAATAATAATAAATAAACAGAAAATAAAGATAGAAATACTTATGTAATTTATTGGTGAGAATTTCAGATAAGCGTATAGAGATGCTTTCATTCCTCTGAATCTCTGCTTTTCCGCTGTCTTCATCCAATCAGTCTTACTCCTTTCCATAGCAAGCTTTCTGTAAGGGCATCACCGTTGTCAATGGCTACATCCCATCCTCTCTGTGAAAATGGTCCAAATGCTCTGTCACGGCATGGCTAATCATCTGGAGGTTCTCGATCATACTGGAATAGGATTTACACTACAAAAAATTTTGGTAAAAACGGCGGTTTTTTTGGTATTTACGGCGGTTCAAACCGCCATTATTACCAATAATGGCGGTTTCGTAAAGTGACGTAATTCTGGGCACCATTCTGGTTATTACGACGGTTTTCTAAAAACCGCCACAATTCCCTGGGTTAAAACAGCGGTTTTTGAATAAGTTAACATGGCGGTTCAAACCGCCGTTATTTCCAGGGTTAAAATGGCGGTTTTTTGATTGGTTAAAACGGCGGTTTGAACCGCCATTATTACCCTGACAGAGTGGCATTTTGGTTGGTTAAAATGTCAGCTCAAACCGCCGTTATTTCCAAGGTTAAAATGGCGGTTTTTGGATAGGTTAAAACGGCGGTTTGAACCGCCATTATTACTTTGACAGAGTGGCGTTTTGGTTGGTTAAAACGGCATTTTTGAACCGCCATTTTTACCCTGACAGTAGCGTTTTAGTTGGTTAAAATGGCATTTTTGAACCGCCATTTTACCCTGACAGTGACATTTTTTATCGTTGTTTTTAACAATTTTTACCGTCATTTTTATCGCGTTAAATAAATAATTTTGTGATTAAAATTTCACAATAGCAAAAAATCATAATCCATAAATGAAATATTATATAACTCAAAAACAAAATATTAATATAATATATAATATTTTATTATTGAAAATCAAAAGTAATAACTTCTATACAAAAGCTTGTCTTACTAAACTTACCAAAATACAAGCATTGCAATAAACACTAATCAGTCAAGACTAATAATGTATTTAAACCATCTAACAAGTGCTGTTTTTACTACTTAGAATATGAATATACAAGACAAGTAGCTTAGCTAAGTGATGATGAATAAGATTTGGAGGCCAAAAGTTTTCTCCTTCTGCGACAGCAAACTCGGTGGAACTTCGCGTCTTCGGATGGAATTTTAGATCTGAGAGATTGGGACTTCCTTTCTCTTTTATACTTCTTTTTTTGTAGTGGTAACAAGTCCAGCGAGGACCACCGACGCTGTTCCCTGCAACAAACCAGAGGGAATTAAATTCAGATGTGCTTACTCCTCCAACTCATGCATAGTATGCATTGTTGAAGCATCTCCAGAAACAGCAGAGAGCTTAATTAAAACACTACTTGGTGTCATTTTCAACCTACAGGATGAGTTACATTGAGTTATCAACAGTCAATAATATTCTCTCCATTTTCATTTATATGTTATTTATGTTACTTGGACCAATGTCAATTGATCAATGATGTACCAAAAAGCAACAGTGACAGCTAAAAAGAATCAGAGGGAATAAAAGATGGAAGAAACTTGCCTAATTGAGTGGTATATTGTGTTATAAGACACAGACTTGAGTTCTCGAGGATGAAGGCTAAAATCCAGAACCTGCATGCAGTAGAAAAATATCCCTTAACCAATTCCAGATTTGTCATATCAGTATATAAAACAAGCTGCTGTACTATTTGTAACCCTTAGTTAATCTCAAGTTCAATTGCTGCTAATAATAAAAACAGAGACTCAATTTAGATATGAACCGTTAATGTGTATTAAATTTAAGAAACCATTATTCCAACTTTGTGACATTGCTTCCCATGCCATACAATAATCTAATTCAACCGTGAAAAATAAGGCATTCTTAACTGAATTTGTTTTTACTTGTAGCAATGAATTTTAAATTGTTCAAATCTAAGGTGTTACTAATAATTCAATCATTTCGAAAAGCTTGTGAAATTCTTGAGTAAAGTTACTATCATTATGAGTAGTTGGCATCTCTTTCATCTAGTTAAGAAGATGTAATATTGTATGACTAAGCACATATTTTAACAAATGTAAGTGGAGTCAAACTAACAAATAAAATAAACAAATAAGACCACTACATATATCCTCCTCATGGTACGTACTTAATTGCATTGCTTCATTCACCAAAAGGACACTTGAATCTGTAACGTACAAAATCAAACACTATAAGAAATTAGTATGCCGATGAAATAAATAAGAATATAAACCAAGCAATTATTCATAAGGAGATTTTAATTTGGAATAAGTACGTAGTGGGATAATGATTTGCTCCATTAAGTTAGGAACTGCCACGTAGATAAAAGTGACTCTTAATTAGATGTTAGTATAAAACTCTTCTACATTAATTAATTGTGCAAAACAACAGTGTTAATATCTTTTGGAGATTATTTAATTCAATCAGCAAAGTACTTGTTTTAAAATGCAATTGATAGCTAAAACAAGAAAAAGATCATTACTTCATTTCAAAGAGTAAAAAAGATGATGCATCAGAATTTAGATTCTAACCAGTCATCAAATTTTAACCGAGAACAAAGAAAATGGTAAATTTAAGTGAAGTGCTTCCAAAATTAGCATCTAAATGTACCAAAATCTAATTACTGCTCCAAAAGAAAGGTGTACCTTTGAAATTGCATGCTTGATTTCTTCTTGGCCTGCAATGCTTCGGCAAGCTCAATCTCCAAAGCAAGAACCCTTTCTAATGCATTGTCAGTGACAGATATTTCCTTGAACACAGGAAATATATTTCCCCATTCTTGATTAGCCTGAGCAACAGATAAAATTCATAAGAATCTGAACAAAGAAAAATACATGTTTCACGGCAATCAATGCAAATGAGTTATTTACTTCATGGAGTTTAATTCTTTTTTTTTTCATCTTTTCCAATTGCAATAAGAAGACACAATTTAGATCACATTTACACCAGACACAACAATAAAAGTCACAACTCGAATATAAGGAAAATGCTAATGCTATCCATGTTACCTTTCGCATGATACTAGAAAATAAATTTACTATATTTAGAAGTATAGATGAATGAAGAAAGAGTAGTTACAAATAATAGTGCCTAAAATGTTACCTCCTTATTCAAGTTGTCCATGCTAGATTTCAAACTTCTAATTAAATCTGCGTGCTTTTCTTCTTTTTGTTGTGAGTAGTCTTCACTTCCGGAATTGAATATGGTTTGGCATACTGAGATAAGTACAAGACTTTAGGCAATAACAACATTAACATGTAGAGTAAAAGAAATAAAAAGATGATACAAGATAATGTACCTATGCAAGGCCTGATCATCTGAAAGTTTTCCCTTTGCTCTAAACCAAAAATTCAAACTACATAAAACATTTAAACAAGTATTAAAAAAGGCAAAGAATTGATCTACCCTTCTTTTCCCCTGCAAAGTATTACCTGGGAGGAGATTTGGTCTGATTTGTTGAAGTTGTAGGTTCACAGAACCTTATCTCTATTGGCCAAGGGGTGAATTTAGTTGTAGCAATTTTGTTCCGGTAAGTTCTGAAGCAACAAACTTAGTCATCAGAGATCCTTAGCTTTAGATACATGAATGTTCTCTAAATAGAATCTTATACATATTCTTTAACAACACATTGCACCCCCCAAAATCTTACTTTGGAAGACGAGGGTTAGTAAGGCGTCTCTCCCGCAGCTCCTCCATTGACAAAAGCTAGAAACAATTAATAATCTGAAATCAGCAACACATTTTCATTCTTAAATCTTAATTAATATAAATAACCATGTAACTTACCTTATTTGGTGGAGGCACAGATGGCATGGCTACCTCCTGGTGGTCAAATCCTAATTCTTCTTTCTGTATATTAAGAAAATAACTTATTAGCACCACTAGGTTCATCTTTTGGATATTTCTCCTTCTATCATCTCATACTTATAGTATCATTTGCTAAAAAGTTACGTTGGGTGAACAAAATAAACAGAAGAATGATGTGAAATCGTCAAACAAAAGTACCTGAGCTACTTCAATTTCCAATTCTCGCTTTTTTATCTCAACAGAAAGATGGCGCAAGATGCAAAGAAATGACAAATCTGATTTCCCAAAGAATGAATTCTGCACTTCCCTTAAAAATAGAAAAACAGGACTTGGTGATGGTGATTAATGATTTTTGTTCAATCACTGAAAATTCAAATTCCTCCTAAGAAAATCATTAATATGCCTCTTTTGTGCTTAATATATCGAAAATAGAGTTAGAATTCAGTGAAAATCATACATACAAATTGTGTTTTTAAATTAGTTATTACAATTCATAAATACAATGTTACAATGATATATCAGGATTAAATTCCATACAAAAGTTAGAAGATTCACACCTGAATGCTAGTATTTCTACAAATTCTGTATCAATCTAAACAAAAAAAAAAAAAAAAGATGGACCATATGAAACAGTTGTTATGAACTTATGATCAATAAAAAAAACTTGTCACATTTACTTAGATACTCAGTCTTGTCTCTTCTTTTACTTCACTAATAGCTGCTGCGAAAATCTCCTCACCCTGCAGGTACAAAACCATTTTACAATAACTTCAGTAGGTAACTTCCAGTAGCCAATAACCATGTTACAATAACCATGCTGCAAAAATCTCCTGTACTGCATACCACGTCGACAACTCTAGAAGGTAACTTCCAGTAGCCAATTCCATGAAATCTACCTTTTTTTTCCTGTACTACAAGAACCTACAACCCCAAAACCTGGAACAAACAAATAAAGAAAAAAGAAGGGGAAAAAGTTGCATTGATCAGAATGTTGGCATGAAACAAACGCATGCTTATTGAAACTCATGATTTCCAATAACACATGGTAACAATCAAAAACTAAAATATACTACTTAATCATTTCATGAACATTCAACTCCCATGATTAAAAATTTGATCTTCAAACTCTTGAGCCAAATTTTTTAATGAACAAAAATTAAAATTGGTGTCTTGTGCTCAGCAAACTAGAGTAAAAGAGTGGTATAGTCTCGTGCAATTATACAGAAGACAGGCTCAAGTAACTTGCAAAAATCATAGTTACTAAGTACTACATTAATGGTTTAATAACTTAGGTGACAGGGAACACTATAACCTGGTCAAGAACAGGGCCACAGAGAGATCCATAATCATCAATTCTGGTATGGTAAAAGGAGCTGTAGAATGTGAGTCTTGTTCTTGGTGCAACTGCTTTGAACTTGAAGCTCACTGTTCTGAAGTTTCCCTTCCCTTCAGATTTGAAGGGAACTTTGAAGGTGTCCTTCGCCTAGGAGAAGAAGAAGAAAATATATAGGAGTTGAGTTCAAACTTCAAAGTGCAGCAGACAGGGGAGAAAGGAGAGAAGACTCTATATAATAAAAATAAACGATATTTGCATCCATGGAGATTATGACTATCTATTAGTACATGAATGAAGCCCTCATAGAAAGATTGAAGGATAGAAACACTAGAGATAGAGTATAAGATAGCAATGACTAAAATTTTATTTTGAGACTTTTCAGAGACATAATGTGTAAGATACAACAAAAAGTTAAGCTATAACAATCTTCTCTCTTTCTGTCTAGCAATTCATATTTCAGAGTTAGAAGTTTGGAATAGAAATTCGTACTTACTTGTTTATATTCCTTGGTGGTGAATGCATTGCCAACTAAATAAGCACCACAAACCAATGATATCACAATGCGGAAATTGCAAAGGAACATCCTATTCTTTGGATCAGACAGGACAAAGCCCTGACAAAGATGAGTATACTAACATGAGAAATTGCTATAGTTCAATAAACTAAATATAATCTCTTAGAAAGTTAATTTTAAGAGTATTATGTCGTACTCAAATCATAACTCATCCAGAAAAGCAAAGCAATGGTATAATTTTATAGCAAATCACAAGAATATAATAATTACAAATAGTGTTTTCCTCTTTTCTTTTATGGAAATTGAACAACAAAATAGAGCACATACATGCTGAGAATAAAGAACGAGAAACATTTTGACTACTATACTGAGATTCAAATCAATTTTAATTAAATTTGTTCATCTAATCTAAGGCAAGCCTAAGACCATCGATTAGAATAAAATATTTTCAAGAGAACAAAGGCAAAGAGAGAGAAGAACCTACTCGTGAGTCTGCCGGAAGAGAAACTCGCAGCTCAATAGCTCGATTGACGAGATTGCCGGCGTAGGAGAATGCCACAGGAGGAGATCGTCGCTGGAGGAGAAGCCGCTGGAAAAGATGTCGCTGGAGGAGAAGTCGCAAGAGGAGACGTCGCCGAAGGAGACCGTCACTGGAGCAGAGGTCGCAGAAGGAGGTCATTGCTGGAGGAGACGCCGCTGGAGGAGACGTTGCCGGAGGAGACCGTCACTGGAGAGAGGAGTCGTCGGAGGAGAGATCGTGACAGAGGATATCATAGTGGCAGAGCTTCAAGATTTTTCTCACACTGGCAGCATTTCAAGTTCAACACAGTTATGATGGGTTAATTTAGGGTTGAGCATTTTATACAAATTGATAATGGCGTTTAAAACCGCGAGAAGAAAAAAAAAACGCCGTTAACTACCAATGAATTACGGCAATAATCATAAACGTCAAAATACTCAAATATTATGGCAATATTATAGAACCACCATATTATTAATGCCGTTTTATATCATTTTTTTTGTAGTGTTACTATCCTTTTGCGTCTGTCACTACGCCCAGCACTCGCGAGTTTGAAGTTCGTCACAGCCATTCCTTCCCAGATCCTACTCGGAATACCACAGACAAGGTTTATACTTTCCGGATCTCAGAAATGGCCATCCATGGGTTCTAACTTATACCACGAAGAGACTAATAACTCGGACTCAGTCCCCTGTATTAGATATCTAAGAGATACTCATTCTAGCTTGGTTGCATGTAGAACGGAAGTGTTTGTCAGGCACGCGTTCATAAGTGAGAATGATGATGAGCGTCACATAATCATCACATCCATCATGTTCTTGGGTGCAAATGGAGATCTTAGAAGCGGAATAAGTTGAATTGAATAGAAAATAGTAGTAGTTTGCTTTAAATCATGAGGAACAACAGAGCTCCACACCTTAATCTATGGAGTGCAGAAACTCTACCGTTTGAAAATACATAAGTGATAATGGTCCAGGCATGGCCGAATGGCCAGCCCCCATGAAAGTCTAAGATAGCATAAAACTGATCAAAGGTCCTTTTATACAATAGTAAAAAGTCCTATTTATACTAAACTAGTTACTAGGGTTTACAAAAGTAAGTAATTGATGCATAAATCCACTTCCGGGGCCCACTTGGTGTGTGCTTGGGCTGAGCTTGAAGTTTACACGTGGAGAGGTCATTCTTGGAGTTGAACGCCAGTTTGTAACGTGTTTCTAGCGTTCAACTCTAGTTTGTGACGTGTTTCTGGCGTTTAACTCCAGACTGCAGCGTAGAACTGGCGTTCAACGCCCTTTTGCATCGTCTAAACTCGGCCAAAGTATAGACTATTATATATTTCTGAAAAGCCCTGGATGTCTACTTTCCAAAGCAATTAGAAGCGCGCCATTTTGAGTTCTGTAGCTCCAGAAAATCCACTTTGAGTGCAGGGAGGTCAGAATCCAACAGCATCAGCAGTCCTTCTTCTGGCTCTGAATCTGATTTTTGCTGAAGTCCCTCAATTTCAGCCAGAAAATACCTGAAATCACAGAAAAATACACAAACTCATAGTAAAGTCTAGAAATGTGGATTTAACATAAAAACTAATGAAAACATCCCTAAAAGTAACTAGATCCTACTAAAAACATACTAAAAACAATGCCAAAAAGCGTATAAATTATCCGCTCATCAATACCCCTTCTTTTCCCTTGTGTGCGTCCGCACAGGACCCTTTTCGAATGTTAATTCGAAAAGGGGGGAGGGTTGTGCTTCAGTTGCCAAAACCCTACCGCTCCCCTGTTTCTCCTCTCTTTTCTCTGAACACCCATAACCACTACCACCACCAACCTCCACCCCACGACCACCACTGCCAGCGATAATGCTGCCGCCACCGTCGCCCTCTCTCTCTCTCTCTTCCTTCTTCATTTCTCTCTCTTTTCTCCATTTCCTTCTTTTCTCTCCTCCCTGTCTCTACCACATCGCCGCAGCGCTTAGCCCTATCCGCGCCTTTCCATCTGGCAACCGAGCAGCACCAGCGGCGGTGACTTTCTGTGCCGCCGTGACCGTTCACCACCTCTGCTCTATCTGCTTCCTTTTTTTTCTTCTGCATTACAGGTTTTACTCCTTGCCTTGATTCCTTTCTTCTTGATTCCTGCCTCATTTTCCTGCTTCTGTTCATTTCTGTTTTTAATTTTGTTCTAGTTACTAAGTGGTTTAAGGTTAGATGACCTGTGAGTTTGGATTGAATATGTGATTGGCTGTTTATTGTTGAATGTTGTTGGAACTGAATGATGTTGCTGTGTCTAGGGCTGAATGCTGTTGCTTGAGACTGAATTATAGATGCTGCCATTGTTGAACTATGATTGATGCCTGTGAATATTGCACATTTTATGCTTGACAAAATGCCTGAATGGATTTTTGAACCAACATCTGTGTCTGATCAACATCGATTTTTTGCATTTTCCTCCATTTTTGCATTATTACTTCATACTTGTGCAATTTTATGCTAACTAGGGATGCTGCCTGGAATTTATTAATTATGCACTCTGTGTTCATACTGAAATATCAAACTGAACTTCAAACTGCTGTCTAATTATCTGATTTGATACCGATTTTACTGTGCATATCATCCTTTATTAATTAGTTTACAAACTATGCACTTCTTTGCTATTGAACTGAAATTCACAGCTTTAGTCATTCTATTTAGTACTTTTAAGTGCATAACATGTTGAACTAATGCATTATATGCTGACTGCTCATTCCCTTTGGCTCACACACCAAACTAGCATTAAACTTGCAATTTTGAAATTTGTTTGGTGTCATTGGCGGCAGTACATACCTTGCTTTCTACGTGAATTAATGTTGTTGCATATTCATGAACTGTTATAAAATGGACAACCACATACATAGCCACTTGTTCTATTATGTTTTTGAGCAATGTACTTTGTTTTTCACGCAAGTACTTCTTTGGACAAGGAGCTATGTGCATGTGGTCATTTCTTACTTCTCAACATGAATATGTCAAGCTTTCACCGTGACTTTGATTTTTGCCTTTTGTGCTAATTTTTGCAAACTCTTTTCAATTTCCCAGGCACAATTGCAATAATCAATTTCTGCAATTCAATTCACTTACATAATGCACCTAAGACATACATATGCTTTCATTGTTTGTCCACTCATTCAATTGTTGCTTAGGTTGCTTGATCTTGGGAAAATATTCTTTTGAACCTTTAACTGTTTTATACATGTTATCCCTTGATTTGGTATTTGTTTACTTGATTGGCTTTTATTTGAACTGTTTGATTATATCTTTTGGATTCTGTGACTTTCATCTGTTCTTCTGAGCTGTATTCTGTTTTTGCCTTTTTCAGGATGACTCGCAAAGGAAAAGAGAAAGCCAATCCTTTGGATCGCCCTCTTCCTGCTTCTCCTAGTACCCTACCTGACACATTTATAAATGCTGAAGTCCAAGAACAATACAAGAAAATAGAAAACAAAGCCTTTCACTATGAGCGAAAGCTAAACTTGCCTGAGAAATATGCGTACCAGATTTTAAACAGACTTGATTTTTATCATTGGGAGTTCGTAAAATTCGATCCAGTGGAAGTTAATGAACACCAGGTCAAAGAATTTTATGCGAATCTCCTGAAGAGGGACGCCCCAACTATTTTTCTCAGAGGTGTCACTCTGGACATCTCTGATACTGCTTTAGAGGCCCTCTTAGGTATTCTGCATATTCCTCCGGCTCGTGACGCCTATCCTCAGATAGTGAGGGATTTGTTATCGGGCAAGATATCATTAGAGGTTGTTTTGAGGAAGATTGGCACACTTGAGGCCAGATGGGAGTACAATAGGGGAGAGAACGCGGTTCCGTAGAGCATTGCGTACACTGATCTCAACTCGGAGGCGAGGATCTGGCAGCAGATTATCGCCGACTTTATCCTTCCGAGCTCGCATGCCACGCACATCAGGGTCTGTGCGGCAGTTCTCCTTTGTGCCATTCTGGAGGGGAAGAGGATCTCTGTTCTTCCCCTTATCAGATACTCGATGTGGAAGGTGACACAGAAGCAGAAGTACAACATTTTCTTCCCATTATTGATCACCAGATTGGCCACTCTGTCTGGAGTAGAGAGACGGCAGACAGACCGGATGTCTGTCCTGATTAGTAAGCAGCCATTTCTTCCATATGGTGACTACGACGGACCACCACAGAAGAAGAGGAAGACCATTGAGCCACCATCATCCTCAGCAGAGCCATCAGCACCTTCAGCACCTCTTGTGCCCGTAACCCGACTCCAGACACCCTATGAGCTGGGTCGGGAGATCTTAGAGACTCTGTATCGCATTGAGCGCCGCAACACTCGCCGCTTCCAATGGATAATGGCGAAGTTTGACGGTCGCGATCCTGGGCCAGCTCCTCCAGACACACCAGAGCCTCAGCCCCAGACTGAGGAGCCAGTTGTGGAGGAGCTAGCAGCTAAAGCTGGCCAGGCAGATGAGCCCCCAGAGCAGACAGGAGCGGAGACCACATTGGAGGAGCCGGTAGCTGAGCTTGAGCCGAGAGCTGAGAGAGCAAAAGAATCAGCTGGACAGACATCTTAGGAGCCCAGAGCAGATCCTGCACCACGTCTATCCATCGACATCATCGTCTACCACCGTCATCACCATCCACCACCGCCTGGCGGTGGAGCTTCATTGAGTTGATCACCCCGGTCCATTTTTGGCACGGAGGACCGTGCATTATCTAAGTGTGGGGGAAGATCGTCTATTTTTGGGTGTAAATATTCTCTTCCGAACACTTGTCATTTAGCTATTTTCAATCTTTATTATGCTTCTGTGGATACTTTTAGTACTTGGATGATGTGAATAGCTTATGCCTAGCTCATTTTGATCCTAATTGTTCATGTTACTTTTTGCTTGTTGAAAATTAGGTGAAGAACTAGGAAATTTTGAAAAAGTTTGCATCCATCACAACATGCATACATACATATATAGGGAATAATTTTGGTGAAAAACAACATGACTTTCCAACAATTTTGGGCTTTCTATTGAATTGATTGGAAAACAATTTTTTCAAACTTGCTTGAATGGATTTCTATGGAACATAGAAGAGTAAAGAACAAATACCTTGTGTATTTTTGAGCTATATATAGTGGTTACACATTTTAACCACTAATTTTGTTCATTGTGTGCTGTATCTCTTCTATGATTGTAATCTTGGCTTTGCTTGATTCTTTATTTCCAATGATTGATGTTTTGAATGCATTTAGCATGATTGAGGCCATATTTGTTTAAAGCTTACTTTTTCCCATATAGCCTACCCTTTTTCATCTACCATTGTTAAACCCCTTTGAGCCTTATTTACCCCGTTATTCTTGATTTTAGCACATCACAACCATAAGCAGAAAACCATGAACCACCTTGGGTTGTATCCTTGATTAGCCTAGGTTGAAGGAGTGTGTTACAATTAAGTGTGGGGGAAATCTGTTGGGAAACTTTGGTAGTAAAAGAAAATGTTTGATTTGAGTATTCATTGAAAATTTTGGAAAATGGGAACATTCATGTATGAACTAATTAGACCGTATGCAATTCTAATTTGAAAAGAAAAAAAAACTCTTCATCATAAAAAGGGCACAAGGGTACCCTAAAGAATGAAGAAACAAATAAAGGAATTTCATATATGATGTTTTTGTGAGAAAAGCATACATGAGTGTTAGTAAACAAGAAATCGTGGAAGGTTAGGATTATCTCTTGTTTTGATTCGGTTAATATAGGTTGATGTGGAAACTTAAACTAATCAAGGATTCAATTGCATTTAGTCCACTTGGCCATATCTATTCCACCTTTACCATAACCCCATTATAACCATATGAAGTCCTCATGATAATCGCATTCATACATCACTTGTTTGTTGATTGTTAGAAGAAAAGCAATTCCTTAAAAGCATGATTGGAATGAGATTTGAGTGAATTGACCCTAGACACCGAGTTATTAGAGTGTATACACACATAGTGAAGGTTCAATTACTCAATTCTATGCTTGCGCTTCTCTTTTTCATGCATTCTTGCAAGTTTCTTCATTTTGATAAGTGAATCAATTCTCTAGATCTTGTTGCACTGAATTAATTTTCTTGCTTAGCCCTAAATGTTTATACTTGCTTGGGAATTTGATTGTCTGTTTTCACCAAATCAATAGGACATTATAGATAGATAGATATATAGCATATACATACTTGCATGCATATAGATAGTTGCATTTAATAAGTTGGCTACCCCTTTGATTATTTTCCTTGTTGGTTTAGCATGAGGACATGCTATTGTTTAAGTGTGGGAGAATTGATGAGTCCATATTTTCTGATATATTTCGCCTTGATTTGAATGGATTCTAGCATATGAACTCACACTTAAGCACCAAATAGCATACTTTTGTGTTTGATCCCTAAGTTGATCCTAAATGTGAAAACATGCAATTTTGTGCTTTAATAGAGCGAATTAATCCCACTTTTATGTCATCCGATGCCGTGATATGGTTTGTGAGCGATTTCAGGCCTTGAAGGCAGGAATGGATGGCCAAAAGTGGAAGAAGGCATGTACAAGGGAGAAAACATGAAGAAAACAAGGAAAAGCACACACAGCGAAGTGTGCATGTGCACAGCCCTGCGTGTGTGCGCACAAGCACCTGTGTGTACGCACAGGTCGATTTTCAGCCGAGTGTGCGGTCGCACACATCTGTGCATCCGCACAGGTTCCTGCACGTGATTGCGTTAATGAAACACGTGCTGTGTGAATTTGGAGGCCTTTGGCTCATTTTTGGAAGGCTGAATAGCTAAATTGGAGTGCTATATAAAGGAGACTTGAACACTTATCAAGGGGGCACAATTTGGGGGACACATTGGAGCAATTTTACATAGTATTAGAAGTAATAATAGTGTAGAGTAGAGAACTCTCCTAGGGTTTATGTAGTTTTCATTATAGAATTTTATAGCAAGCTTTGATCCTTGAATTTACTTCTTTGATTGTAAGTACTCTCAATTTCTTCTTTAATTAAAGCACTTTTACCTTCATTTCCTTTTGGTTCAAGTTACTTTGTTCATATTGCAATTTTTTGTTTCTTGAAGTTTTGATCAATGAATTTTATGTTTCATGCTTCCTTTATGTTTGATTTCTTGTTTACATTTGATTTTGTTGATAGTTGGTTATAGTTTCCTAATTTCCTTTGCAATTTTCCATGTTCTACTTTTATGCACACAAGGTGTTTGTAAAAATGCCAACCTTAGAATTTGAGTAGATTTTCACACCTTGGCTTGTGGTTTGAGTTCCTAGGACACTAGAGTCATAATGTCCGACATTTAGTGGTAATTCTCGGGTAGTTAGTTGACTCTTATTTTCATTGACGCTAACCTTTTATCAACTAGTTTGGTAAGTTAGTTAGGACTTATGGATTAAGGTCAATTATGTTTTCTTGACTTACTCCTCGATGGTTGGGGTTGACTAGGCGAGATTGACTCATGACAATTACCATAGTTGTGGTTATGGCAATGATAGGATTCCTTGGATCCTTATTCCCAAGTCAAGGCTCTTTATTGCATTTAAAGCATTTTTCCTAGTTTTGATCTTGTTTTCTTCTACTTGCATTAATTACCAATCTTGAGCAAACCCCTTTTCCATCCTAACAACCGAAAGCGTATAACACTTCAATTGCATTCCTAGGGAGAACGACCCGAGGTTTAAATACTCTCGATATATATATTTGTTTTGAATTGAAATATTTGATTGTGAGAGTTTGTTATTAGTTTGGACTATGCTACTAATGAATTGATCCTTGTCTTTGATCGATTCCGAACCATACAATAATCCTCTCCATCAGAGTACCTCCATCCTTGAAAAGTATTGGCTGATTGTCTGGCTGAACATCTGAAGCAATAAGCTCCAGAGAAAAGTACCACTTTGGAGAAATCACCAGAACGTAGTCATTAACAAAAGCTAGCTCCTTAGGTACGACAGGCTCAGGTGCCACCTGGTTCAGTGGCTGGGCTGGGAACAAATATCTAAGTCCATTAGGCAAAGGACATCCTGGAGCATTAGGATATATCCTTGACAACGAAAACTCATAGGGAGTATCATGATAAAAAAGAGGAGTAGAAAATGGATGCTAAAAAGGGCGGTGATGTAGTACATATCTTTTACTCATAGAAGATGACGCCCATCTCCATCTGAAGGGAAAAGGAAAGGGTAAGAACTAGGGAATTCTTAGTAGAGTCATGCTAATAGTCAAGTTAATTGTTTCTGTCATTATTGCCAGTTAGTAAAATACCTCAAGGACATTCTGATACGGTAAATAGAGAAAAGAGAAAAATAGAACACAAACAAAGAAATACAAGAAGCAAAGCATAACCACAGAGAATAATGCACATACAAGAATGATATATCTGTAGCCTTAGTGCAGGTCATGAGCTCATGTGTCGGTTGTCTACCTACTCCCGACATTATTTGGTCACAAGTCTCGGATTTGGTTTTCCAACCGGTGCGCAACATAACTTTACACGGCTCTACTGCGGCAGGTCTACTCTTCTGTGGTAGATCTTTATGGGCTGGAAAATAGACTGCTCTACTGTGGTAGCTCTGCTCTTCTGTGACAAATATCAAATAATTCATTGCTCTGGTCTTCTGTGACAGAGTTTTAATCGATACTCTATCTTTGTTGTTATTGTAAAATCCGTAAAATTAATAAATAATTGGCCAATAAATTGATTATTATTTAAAGAAATTATGAAATTAAATCTTATAGGTTAATGGAGTATAAATAATTAAAACATGAATTTTGACACTAATTTTAAAGGATTTGGCCCAAAACTGGACCAACGGGCTAAACCGGTTGAACCGAGCCCATATTGGACCCAAGGCCCAACCCATATAACCCCTTTCTTTCCCCTTGCAGCGATAACACTTCTGTTTTCATTTTTTTGAAGGGGAATCCACGGTGAGAAGAGAGAAGAGTAAGAGAACCCTAACTCATATTCCACTTCTAACTTCAAATCTTTGTAACGTTCAATCCAGAGCTACAATTGACGAGCCGTTTGCGGCCACGCATTCGTCTTGAAGTTCTCTTCATTTTTATTCAAACAAAATGGTAAGAAACTTTGTGATTTGCGCTCAGTTTCTTTTCCCCTTTTTATTTCGCATTTTTGTATGTATATTGAGTGATTTTGGTGGTTTAGGTGCAATCTAACATTGGATAATTGTTGGATTTTAGCCCAGTCATCAATAAGTAAGATAAGAAAACTCCAAATCCTTGTGATTTGCCCAATTTTGCATGCTCTTGTGCTAAATTATTGAATTGTGTGAACTAGTTGAAATTTATATTGAATTAGAGTTGAATTTGTCAAATTGGAGCTCTTGGCATGGAGCTCTGGTGGCTGGAATTTATTGGAGTTAATTGGAAGTCTTGAAGCTTGACTTTTTGGTGGTTTTTATCTTAGGGAGGAATCGTCCAAGGTATAATTTTGGTTTCTCGTAATTAATTTTTAATGTATCGTGAAAACTTAGGCTAGTTGACCGTAAGACAGGATGGATATGTGAATTGTTATGTTTCGTAAATAATGAGGATAATTGTCGAATTTGACGTAAATGGGTGTTGAATTGATTAGTTATTGTATGAACATAAATGAGGATGTGTTGGTAAAATAATGGTTTTTGGGTGATTGGTGATGTATGTTGATAATTGATTCGTGATATGAATGAGGATGGTGTTAGTGAAATAATGATTTTTGAATGATTAATGATACATGTTGATAATTATGTATATAGTTGTTTTGAATATGAATTATTGTGTTGAGACGGATGAAATGATGAATTGTAGTATTGGATGAATGAGGAATGTTGAGATATGATTGGTGAATTTAATATAGTTTTGGTAAGTTTTGAAATGGTTTTGGATTTGGAAAGGTTGGGAAAAAACATGAGTTTTAAGTTTTGGCCAAAACAAAATTTTAACAAACTTCGGCGGTCCGTAACTTGAGCGTCAAATTTTGGATTTGAATGAATTATATTTTAAACTAAAGATATTTTCAATAGCTTTAAAACGGTACAAAATTTAAGGAAAATAGAATTTTGTAGAGAAAGTTATGGACGTCAGAAAACAGGTGTAAAAAACTTATTTAGTTGAGTTGCAGAATTTTTGAAAAGGCTGGTGCGTGTGCGCACGCACCGGGCAGTGTGAGTTTTGGCTCGTGCGTATGCACGAGGGGTGTGTGCACGCACACCCTGGGCATTTGGCAAGTGTGCGCACTTACACTACATGGAGTACGCACACATATGGGAAGGCTTGTTGTTGCATGCGTACGTAGACCCTTGTTCATACGCACACTTTTAAAAGATTGAGTGGAGTGTGCACACGCACACATGTATGTGTATGCACACTATCCTATTTTTCCAAAAACTCTGTTTTTCACTATCAGACCTTCCCAACAAGCCTATAACCCTCCAAAACTACTATTTTGAATAAAATTCACTATTTCTACACTATTGACCATTATTCTGGTTTTTCCAGAGCTCATGAAAAACTCTGTTTAAAGCCTGATAGGTGGTTATTGGATAGTGGAGTGTGGATAAGATTGTGGAAAGAAGTATCTAGTTGATGAAAGAAGAGGTAAAGTGAATGATGATAATGCCGGAAGTGCTGTATATGTAATGAGCCTAATGGCTATGTTGAATAATGAATTATGGCTGATAATGATTATATGAATTGATTGATTATGTAATTTGTTACACTTCCAAATATCTAAGATACGAGTTTTCCTGGGTGAAAGAATTGACTTGCCACCATGTGCTTCAAGTTGAAACTCGATACTTTGCTGACCGGACACTTATACTTTTCCGGATGAGCTCTCCCCTGTGGATATACATATGTGTGTGTTATATGATTATAAATGAGTATGATTTGAGATTTGGGGATGCTTGACAGAGGGACAGTACAATGGTTAGCTACCAGGGCTTGTCGGGTTAGCTATATAACTGACAGATGAGACTCATAAGCCATAGGATAGGCATACATCATATGCATCTATCTGTTTGTTTGGTGTGCTTTGTTTGGAATGCCCAACCGATCACATAAACTACTTTCTACCTGCTTATCTGCTATATCTGTATTATAATTGTGATTTCTTTGCAAGTAATATCTGTGTTTGAAAACAAATAATTCCAATGACGGTTGAGAGGTTTAGAGGAGTTGAAAGGGGAGTGTTAGATTAGAAGGAAGATTCTTAGTTATTTGCCTAAATTTTTGGTTTAGTTGTGGTTTATAAGATTGAATTAAATGTCAGAAGTTCTTGGATTGCCTCTGGCTTTCTCGGGACCTTATGTATTAAATCTCTTCTCCTCAATTGATTTGGTATCCCATCCTTATCATTTATCCAACGCACATGCATCACACAAATTTCATTCAGAATCTCCTCAAACCCAGGGTCTTGCTGCTTCATTCTTACTTCATAGCTCCGAGTGGAGTTTGTCCTCTTCACCATTAGCATTCTTTCTATGCTATGGGGCTGTAGTCGATGGACTTCCCCCTGACATAGCTAATGTAGCCATATTGTTGCCCTGGTTGAGGTACTGCGTTAGCATAGAATTCCCTCACCAAGCTCTCTACCACTTTCCGTGGTGGGTTGCATAGAAGTGACCAACCCCTGTTGTTGATCTCAATATTGATTTCAATATGCTTATTGGTGCACAAAATTGCGATCATCAACAATGGCACCAAAGACTTGGTGCTCTCAAACGTGAATCACACTTTGTCACAACTTCGCACAACTAACCAGCAAGTGCACTGGGTCATCCAAGTAATAAACCTTACGTGAGTAAGAGTCGATCCCACGGAGATTGTCGGCTTGAAGCAAGCTATGGTCACCTTGTAAATCTCAGTCAGGCGGATTCAAATGGTTATGATGAATTGACAATAAAAACATAAATAAAATATAAACTAAGATAAAGATACTTATGTAATTCATTGGTGAGAATTTCAGATAAGCATATAGAGAAGCTTTCGTTCCTCCTGAACCTCTACTTTCCTACTGTTTTCATCCAATCATTCATACTCCCTTCCATGGCAAGCTATATGTAGGGCATCACCGTTTTCAATGGCTACATCCCATCCTCTCTGTGAAAATGGTCCAATGCGCTGTCACTGCATGGCTAATCATCTGTCGGTTCTCGATCATACTGGAATCGGATTTACTATCCTTTTGCGTCTGTCACTACACCTAGCACTCGCGAGTTTGAAGATCGTCACAGCCATCCCTTCCCAGATCCTACTCGGAATACCACAGACAAGGTTTAGACTTTTCGGATCTCAGGAATGGCCGTCCATGGATTCTAACTTATACCACGAAGATTCTAATATCTCGAACTCGGTCTCCTGTATTAGATATCTAAGAGATACTCATTCTATCTCATCTTCATGTAAAAAGTAAGTGGTTGTCAGGCACGCGTTCATAGGTGAGAATGGTGATGAGCGTCACATAATCATCACATTCATCATGTTCTTGGGTGTGAATGAATATCTTAGAATAGGAATAAGCTTGAATTGAATAGAAAAACAATAGTACTTTGCATTAATTCATGAGGAACAGCAGAGCTCCACACCTTAATCTATGGTGTGTAGAAACCCTACCGTTGAAAATACATAAGAACAAGGTCCAGGCATGGCCGAGATACCAGCCTCCATGATCTAAGAACTAAACGTCCCAAGATGAACAAAAGATGTAAATACAATAGTAAAAAGTTCTATTTATACTAAACTAGTTACTAGGGTTTACAGAAATGAGTAAATGATGCAGAAAACCACTTCTGGGGCCCACTTGGTGTGTGTTTGGGTTGAGGATTGAGCTTTACACGTGTAGAGGCTTCTCTTGGAGTTGAACGCCAGTTTGTAACCTGTTTCTGGTGTTTAACTCCACTTTGCAACCTGTTTCTGGCATTTAACTCTAGAATGCAGCATGAATGCCAGTTTTCGTCGTCTAAACTCAAGCAAAGTATGGACTATTATATATGGCTGGAAAACCTTGGATGTCTACTTTCCAACGCAATTGAGACCGCGCCATTTGAAGTTCTGTAGCTCCAGAAAATCCACTTTGAGTGCAAGGAGGTCAGAATCCAACAGCATCTGCAGTCCTTCTTCAACCTCTGAATCTGATTTTTGCTCAAGTCCCTCAATTTCAGCAAGAAAATACCTGAAATCACAGAAAAACACACAAACTCATAGTAAAGTCCAGAAATGTGATTTTTAATTAAAAACTAATAAAAATATATTAAAAACTAACTAAATCATACTAAAAATTATGTAAAAATAATGCCAAAAAGCGTATAAATTATTCGCTCATCACAAAATCAAACTTAAATTATTGCTTGTCCCCTGATGAGTGGATATTTTATACGCTTTTTGGGGTTAATTTCATATAGTTTTTAGTATATTCTAGTTAGTTTTTAGTTTATTTCCATTAGATTTTAGAAAAAATTCGTATTTCTGGACTTTACTATGAGTTGTGTGTTTTTCTGTAATTTCAGGTATTTTTCTGGCTGAAATTGAGGGAGCTGAGCAAAAATCTAATTCAGGCTGAAAAATGACTGCTGATGCTGTTGGATTCTAACCTCCCTGCACTCAAAGTGGATTTTCTGGAGCTACAGAACTCGAAATGGCGCGCTTCCAATTTCGTTGGAAAGTAGACATCCAGGGCTTTCCAGCAATATATAATAGTCCATACTTTGCTCAAGGATAGACGACGTAAACTGGCATTCAACGCCAGTTCTCTGCCCAATTCTGGCGTCCAGCGCCAAAAAAAGGATTAAAAGTTGGAGTTCAACGCCAGAAATGGATCCAAACCTGGCGTTGAACGCCCAAAACAGCCTTATGCACGTGAATTGTTTAAGTCTCAGCCCCAGCACACACCAAGTGGGCCCCATAAGTGGATCTCTGCACCATCTGTCATAGTCTACTCACTTTTTGTAAACCTAGGCTACTAGTTTAGTATTTAAACAAATTTTATAAACTTATTTAGTATCTCATGACATTTTTAGACCTGAACTTTGTACTCTTTGACGGCATGAGTCTCTAAACTCCATTGTTGGGGGTGAGGAGCTCTGCTATGTCTCAATGAATTAATGCAAGTATTTCTGTTTTCTATTCAAACATGCGTGTTCCTATCTAAGATATCCATTCGCGCCTAACTATGGAGAAGGTGATGATCATTGACACTCATCACCTTTCTCAATCCACGAACGTGTTTCTGACAATCACCTCCGTTCTACATCAGATTGAATGAA
Organism: Arachis hypogaea; assembly: GCF_003086295.3. Lineage (NCBI taxonomy): Eukaryota > Viridiplantae > Streptophyta > Magnoliopsida > Fabales > Fabaceae > Arachis > Arachis hypogaea. The sequence goes on along the minus strand of NC_092049.1, from coordinate 65,484,290 downwards.
TATCTCTTAGATTCCTTAATCAGAATCTCCGTGGTATAAGCTAGATTGATGGCGGCATTCATGAGAATCCGGAAAGTCTAAACCTTGTCTGTGGTATTCCGAGTAGGATTCATGGATTGAATGACTGTGACGAGCTTCAAACTCGCGAGTGCTGGGCGTAGTGACAGACGCAAAAGGAGGGTGAATCCTATTCCAGCATGATCGGGAACCTCATATGATTAGCCGTGCTGTGACAGAGCATTTGGACCATTTTCACAAGAGGAGGGGATGTAACCATTGACAATGGTGATGCCCCGACACACAGCTTGCCATAGAAGGACGTGCGTGCATGAATCAGAGGACAGAGGAAAGCAGAGATTCAGAAGACAAAGCATCTCCAAAACTCCAACATATTCTCCATTACTGCATAACAAGAAAACTTTAACCCATGCTTTCTTGTTTATTCGCAATTCAACTGATAAATACAATTGACTTCCTGACTAAGAATTGCAAGATAACCATAGATTGCTTCAAACCAACAATCTCTGTGGGATTCGACCCTTACTCACGTAAGGTATTACTTGGACGACCCAGTGCAATTGCTGGTTAGTGGTACGAGTTGTGAAAAGTGTGATTCACAATTTGTGCACCAAGTTTTTGGCGCTGTTGCCGGGGATTGTTCGTGTTTGGACAACTAACGGTTTATTTTGTTGCTTATATTAGGAAAAATTTCTCCTTTTAGTTTAGAGTCTCTTGTTGTTGTCGTGTTAGAATTTTAGAATCCTTATTTTCCTTTTCTTAAAATCTTTTAAAAAAAAAAAAGAAAATAATTTTTCTATTAAATCCTGTGCCAAACTTTATGTTTGGTGTTTTCTTGTTGATTTTTCTGTGTTTTTCGAAAATTTTAGTTTGATTTTCTAAAAATTTTAAGTTTGGTGTCCTTCCTTCATGTTCTTATGTTCTTGTGAGTCTTCAAATTGTTCTTGAGTTTTCCTTGTGTCTTGATCTTAAAATTTTTAAGTTTGGTGTTCCTTGGTGTTTTTCCCTCCAAAAGTTTTCGAAAACAAGGAGCATTAGATCTAAAAATTTTAAATCTTGTGCTATCTTATTGTTCTTCTCTCTCTTCTTAAAATTCAAAAATATCTTTTCTCTCTATTTTAAAGCATCTTTTTTCGAAATCTATTTCTAAAATTCAGATTTTTATTTCAAAATTTAAAACTCTTCTTTTTAAAATCATCATATCCTTTTCAAAATCTCCTAATCACTTTCTCTCTCCTCACTTTTTCGAAAATCTTTCACTCATTTTTATTTATTTTATTTTGATTTATTTTGTTTTCGAAATAAATAAATAAATAAATAAATAAAAATATTTTTTCTATTTTACACCATCTCTCTTTCTCCATCATGGACCTAAGCAGAAATGAATAGTCCAGGAGGACTCTGGGGTCATATTCTAACCCTTCTACGGCTTCATATGGGAGTAGTATCTGCATACCCTACATCGGAGTCAGTAGCTTTGAAACAGCTGACAGAAGGACATGGAAACAGCTGACAGAAAAATTCCTGAATCAATACTTTCCCCCAAAACGGATGACACAGCTAAGGCTGGACATCCAAGGCTTTAAACAAGGAGATAATGAATCTCTTTATGATGCCTGGGAGAGATACAGAGAGATGCTACGAAAATGCCCCTCTGAAATGTTTTCAGAGTGGGTTCAGTTAGACATCTTCTACTAAGGGCTTGCAGAAGGAGCTCAGATGTCTCTAGATTACTCAGCTGGTAGATCTATCCACATGAGAAAGACAATTGAAGAAGCTCAAGAGCTCATTGATACAGTTGCCAGTAATCAGCATCTGTACCTAAGCAGTGACCCTTCCATGAAAGAAGAGGTTAAGACAGTAACTGCTGAACTCAGTCCTGTAAAACAAGCTGCTGAATTCAATCAGCAATTGGACTTTCTAACAAAGCAGTTAGCCAAATTCAAAGATAGACTACAAGAGACAAGGATGGCTAATATACATATGGAAGAACAGTTTAAGCAAACAAAGCAGCAGCTGTCAAGGCAAATAACAGAAGAATTCCAAGCAGTTCAATTAAGAAGTGGGAAAACATTAAATACCCCACCTCAAGGCAGCAAAAAGCTAAGAAATGAGCAAACCACCCAAAATTCACCTGAGGACAGTAGGAGCCCAGGGAAAAGTAATTTTGGAACTAAAACACCAGAAATTTGGTGGAAGGCTGGCGCTGAACACCCAGACCATGCTCAGGATTGGCGTTCAACGCCAGAAACAAGGCAGGACTGGCGTTCAACACCAGAAATAGGCAAGGATCTTGCGCTGAACGCCCAAAATGGGCAAGATCTTGCGCTGAACGCCCAAAATGGGCACAGTTCTGGCGTTCAGACGCTAGGAACAGACAAGGAGCTGGCGTCCAATTTCACTTCAGCTTCTAACCCTGGCACTCAATTGCCAGTGAGGGATCAGACACACACAAATGCTGATAACAACCCCTCTAAAAAGGTTTCTTCAACCACTTCTGTAGGCAATAAACCTGCAGCAACTAAGGTTGAGGAATATAAAGCCAAGATACCTTATCCTCAAAAACTCCGGAAAGAGGAGCAGGATAAGCAATTTTCTCGCTTTGCAGATTACCTCAGGACTCTTGAAATAAAGATTCCATTCGCAGAAGCACTTGAGCAAATACCTTCTTATGCCAAGTTCATGAAAGAGATCTTGAGTCATAAAAAGGATTGGAGAGAAACAGAAAGAGTTCTCCTCACTGAAGAATGCAGTGCAGTCATTCTGAAGAGATTTCCTGAAAAGCTTAAAGACCTTGGGAGTTTTCTGATACCATGCATATTAGAAGGTAATTGCACCAAGACAGCTTTATGCAATCTTGGGGCAAGCATCAACCTAATACCTGCATCCACTATCAGAAAGCTTGGTTTAACTGAAGAAGTTAAACTAACCCGGATATGTCTCCAACTTGCTGATGGCTCCACTAAATACCCATCAGGCGTGATTGAAGACATGATTGTCAGAGTTGGGCCATTCGCCTTTCCCACTAACTTCGTGGTGCTGGAAATGGAGGAGCACAAGAGTGCTACTCTCATTCTAGGAAGACCCTTCCTAGCAACTGGACGATCCCTCATTGACGTCCAACAAGGGGAAATAACCCTGAGAGTCAATGATAATGAGTTTAAGTTGAATGCTGTCAAAGCCATGCAGCATCCAGACACATCAACAGACTACATGAAAGTTGATCTTATTGACTCCTTGGTAGAAGAGATCAACATGGCTGAGAGTCTCGAATCGGAGTTGGAAGACATCTTTAAAGATGTTTAGCCTTATTTGGAGGATTCAGAGGACATGAAAGAGCCTCTGAAATCTCTTCTGGAAGAGGAAAAACCTCCTAATCTGAGCTCAAGCCATTACCACCATCCTTGAAATATGTATTTCTGGGAGAAGGTGACACTTTTCCACTGATCATAAGCTCTGCTTTAAATTCACAGGAAGAGGAAGCACTTATTCAAGTGCTAAGGACACACAAGACAGCTCTTGGGTGGTCCATAGGTGACCTTAAGGGCATAAGCCCAGCTAGATGCATGCACAAAATCTTATTGGAGGATAATGCTAAACCAGTGGTTCAACCACAGAGGCGGCTAAATCCAGCCATGAAGGAAGTGGTGCAGAAAGAGGTCACCAAATTACTAGAGGCTGGGATTATTTATCCTATTTCTGATAGCCCCTGGGTGAGCCCTGTCCAAGTCGTCCCAAAAAAGGGAGGCATGACAGTGATTCATAATGAAAAAAATGAACTGGTTCATACAAGAACAGTTACAGGATGGCGCATGTGTATTGACTACAGAAGGCTCAATATAGCCACCAGAAAGGATCATTTTCCTTTACCATTCATAGACCAGATGCTAGAAAGACTGGCAGGTCATGATTATTACTGCTTTTTAGATGGCTACTCAGGCTATAACCAGATTGTAGTAGATCCCCAGGATCAAGAGAAAACAGCATTCACATGTCCATCTGGAGTGTTTGCTTATAGAAGGATGCCATTTGGGCTGTGTAATGCGCCCGCAACCTTCCAGAGATGCATGCTCTCTATCTTCTCTGATATGGTGGAAAAATTTCTGGAAGTCTTCATGGATGACTTCTCAGTATATGGAGACTCATTCAGCTCCTATCTTGATCACCTGAAACTTGTTTTGAAGAGATGCCAAGAGACCAACCTAGTTTTAAATTGGGAAAAATGTCACTTTATGGTGACTGAAGGGATTGTCCTTGGGCATAAAATCTCAAAAAAGGGAATAGAGGTGGATCAAGCAAAAATAGAGGTAATTGAAAAATTACCACCACCTGCCAATGTTAAGGCAATCAGAAGCTTTCTGGGGCATGCAGGATTCTATAGGAGGTTTATAAAGGATTTTTCAAAAATCGCAAAACCTCTAAGCAATCTACTAGCTGCTGACACGCCATTTGTGTTTGACACAGAGTGCCTGCAGGCGTTTGAAACGCTGAAAGCTAAGCTGGTCACAGCACCAGTTATTTCTGCACCAAACTGGACATTACAATTTGAACTAATGTGTGATGCCAGTGATCACGCAATTGGTGCAGTGTTGGGACAGAGGCATGACAAGCTTCTGCACGTCATTTATTATGCTAGTCGCGTTCTAAATGATGCCCAGAAAAATTACACAACCACAGAAAAAGAATTACTTGCAGTGGTTTACGCCATTGACAAGTTCAGATCATACTTAGTAGGATCAAAAGTGATTGTGTATACTGATCATGCTGCTCTTAAATATCTACTCATAAAGCAGGATTCAAAACCCAGGCTCATCAGATGGGTGTTGCTTCTGCAAGGGTTTGATATAGAAATAAGAGACAGAAAAGGGACAGAGAACCAAGTGGCTGATCATCTGTCCCGGATAGAGCCAGTAGAGGGGACGCCCCCCCCCCCCTCTCTTGAGATCTCTGAGACTTTTCCGGATGAGCATTTATTTGCCATTCAGGAAACACCATGGTTTACTGATATTACAAACTATAAAGCTGCAAGGTTCATACCCAAGGAGTACAACAGGATAAAAAAGAAGAAATTAATTACTGATGCAAAGTACTACTTGTGGGATGAACCCTATCTCTTTAAGAGATGTGCAGACGGAATAATCCATAGGTGTGTGCCTAGAGAAGAAGCACAGAGGATCCTATGGCATTGCCATGGATCTCAATATGGAGGCCATTTCGGAGGTGAGCGAACAGCCACCAAGGTCCTCCAATGTGGCTTCTATTGGCCCACACTCTATAAAGATTCCCGAGAGTTTGTATGTAATTGTGACAGTTGCCAAAGAGCTGGTAATCTGCCTCATGGTTACGCCATGCCTCAACAAGGAATCTTGGAAATTGAGTTGTTTGATGTATGGGGAATTGACTTCATGGGACCCTTCCCACCATCATACTCAAACACTTATATTCTGGTGGCAGTTGACTATGTATCAAAATGGGTTGAGGCCATTGCCACACCCACCAATGATACTAAAATAGTGCTGAAGTTCCTCCAGAAACATATCTTTAGCAGGTTTGGTGTCCCTAGAGTACTCATCAGTGATGGGGGCACTCACTTCTACAATAAACAGCTTTACTCTGCCATGGTTCGGTATGAAACTCGCCATAAGGTGGCTACTCCATATCATCCACAAACTAATGGGCAAGCTGAAGTCTCTAACAGAGAATTAAAGAGAATCCTAGAACGGACAGTAAGTACCCGTAGAAAGGATTGGGCACGGAGCTTGGATGATGCTCTGTGGGCTTACAGAACAGCATTCAAGACCCCTATAGGGACCTCTCCATACCAACTTGTGTATGGTAAGGCATGTCACCTGCCCGTGGAACTGGAACATAAAGCCTACTGGGCAACCAGATTCCTAAACTTTGATGCCAAATTAGCAGGAGAAAAAAGATTGCTCCAGCTAAATGAGCTAGAGGAATTCAGATTCACAGCTTTCGAAAATGCCAAGCTTTATAAAGAGAAATAAAAAAAGTGGCATGACAGAAAGTTGTCATCTAGAATCTTTGAGCCAAGACAGAAGGTTCTGCTGTTCAACTCTAGACTCAGGCTATTCCCCGGGAAATTAAAATCCCAGTGGAGGGGACCATACGTTATTATAAGTGTATCACCATATGGTTATGTGGAGCTTCAAGATATTGATTCTGATAAGAGGTTCATTGTCAATGGACAGAGAATTAAGCACTATCTTGAAGGCAACGTTGAGCAAGAGTGCTCAAGGCTGAAGCTAGACTAAAAGCTCAGCAAGGTCCAGCTAAAGACAATAAAGAAGCGCTTGCTGGGAGGCAACCCAGCCATGGGGCATCAATCCTCTAAGCATTTTGCCCTATTTCTATTTTTATTTTTATTTGTTTATATAAAGTTCACTGACACTAAGGTAAAGAATCAATTGCATAAGTTCACAGAAGAAATCTGCACACAAAACAGAGAAAAAGAGCTCACTGGCAAGAAAACGCCAGTAAGAGCCTATTTTGGGCGTTCAGCGCCCAAAAGGGGCAGCTAGTGGGCGCTGAATACTAGTAAGGATAGCAATCTGCCATTCAACGCCAGAAAAGGGCAACAACTGGGTTTTGAACGCCCAGGAGAGCAGTATTTGGGCGTTGAACGCCCAAAACAGGCAGTGTTTGGGCGTTCAAACGCCAGGATAGTGGGGAGGAGGTAAAAATCATTCTTCTTCATATTTTTTCATTCTAATTTTAAAATTCCATGTTTTTAATTCATGATTTCTTGCATAAACATGTTAAGAACCTTGATTTCAAAAATCCCTCTTTAAAAAAAAATATCAAATGTATCTTAATCCATAAGCACCAAGCCTCTTTGCAAATTCAATCCAACTCTTTTCAAATCCTATTTTCAAAACAAATATAATTTTTTTTCCAACTAATATCTTTTTCAAATCTCCACATTATCTTTTTCAAAATCTAGATTTATCTTTTTCAAAAATTTTTCATATTTTTTCAATTTTAAACTATATCCTCTCTTATCATATCTTCTATCTTATCTTTTCCAAATCAATCTTTTTATCATATCTTTATCTCTTTTTTCGAAAACCCACCCTCCCTCCCTTTAAATTTGGGTTCGGCCTCCCTCCTTTTCCATCAACAATTGCACCTAGCTCTCCTTCTATCCCTCTCCTTTCTTTTCTTTTGCTTGAGGACAAGCAAACCTCTAAGTTTGGTGTGTTTATCCACGATCACTAAGATCATGGCTCCTAAAGGAAAACAACCCACTCCAAGAGGCAAGAAAGAGAGCATTCCAAAACCACTTTGGAATCAAGGGAAGTTCTTATCTAAAGAACATTCAGACCATTATAACAAAATAATGGGTCTGAGATCAGTGATCCCGGAAGTTAGATTCGATCTGAAAGAAGATGAATATCCGGAGATCTAGGAGCAAATTCGAATCAGGAACTGGGAAGTCCTAGCTAATCCTGAAACAAAAGTAGGGAGGAACATGGTTCAGGAGTTCTATGCTAATATGTGGCAAACTGACAAGCAGAAACTATCTGGGAATGCTTTCTATGACTATCGAACCGTGGTCAGAGGAAAGATTGTTCATACCCACCCTGACAGGATCAGGGAGATCTTAAAGCTACCTCAGCTGAAAGATGATCCAGACTCCTTCAACAGGAGAATGATGAGAATAGACAAGGGCCTGGATAAGATTCTAGAGGACATATGTATCCCTGGAGCCAAGTGGACCACCAACACAAAGGGTGTCCCAAATCAACTTAAGAGAGAAGATCTTAAACCAGTCGCCAGAGGATGGCTGGACTTCATTGGGCATTCTCTGTTGCCCACTAGCAACTGTTCTGAAGTCACCATTAAAAGAGCAGTGATGATCCATTGCATCATGATGGGAAAAGAAGTGGAAGTTCATCAGCTAATCTCAGCTGAACTCTACAAAATTGCTAACAAAAATTCTAAAGTGGCCAGGTTGGCTTATCCAAGCGTGATTTCTCTGCTCTGCAAGGATGCCGGAGTAAGGATGGGAATAACTGAGTATATCTCAGTTGAGAAACCAATCACCAAAGCATCAATGGAAAAACAACAAGCACAGGATGACCCCACCAAGAAGAAAACACAGGAATTTCTCCCAGAAATCCCTCAATCTGAATACTGGGAGTATCTTGAGACGTCTGTTACCAAGATACGGGAAGCTATGGAACAAATAATAAAATAACAGAAGGAACACAGTCAAATTCTTACCTATATGTTTAAAGAACAAGAGGAGCAAGGGCGTGACTTAAGGGAATTGAAACGCCAGAAGTTATCTCTTGAAGGACCAAGCACCCCAAGCACCCCACGGATTAGAGGAACATCCACTTTAGAACAAAGGTTGTTAAATTCCAATTTCTGCTTTAACTCTGTGATAGTGTCATTATAGAAGTTCACCTTAAGAGTCATATAGTAGTAATTAGTATCTATTTTGATTTTATCTCCAATTAAGCCATAGTTTTTTTTTCTCATCATCAGCAAACATGAATAAAATAGTAGATCTTTTAAATAAGAGGCAATAAAATTTTGAGTTTTTAAAGAGAAATTCTAATTAGTTACATGTGGTGGCAATACTTTCTGTCTTCTGAATGAATGCTTGAACAGTGCATATGTCTTTTGAATTTGTTGTTCAAGACTGTTAAATATGTTGGCTCTTGAAAGAATGATGAACATGAGACATGTTATTGATAATCTGAAAAATCATAAAAATGATTCTTGAAGCAAGAAAAAGCAGCAAAAAAAAAAAAGCCAATAACCCTTAAAACCAAAAGGCAAGGGTAATAAAAAGGATCCAAAGGCTTTGATCATCAGTGGATAGGAGGGCCTAAGGGAATAGAATCCTGGCCTAAGCGGCTAAACCAAGCTGTCCCTAACCATGTGCTTGTGGCGTGAAGGTGTCAAGTGAAAACTTGAGACTGAGCGGTTAAAGTCAAGGTCCAAAGCAGAAAGAAGAGTGTGCTTAAGAATGCTGGACACCTCTAATTGGGGACTTTAGCAAAGCTGAGTCACAATCTAAAAGGTTCACCCAATTATGTGTCTGTGGCATTTATGTATCCGGTGGTAATACTGGAAAACAAAGTGCTTAGGGCCACGACCAAGACTCATGAAATAGCTGTGTTCAAGAATCATCATACTGAAAAAGGAGAATCAATAACACTATCTGAATTCTAAGTTCCTATAGATGCCAATCACTCTGAGCTTCAATGGATAAAGTAAGATGCCAAAACTGTTCGGAAGCAAAAAGCTACTAGTCCCGCTCATCTAATTAGAATCTGAGCTTCACTCAAAACTCTGAGATATTATTGCTTCTCAACCTATTAGTCTTCTATTTTATTTGTTTAGTTGCTTGAGGACAAGCAACAGTTTAAGTTTGGTGTTGTGATGAGCGGATATTTTATACGCTTTTTGGGGTTAATTTCATATAGTTTTTAGTATATTCTAGTTAGTTTTTAGTTTATTTCCATTAGATTTTAGGAAAAATTAATATTTCTGGACTTTACTATGAGTTGTTTGTTTTTCTATAATTTCAGGTATTTTTCTGGCTGAAATTGAGGGAGCTGAGCAAAAATCTGATTCAGGCTGAAAAAGGACTGATGATGCTGTTGGATTCTGACCTCCCTGCACTCAAAGTGGATTTTCTGGAGCTACAAAACTCGAAATGGCGCGCTTCCAATTGCGTTGAAAAGTAGACATCCAGAGCTTTTCAGCAATATATAATAGTCCATACTTTGGGATATACAATTGTTTTTCGGCTTAAGGTTAGTAATGTGGTAAAATATCGAACAAATGGGAATTAAAGGCTCAAAGTGGTTAACAAAGGTAATTGAAAAGGGTAGGCTTAATTTGGATGAGTGAGTTTAAACAAATAATGGCCTCAATCATGTGCAAGCATGTAAATATAATAAATATTGGACATATAAGATAAAACAAAATATAAATTACAATCATAGAGAAGTAAACACACAAGAATAAAATAATTATGGTTAAATAATGTAACCATACATAAAGGCTCAAATCTTTCACAGGTTGTGTGTTCTTTAGCTCAAACATCATGTTCCAAATACAACTCAAGCAGATTTATCATAAAATTTTGAAAAATTAGTGAAATTTTATTCCAAAGATAGATTTTTAAAAGAAACTTATTGTCTTTTCAATCAAGTAGAACATGCATGCAACTATTCTAACCTATGCAATTTATTCTATTCTATAAAAGAAAGAAAATCTAACTAAAATATCCTAATTATTGGTGCCAGAGAAGAGAATTTACCTCAGGAAGTCAGGTACTAACCAACCTCCCCACACTTAAGGCTTTGCACCGTCCTCGGTGCCATCTGTCAGAAACAGGGGTGGGCTGGTAGCAGTATCTCCATCATCGGGACCGTCATGGCTCCCTGTGCTAGTGAATGAAGTGGAGTCTAGGGTGTCTGAGTCTCTGAAGCGTCCCTTGAGTATCTCCTTGAGGTGTTTGAATCGGTGCTCGTTACGGCGCTCTCTCATCTTAGCTTTCAGTTCATGCCGATCCAATTTTTCAAGTATTTGCTGGAGCAATTTCTCAGTTGTAGATGCTTGTGGTGTTGAAGAAGGAATATCTTCAACTGGCTCAGTAGGCTGGCTTGTAGTGGCTGCTGAAAGTCTGAGGTATTTCCCGTTAGGGACATATTGATCATCCCTTGGAAGCATGGCTTTGGTGTCCCCAGCTCTGTAGGAGACTCCGGCTGCTGAGACAAGATCTGAGACCAGGGCGGGAAAAGGTAGGTTGCTCGTGATTTGTACATGCTCCATAGCATTCTGGATGTGTCTTGAGAGATTCAGAGGTTGTTCTGTAAGGATGCACCATAGTAAAACAGCCATGTCTGCAGTGAAAGAGGACTCATGAGTGCTCGGAAAGACATAATGGGACATGATCTGTGCCCATACGCGAGCCTCCAAGGTAAGTGCTGAAGCCAAGATTCCCTTAGGGCGGGTACGGTGGTATCCGTAGATCCAACGGCTGCCAGGTAATGCGATGACTCCGAGAACGGAGTTCCAGTCGAATTGGTATCTCTGGCGCTGTAGGGCAGCTTCTTGAAAAGCGTCCATTCCTGCTGGAATAGGGGGAAGACTCAGAGCTTGCTGAATGGCCTCTTTTGAGATGGGGACTTGCTTCTGCCGGACATAAACAGACTGCAGGGTCGGCATGTAGAAGTTGGAGTAGAACTCAACTACCCAAGAAAGATTGACCTGCCTTGGCTGTTTCCGTAGGAAACCCCATTGTCTTCGCTCAATTTGCGGCTCAACAAAGGTGGAAATATTGGACGGGAGGATAAGAAGGTATTCATTGTTATAGTTCCTTTCTGCCAGGATAGGAAACATCTGCTCACAGTAGCGATTGGAAAATCGCACAGCGTCCTTTGCTGGAAAGGCTTTCTCCTTTTCGTCAACCTTTATTATCCTCTTGACTCGTTTTGTTGAGGGCTTGACTGCAGTTGAAGAAGGCTCTGCCACTAATGCTCTTTTAGTTCCTCATCTTGCTGGTGGTCTGGAAGTTGCTTTCTCCTTTCCTTTCTTGGTGGCCATCCTGAAAGAAGGGAAGAGAAAGAAAATTAAATTTAAAGAGAGATACAGCAAGGAAGGAAACGGAAAAAAGGGTGAATGATGCACAGTAAAATGTAGATGACATTGAGACATGCTCTCGAGTACATATGAAAAGTCATCAATGGGAAATAGCTAGTGCATAAAAAGACAAGTGAATGCAAGGTGTTTATTGGCATGCTGGCAAAGGGCATGAGTAGTATAGACCAAGCATTACTTTGTAACAAACCATCAAATTTGTATTGACAATTGAATTCAATTAATAAAATAATAAGGGAAAGTTGTGAAAATCAAGCATTGAATAGTATAGTAACATAGGGAAGTGCATAATGCCACATGGGCTTTTTCACAAACACATAGCATGCATGGTGAATAGGGTATAGAAAATATGAAGATGAACATGCAAGTAATCCCTTAAATGGGAGAAAAATAATTGTCAAATAATTTTCAATAATCCACAAGCATATAATGAGGGATGATAACTCAAAAGGTTTCTAACACCATGTAAAGAAGAGAAAAGAAGAAGAAGAGAAATAAAAATTTGAAAAGAAAAAGAAAAGAAAAAGAAAATAATAATATATATACATAATATAATAAGAATGATAGAAAAGAGAAGAAGGAAGAAGAAGGTAAAACCTTGTTAATGATGGTGAGAGAGATAGAGAGTGAAAGGTGAGATAGAAAGGGAAAGGGGAAAAGAAGAAAGAAGGAGGGAAAAGAAAAATTAGGATTTGGAGGAAAGAAAGATAAGATAATTTGGCAACTGAGGTTGAGCTGTGCGGCACATGCGACGCGGCCACGGAAGGTACGCGTTCGCATGGTTGCGCTTCAGGTAAGGTGACGCGATCGCGTCAGTCACGCGGTCGCGTGACCTATGTTGCGCTGCTGGCGCGAGTGCAGCCTCGCTCCAGCACAACTCTCTGTTCGATTCATTTTAATTGCCAAAATTGGGTGACGCGATCGCGTGGGTCATGCGATCGCATGAGTGTGCGTTATAAAATGGGTGACGCGGCCGCGTCAGCGACGCGGTCGCGTGACAAGGATTGTGCTTCCAGCACCAATCCAGCATCACTCTCGCACAGAATGCGACTGTGCACCCTTTTACGTCGAAAACTCAGGGCACGCGGCCGCGTGGGGCACGCGGTCGCGTGGGAGGCCACGATTTCTATGCGACGCGGTCGCGTGGGGTAATTTGTGCCATTGGCACGACTCCAGCGCTGCTCCTGCGTAACTTTCTGTTCATTTTTGTTTTTCTTTACTCCCCCTACCACGCGGACGCGTCGCTGGTGCGATCGCGTCGCGCGGCGAAATTTTTTTTTTTTTTTAACGAAAGATAAAGACATGTAATTGAAAGAGCACTAAAGCACTAATAAAGAGAAGATTTATTAAAGAAGAAAAACTAAAAGTGAAGAAAAGAACGATCATACCGCGGTGGGTTGTCTCCCACCAAGCACTTTGCTTTTACGTCCGTAAGTTGGACGCTCCAATAGCTTAATCTGCTGCGATGTGGGGGTCTTCCAAGCGGAAGATCTCAAGCTCCTTATTTTTCTGCACCTTCTCACCATGGTATAGCTTCAGGCGTTGTCCATTAACCTTTATAAGTACAGAGCTTGAAGGATGGCTTAGGTGATAGACTCCGTACGGTTCAGCCTTCTCTACTCTGTATGGACCTTCCCATTTTGATCTCAACTTACCGAGCATGAGTCTTAGTCGAGATTTGTAAAGGAGGACAAAATCTCCAGGTTGGAACTCTCTCTTCATGATGTTTTGATCATGCACAGCTTTCATCTTTTCCTTGTATATTCTGGAGTTCTCATAAGCTTCCAGGCGAAGGTTCTCCAGTTCCTGCAGTTGCAACTTTCTTTCAGCTCCAGCATTCTCAATTCCCATGTTGCACTCCTTAACTGCCCAGAAGGCTCTGTGTTCAATTTCAACTGGGAGATGACAAACTTTTCCATAAACCAAGCGGAAGAAACTCATCCCAATGGGTGTCTTGTATGCTGTTCTGTATGCCCACAGTGCATCTTGTAGCCTGGTGCTCCAGTCTTTTCTATGAGGCTTCACTATCTTTTGCAAGATACGCTTAATTTCTCTGTTCGACACCTCGGCTTGCCCATTAGTTTGGGGATGGTAAGCTGTCGCAACTTTATGGATTATCCCATTCTTCTTTATCAATCCTGTTAGTCTCCTATTACAAAAATGGGTGCCTTGATCGCTCACGATTGCTCGTGGTGATCCAAAGCGGCATATAATATGGTTTCTCACAAAGGAGACAACAGTGTTAGCATCATCAGTGCGGCTAGGAATTGCTTCCACCCATTTGGAAACATAATCCACAGCTAACAATATATAAAAATATCCACTAGAATTTGGAAATGGACCCATGAAGTCAATGCCCCAAACATCAAAAATTTCACAAAAAAGCATATATTGTTGAGGCATCTCATCCCTCTTGGATATGTTACCAAATTTTTGGCATGGGTGACAAGATTTACAAAACTCAGCAGCATCTCTAAAAAGAGTAGGCCACCAGAATCCACAGTCTAAGATCTTTCTAGCTGTTCTTTGAGGGCCAAAATGTCCTCCACTTTCAGATGAGTGACAGGCCTCTAAAATGGACTGGAATTCTGATTGAGGCACACAACGTCTAATTATCTGGTCAGTGCCACATCTCCATAAATATGGGTCATCCCATGTATAATATTTAGACTCACTTTTCAGCTTGTCTCTTTGATGTTTAGAAAAATGTGGGGGAAATGTGCGGCTAACTAAATAATTAGCAACAGGTGCATACCAAGGGACTACCTCAGATACTGCTTGCAGGTTGTCAAAAGGAAAATTATCATCTATAGGAGTAGAATCATCCTTAATATGTTCAAGGCGACTCAAGTGGTCTGCTACTAAATTTTGATTACCACTCCTATCCTTTATTTCTAAATCAAATTCTTGTAACAGCAGTATCCAACGTATAAGTCTTGGTTTGGATTCCTTTTTAGCTAATAGATACTTTAGAGCTGCATGGTCCGAATACACTACTACCCTAGTACTAAGTAAATAAGCCCGGAATTTATCCAGAGCAAAAACAATAGCAAGTAGCTCTTTCTCAGTAGTAGTATAATTGGACTGGGCAATGTCTAAAATCTTAGATGCATAGGCAATAACAAAAGGATCCTTACCTTCACGCTGAGCCAGCGCTGCTCCTACTGCATGGTTGGAAGCATCGCACATGATTTCAAATGGTTGGTTCCAGTCTGGTCCTCTCACAATTGGGGCTTGCGTTAGAGCAGTCTTCAGCTTATCAAATGCTTGTTTGCAATCCTCACTGAACTCGAACTCAATATCCTTCTGCAGTAATCTGGATAAGGGAAGTGCCACCTTACTAAAGTCCTTAATAAATCTCCTGTAGAAACCTGCATGGCCAAGGAACGAACGGACTTCCCTCACAGAAGAGGGGTAAGGTAAACTAGAAATAACATTCACCTTTGCTGGGTCTACAGAAATGCCATTATTAGATACCACATGTCCTAATACAATCCCTTGTTTTACCATAAAGTGGCATTTTTCGAAATTCAATACAAGGTTTGTATTAACACATCTATCTAATACTCTAGATAACCCATCTAAGCAAAGGCTAAAAGAATCACCACAAACGCTAAAATCGTCCATAAAAACTTCCATACAGTCCTCAATAAGATCAGAAAAAAGACTCATCATGCACCTTTGGAAGGTGGCTGGTGCATTACACAGGCCAAAGGGCATTCTCTTATAAGCATAAGTCCCAAAAGGACATGTAAAAGTAGTCTTTTTCTGATCCTCAGGAGCTATATGAATCTAGAAATAACCTGTGTAACCATCTAAAAAGCAATAATGTGATTTACCTGACAGGCGATCCAGCATTTGATCAATGAATGGAAGTGGGTAGTGATCCTTACGGGTAGCTTGGTTGAGACGCCTGTAATCAATGCAGACTCTCCAAGCATTCTGAACTCTAGTTGCTATGAGCTCTCCATGCTCATTCTTCACTGTAGTGACTCCGGACTTCTTGGGCACCACTTGTACTGGGCTTACCCATTCACTGTCTGAAATGGGATATATGATACCTGCTTCCAATAGTCTGGTCACTTCCTTTTTGACAACTTCCAAGATGGTGGGATTCAATCTTCTTTGTGGTTGACGGACAGGTCTTGCTCCCTCTTCTAAAAATATTCTGTGCTCGCATACTTGAGGGTTGATTCCAACTATGTCTGCCAAACTCCACCCAATTGCCTTCTTATGCTTCCTCAGTACATCAAGTAACTGCTCTTCTTGTTGAGAAGTCAGTTCCCTTGCAATAATAACCAGAAGCTTCTGCTCATCCTCAAGATAAGCATATTTGAGATGTGGAGGGAGAGGTTTCAATTCTAACTTTTGATCATGGACAGGCTCTGGATTATCTGGGGCTCGTGAAGATGGCGAAGTGCCCTCACTGTCAGTTAAGAGGGTCCCCACACTTGGACCTTGTCCAATGTGCCTCTCTTCAAACTCTTCTTTTTGAACTTCAGCCACACTTTCGTCTATGACATCACACTAGAAGATAGAACGATCTTCTGGGGGGTTGTTAATGACTCCATTCAGATTGAAGATCACTATGCGGCCATCTATTTCAAAGGAGTATGTTCCTAAAAAAGCATCCAATTTGAATTTTGATGTCTTCAGGAATGGTCTTCCAAGTAAGATTGATGATGGCTTATCTGAATCATTATGGGGCATCTCCAAGATATAAAAATCAGTGGGAAATGTGAGCCCTTTAATGTTCACCAAAACATCTTCAGCAACTCCAGCCACTGTAATAATGCTTTTATCTACTAACACAAAACGAGCTGCCGACCTTTTTAAGGGAGGGAGCCTGAAAACATCATATATGGACAAAGGCATTATACTGACACACGCTCCTAAATCACACATGCAATCATAAATTACTACACTACCAATAGTACAACTAACTATGCAAGGACCTGGATCACTACATTTTTCAGGTAATCCTCCCATTAAAGCAGATATAGAACTACCTAAAGGAATAGTTTTTAATTCATTAATTTTGTCTTTATGGATACATAAGTCTTTTAGAAACTTTGCATATTTAGGTACCTGCTGAATAACATCAAAAAGGGGAACAGTTACCTCAACCTTTTTGAAAATTTCTACCATTTTAGGATCAGGTTCCAGCTGCTTCCTGGGCTTCCTTGCAAGCTGTGGAAATGGAATGGGAACAGTGGGTTCCGTGGTGCCTACGCCTTTTGGTGCTTCTTCCTTTGGTTGAGCTATCTCTTCTTCAGCTTGGTTCCTCCTGATTCCTCTCCTGCAGTGTGGTTCCGGACCTCAGGGTGATGGCATTAATGCCTCCCTTTGGATTGGGTAACGGTTGAGAGGGGATTCCAGTGGTGCTTGAAGGTTGGTTGCTGGAATTTTGTGTTGAACCAAGCTGTGTCATAAAACCTTGCAGAGTAGAGGTGAGACCATTCAGACTGGCGTTAATAGTGTTCACGATGGTACTTTCCATGGCCAGTTGTCTTTTCTCAAAAGCTTGTAATAAATCTTCATTAGAAGATACAGAAGAATGAGTAAATTGAGAGGTTTGCTGCTGATTGTTCAGTGGTCCTTGGTTTTGCCTCTGGTGAGGTGCTCGGTAAGGTTGATTTTGCTGCCTGTTGTTGTTATTATTCCACCTCTGATTTTCCTGATTATCTCTGCCTCCCCTGTAATTGTTGTCCCTCCAATTCTGGTTTGAATTGTCCTGCCATCCATGGTTATTATTTCCACTTTTATTGTACCCTTGGTTGGGGCGGTCATAGAAGTTGTGAGTGGATGCCACCATGTTGTCTTCTTGTTGGAGCTGCGGGTATTCATCAGTGTAATGGCTGTAATCAGCACAAATTCCGCAAATTCTTTGTGGGACTAGTTGTTGGTTTTGCTGCGGTTGAGTTTGCTGAGCTTGTTGATTCAACTGCATTTGCTTCAGCAGGTTGGTCATCTCACAGATGCTTTGAGTTAGAGCAGCAGTCTCTCTGCCAGAAGATACTTCTACAACGGCTTTTGAACGGCCTTGCTTCTGTCTGTGGTTCTGAGTAGATTCAGCTAAATCACTAATCAATT
Source organism: Arachis hypogaea (assembly GCF_003086295.3). Lineage (NCBI taxonomy): Eukaryota > Viridiplantae > Streptophyta > Magnoliopsida > Fabales > Fabaceae > Arachis > Arachis hypogaea. Next base: position 65,466,536 of record NC_092049.1, on the reverse strand, counting down.
GCCAAGCTTCATCAGTAGTCTTGTACTTCTTCATAGACCCATTGCTGGCACTTTCCAATGTGGTCTTATCTTGGGGCCTCATACCTTGTGTGATATAGCTGAGTAGGACGATCTTGTCAATCATGTGGTGGGGGCATGCTTCCAGAAGATTATTGAAGCGCTCCCAGTATTCAAAGAGAGTCTCATTGTCATCCTGAACAATTGTAGAGATATCCTTCCTCAGTTTATCAGTAACTTCAGATGGAAAGAATTTCTCCAGAAACTCCTTTCTGAGTGTATCCCAGTTGGATACATTTTCTAGAGGTTGAGTGTAGTACCACTCTCGTGCTTTTCCCTCAAGAGAGAACGGAAAAGCTTTCAGCAGAATTGAAGTTTCATCAGTGCCATCACGCCTGACAGTAGAACAGGCTGCCTGGAAATCTCTCAAGTGCTTTATAGGCTCTTGAGCAGGTAGGCCATGAAACATGGGCATCAAATTTAACAGTGCGGTCTTTATTTCAAAATCTGTAGCTACCGCTGGATGATGTGCTTGAAATGGTTGAATTGTAAAATTAGGAGCTCCTTCCTCCTGAATGGTAACTCTTCTAGCTGCCATGTTTTCTGCATGTAAAACAACCGAATCAGTAGAACGGGGGCTGGTTTCTTCCTCAGATTCACTTTCAGATCCGCTCTCAGAGCGGGCTAACCAACGCTGTTCTCGCCTTATTCGTGAAATTGTTCTTTCAATTTCAAGATCGAATATTAGCAAGCGCGGATCAGGAAGTGAACGTGTCATTTGACGGAAGAAATATGCAGCTCATAGTAGCGAAATTAAATAAAATGCAAATAAATAAATTCTAATTAATAAAATTAGCACTCTATTGCAACTCCCCGGCAACGGCGCCAAAAATTGATGGGAAGCAGAAGCTGGTGAATTAAAAATTTATTAAAATGGTTACGTTGCAAGTATAGCTCTTAACTCACCGAAAATCTGCCTATCAATTTAGAAATATGTCACAGAGAGTTTAAATTAAATTTACTGGGAGTTTTAAGTCCCAGGTCGTCTCCCAACGAGTTGCAGAAAAGTGTGCTGTTTTATTAATCAGATGTTCCAAGAAGTTGAGCTAAGTAAATTAGAATTTAAATTGAGAAATTTTAAATAATATAATTAAAAGCCTTGACTGGGAATTGATTGGTTAGAATCTCTATCATTGATGGTGTGATTGTAAGATTAATTTATAATTAATGGTTATTCTGTTTGGTTATCCTTTACTAGGTAAGGGAGAGTCAAACAAGTTGGAATGCCAGATCTGTTCACAAGTTGCAACCCACTTAGTTCAAAGGGATTGGCGTCGGTGATAGGATAGTAATCCAACATTTAACCCAATTACAAATTTTCTTTCAATCCTTCCAACCCAAGAGTTCCTTTTTAATCAACTCCCCATCAAGTAAGGAAACTACTCACGCATTGTAAATAAAGAATCCATAGCAGATGAAAGGGAATTAAAAGAAGACATGATTATTGGAATTGAAATTGAATTAAAAAGAAATAATCCTTGCATTAAATAATCATAAAAGTATCTGAATGACAAAATTGAACAAAACAAAGAACATGGAAGAATAAAACCAAGTTAAGAAAACAAACTAGAATGATGAAGTCTTGATGAGGGAAATAACTCATCTCAATGTTCCAATGCTCAGATCAATTCAAAATTAGAATCCTAAAAACCTAGAGAGAAAAACCTAAGAGAGTAAAAAAAACTAGATCTCAAACTTGCTGAATGAATGTCTTTTGTTTCTGCATGTTCTCTGACTCTAGTCTGATGTTCCGGGCCAAAAACTGGGCCAAAATGGGGTCCAAAATCGCCCCCAACGAATTCTGCAGATTATGCAGATCACACATGTCACGCGATCGCGTCATTCATGCAGACGCGTCATTCGCGTTTTTCCTCGCCACGCGTTCGCTTCGTCCATGCTACCGCGTCGCTTGGGCTTTCCAATCCACGCGGCCGCGTGAGCCATGCGGCCGCGTCGCTGCGATTTGCTCTCCTTCGCGCGGTCGCGTGAGCCATGCGACCGCGTCACTTCTCGCTGGTTATCTCCTCAAATTCTTGTGTTCCTTCCATTTTTTGCTAGCTTCCTTTCCAATCTCCAACTCATTCATGCCCTATAAAGTCTGAAACACTTAACACACAGATCACGGCATCGAATGGAATAAAGGAGAATTAAAAATAAATAATTAAAGTCTCTAGGAAGCAGTTTTCAACATGTAATAAATTCTGGAAGGAAATCTAAATGCATGCTAATTTAATGAATAAGTGGGTAAGGATCATGATAAAACCACACAATTAAACACAATATAAACCATAAAATAGTGGTTTATCAGATCCTCTTTGCCACAGTGGAGAGGTTCCTTTATGTGAGTAGAAGAGAAGAAAAGAAAAAGGTAAGAATCCAAACACAAGGGAGAGGAGTAGGTTCGAATTCTTGAGTGAAAGAGAAGTGTTAGCAGATGAATAAATAATTAGAAGGAGATGAGAGATGAGGGAATTCGAAAATTAAATAAAAGAAAAGAAAAAATATTTTTGTTTTTAAATTAAAATCAAAGTTATAATTCGAAAATCAAAAAGAAAAATGAAATTAAATTAAATTAAAGTTTAAAATAATTAGTTAAATAAAAATGAATTTTGAAAAAGAGGGAAGGGATTTTCGAAAATTAGAGAGAGAAATAGTTAGGTAGTTTTGAAAAAGATATGATTGAAATAGTAAACTTTTAAAACCAATCAAAAAGTAAAGTAGTTAATTGAAAATGATTTGAAAATCAATTTTTGAAAAGATAAGAAGTTAGAAAAGAAGTTAGAAAATATTTTGAAATTGATTTTGAAAAAGATGTGATTGAAACTTATTTTGAAAAAGATTTGAAAAAGAAATTTAAAAAGATTTGATTTTGAAAATTAAAGTTGATTACTTGACTAACAAGAAACTAAAAAGATATGATTTAAAATTTAAAGATTGAACCTTTCTTAATAGGAAAGTAACAAACTTTAAAATAATTGAATCAATCACATTAATTTTTAGTAAAGATTTTGAAATTATGAAACAAAATAAGAAAAAGATTTTTGAAAATCAAATTGAAATTTTCGAAAATATGAGAAAAAAATGAAAAAGATTTGATTTTTGAAAAAGATTTGAAAAGGATAGAATTTTTAAATTGAAAATTTGATTTGAATCATAAGAAACAACTAAATTTTAAAAAGTTTTGAAAAAGTCAACTCAAATTTTCGAAATTTAGGAGTGAAATAAGGGAAAGAAATTTTTTTTATTTTTGAATTTTTAATGATGAAAGAGAAAAGCAATAAAAAGACTCAATGCATGAAAGTTTTAGATCAAAACAAATGATGCATGCAAGAACACTATGAATGTCAAGATGAACATCAAGAACACTTTGAATGTCAAGATGAACACCAAGAACTTATTTTTGAAAATTTTTAAGAAAAGAGAAACATGCAAGACACCAAACTTAGAAATTTTCAATGTTGAGACATTGATAATTCAAAGATGCATATGAGAAACAAGAAAAGACACAAAACAAGAAATTTTAAAGATCAAACAAGAAGACTTACCAAGAACAACTTGAAGATCATGAAGAATACAATGCATGGATTTCGAAAAATGCAAGAAAGTTTGAAAAATATGCAATTGACACCAAACTTACAATGTGACACAAGACTCAAACAAGAAGCACAAAATTATTTTTGGTTTTATGATTTTATTAAATTTTTTTGTATATTTTTTGAAAATTTAATTGGAAAAGGAAAAATAAGGATTTCAAAATTTTTAATAGGAATTCCAGGAATCTTGCACTGTTAGTCTAAAGCTCCAGTCCAGGAATTAGACATGGCTTACTAGCCAGCCAAGCTTTCAGTGAAAGCTCCGGTCCAAAACACTAGACATGGCCAATGACCAGCCAAGCTTTAGCAGATACAAATCAGACATACAACAGCTGATACTTCATCCAACTTCATTCTATGCTGATAAGTGGAAGCCCCAGTCCAAATGAATTAGACATGGCTTTACAGCCAGCCAGGCTTCAACATGCTTCATGAAACTCTAGAATTCCTTTTTAAAAATTCTGAAGCCATAGAATAATTTATTTTTTTTTTTTTGAAAATGTTTTTAAAAATATATTTTATTTTATTTTTTTTGAAAAATTTTCGAAAATAAAAAGAATAAAAACAAAAACTTAATATTAAAATAAAATTAACTAATCTGAGCAACAAGATGAACCGTCAGTTGTTCAAACTCGAACAATCCCCGGCAACGGCGCCAAAAACTTGGTGCACGAAATTGCGATCATCAACAATGGTGCCAAAGACTTCGTGCTCTCAAACGTGAATCACACTTTGTCACAACTTCACACAACTAACCAGCAAGTGCACTGGGTCGTCCAAGTAATAAACCTTACGTGAGTAAGGGTCGATCCCACGGAGATTGTCGGCTTGAAGCAAGCTATGGTCACCTTGTAAATCTCAGTCAGGCGGACTCAAATGGTTATGGTGAATTGACAATAAAAACATAAATAAAATATAAACTAAGATAGAGATACTTATATAATTCATTGGTGAGAATTTCAAATAAGCATATAGAGATGCTTTCGTTCCTCCTGAACCTCTGCTTTCCTACTGTCTTCATCCAATCATTCTTACTCCCTTCCATGGCAAGCTGTATGTAGGGCATCACCCTTGTCAACGGCTACATCCCATCCTCTTTGTGAAAATGGTCCAATGCGCTGTCACTGTATGGCTAATCATCTGTCGGTTCTCGATCATACTGGAATAGGATTTACTATCCTTTTGCGTCTGTCCCTACGCCCAGCACTCGCGAGTTTGAAGCTCGTCACAGCCATCCCTTGCCAGATCCTACCCGGAATACCACAGACAAGGTTTAGACTTTCCGGATCTCGGGAATGGCCGTCCATGGATTCTAACTTATACCACGAAGATTCTAATATCTCGGACTCGGTCCCCTGTATTAGATATCTAAGAGATAGTGTTTCTATCTCATCTTCATGTAGAACGGAAGTGGTTGTCAGGCACGAGTTCATAGGTGAGAATGGTGATGAGCGTCACATAATCATCACATTCATCATGTTCTTGGGTGCAAATGAATATCTTAGAATAGAAATAAGCTTGAATTGAATGGAAAAACAATAGTACTTTGCATTAATTCATGAGGAACAGCAGAGCTCCACACCTTAATCTATGGTGTGTAGAAACTCTACCATTGAAAATACATAAGAACAAGGTCCAGGCATGGCCGAGAGGCCAGCCCCCATGATCTAAGAACTAAACGTTGATGTGCGGAAAACGATCCGACACAAACTCACCGGCAAGTGCACCGGGTCGCATCAAGTAATAATAACTCACGTGAGTGAGGTCGATCCCACAGGGATTGAAGGATTGAACAATTTTAGTTTAGTGGTTGATTTAGTCAAGTGAATCAAGATTTGGTTGAGAGATTTGTGATTTGCATAATTTAAATTGCATGGAAAATAAAGGGAATGGGTAATTCGCATGAAATTAAAGAGAACTGAAATTTAAAGTGCTGAATCTTAAAGAGCATGAAATTAAATAGCAGAAACTTAGAACGCAAGAAATGTAAATTGCAGAATCTTAGAGTGCAAGAAATGTAAATGGCTTGAATTGTAAAGGGAGTTGGGAATTGGATTTGCAGAAATTAAACAAGAAAGAGTTAAATTCAACACACAGAAGAGTGGAAGATGCCTTGGATTGAATCGGATCTAAAACAGAAATATAAAAGAGCTTGAAAGTAGTAAATAGAGAATGTAAAATGATAATTCAGATCTCAGGACCCAAGAGACTAGATAACCAAGTCTAGATCTCAATGCCTTCCTAGATCCAACAAGAACAATTGCAAAGGAAATGTAAATTGCAGAGAAAGTAGACGAAGAAGCAATTAACAGAAATTTAAATTCAATTGTGCAGTAAAGAAACAGAGAGGTCTCAGGATGAGATTGAAACAGAATTCCTTCAATTCTCCAACCCAAGATCCAAGACAATTGTAATTGAAATTGAAAGCAAGAAAACTAAGAGGAAGGGAATTCAATTCTCCTTCCCCGAGACTTAGAAATTAAAATTCACTCCACACCAAAAGATCTCCGAAAACTCTCTATCAAAACTAAAGGAAAAGCTCCCCAAAAACTTAAATCCTATGCTATTTATACACTTTCTTCAAATGGTCTTCAAGCCTTCAATTGGGCCTTTGCTCTTGATGGAATTGGGTTGATAGAGGCCTTGGTTGATTGCTCTTGGAGTTTGGAGAAGAACCGAAGTGAACCGGGTTTGGAATCATGTAAGCTTGAGTAAAAGTTTGAGTAAAAGTTTGAGGCAAACTTTTACTCAAACTTTTCATATCAGCCACCCTATCTTTGCTGCTACCAACGTTTGAGCCAAAGTTTGGGGTCAAACTTTTGCTCAAACGTTGGCTCCCCCTTGCACAATCATGGCGCCAACGTTTGCCAAAAAGTTTGAGGCAAACGTTGGCGCAAGCTTTTGCTCTCCAGGGTGTGTTGTTCATGGCGCCAACGTTTGCCAAAAAGTTTGAGACAAACGTTGGCGCAAACTTTTGCTCTCCAGGGTGTTGATTTGTGATGCCAAAAGTTTGCCAAAAAGTTTGAGGCAAACTTTTGCTCAAGCTTTTCGCCCAAAAGTTTGCCAAAAAGTTTGAGGCAAACTTTTGCTCAAGCTTTTTGCCCAAAAGTTTGCACAAAAGTTTGAGGCAAACTTTTGGTCAAGCTTTTTGCTCCCTGGTTCGTTTTCACTTATTCCAAAAGTTTGAGCTAAAGTTTGAGGCAAACTTTTACTCAAACTTTTTGTCCTCTCTTCCTCCTAGCCATTCCTTCTTGCTTCAACCTTTCTCCAAGCTTTCTTCACCTATCATTAATAAACCAAACACATCAAAGCTATGCTCAAAATCATGAGATATTCATTCTTTCATAATATGTGACAATTATAGCATAAAACCTCATGAAATTGCATTAATTCATCTATGGTTGATTAAATCAAAGGAAGCATGAAAATCTACCCAATTGGCTTGCTTATGGCTCAAGAAAGTGCATAAATCAATTGAAAATAAAAGAAAAAGGCTAGTGAAACTAGGCTAAGATGACTTGTCATCACAACACCAAACTTAAAGCTTGCTTGTCCCCAAGCAAGAAAAGATTTATTGAGAAGAAAGAATGAAATGGAAGAGGATGTTCATGCTAGTAGAGTGTTATTGGTAGTTCATGGGGTTTTATGTGGATATGTAAACACTCACTTCTTATTGACTCTTAAGCCTAGAAAGTCTCCTTCAAGCTTCAAGTAACATACTGCTATGACCTCTCATTATTCCTTTGTCCTTGGCTATTATTTTGTTCATAAGCTTTATTTGAGTGTCATGTGTAGCAAGTTCGTTTTCTTTTCTTTATACTTGACACATTATTCACTATAGACACTTGGCTCACATTCCTTCTTAAAACATTGATGCCCAGCACCTCTTTGGGCTACTAAATGCCTTGTAGTTAGGTTGCTCTTGATAGTGGACTTTCAGCTGATGATCCCGGGTTAGTTAACCCAAGTCACCGAGTGTTGACGCACTCCAAAGAACTTAGTAGTCCAAGCAGATCCTAATACAAAGACACCACAGGCATATATTCTAAGGTTCAAGCTATTGGTGTCCAGCTTTGTTTCTTTTTGTTTTCTTTTGTTCTGCCACTCTTTGGCTATTTCTTTTTCTCCCTTTTTTTTCTTTCTTTTTGTTTTTCTTTCTAACCAAGGATTTTTATTTGATTGAGATTCATAGACAGTAGGCCACTTTATACTTAGAAGGAAACACCCTAGTTCTTTTATTCACTAAAAGTGAGCTATTATACAATCACACACACATACCACCACTTACTTTTATTATACTTCTATCTAACAGAGAACTATCTCCCTTCACTTTCAAACATTTCTTTTATTGAATTAAAGATGCAGGGGACAAAACATGCTTTTTGTTCAGTGAAAGTAAACACACAAGCACACACATAGACTAGCTTACTTATTTTAAGAGTGATTCTACTTGTATTAAATGAACACTTTAACAAAACACAAATCAAAACATTTTTCAACAGCAAGAGTTAAGTGTAAATACAACCTATTGGTTTGCAGTTCCTTTGTCCTTCCTTCTGTTGTGCCCTTTTGAGTTATGATGCATAGTGTCTTCAAATGGTGGTGAATTCCCTGCACAATTCTCAAAAGTTGCTTGCTTCTCAAGCCCTTAGATGACCAGTTAGTATGCATGAATTGAGTGTGGCTTGTGGATTTAATTTGGTGTGGGAACACCACACTTAATTTCTTGCCACTTCTCTGGATACAGCAGGTTAACTCTAGGCAGAATCTTGTATCCTTGCTAAAGGTTATGATGTTAAGACTAAAAAGCAGTTAGGTGGTTGAATAATCTGTTTGATTGCTTGGAACTAGCAATGTGCAGGAAGTTAGAATGTGCTTTTGAATGAGGTTTTGGTGGAATACCAAACTTAGAATCCTCCATTCTCCCTTAAGTTGTTTTTGGTGTGCAACACCAAACTTAGCTCCTTGCAATACATATCAATTATTCAACATTTTTATTGAAAAAGCTATGAAAAGAAAACTACCTCAGGTTGGGTTGCCTCCCAACAAGCGCTCTTTTATTGTCACTAGCTTGACATTGGGGCTTTCTTTTATGGAGGTTGGTGCTTGTAGTGCCTCAACTTGTCTCCCCTGACTGTGATCCTCCTTTTTGTTCTCTGGTGTTCAATTTCAGCGTGCTCTAATGAGAGTATGTTGCTGACAGTGTAATAGTCATCAGTCTGTTGGCTTGTTCCCAGTGGTTGATATATCAGTTGCACTTTGTCACCTTTGGAAAGCCCCTCTGTTAGAATCTTCCTATTCTTCCAACCCCTTTTTGTTTTGTTCCTGCGTTTCATCCCCTTTTTTGTTGATCTTTCTTTTATGGCTGTAGACTTACCTTGGGAATTTCTCTCTTCAGTGGCTAATACTCCAATATCCTCTTGGACTTTTTCATCAGTTTGCACAATCTTTTGCCATGGGATGTTGCTGTGAATCACCTTGTCACTGTCTTCCTTTAACTGTGATTCTCCCTTGTCAATTTCCATATAGTCTTTCTTCTTATTACTAAACTGTGCTTCTGGTAATACCTTCAGAGTGACACTCTTATCATGCATTCTGAGAGTTAATTCTCCTTCCTCCACGTCTATGATAGCTCTAGCAGTGGCCAAGAATGGCCTTCCCAGTATAATAGAGTCACCATCATCCCCATCTGAATCTAGAACCACAAAATCTACAGGGTATATGAAATTGTCCACCTTGACCAGAAGGTTTTCAATCATACCCCTGGGGTATACCGTTGACTTATCTACTAGCTCTAGAGATATCTGTACCGGTTTAACTTCCTCTATATGCAACTTTTTCACCAAGGAGGATGGTATTAAGTTGATACTTGCTCCTAGATCGCACATTGCTTTAGTGATGGTTAATTCCCCAATGGTGCAAGGCAGCAAGAAGCTCCCTGGGTCCTCAAGCTTCGGAGGAAGCCCTTTTTGAATCAAGGCCCTGCATTCCTCAGTAAGCAGTATGGTTTCTTTCTCATCCCAACTTCTTTTCTTATTGATAAGCTCCTTCAAAAACTTGGCATACAGAGGCATTTGCTCAAGTGCTTCAGCCAAGGGAATATTGATCTCCAGCTTCTTGAGAGTCTCAAGGAACTTATGAAAATGTTGGTCCTTAGCCTCTTTGTTGAACTTTTGGGGATATGGCAGTGGAGGTGTGATGCTCTTTCCTACTTGCTGCTGTCCCTGAATCACTTCTTTTGAACTGTGTGACTGGTTATCCATCTCTTTGAGTTTCTCAGTGCTCTTGTTTGGCATCACAACTTGATTCTTGGCTTTATCTTCCTTTGTTTGCTCCTTATCTTCTATTGACCTTTTGCTGCTCTCTGCTTGCTTCTTTGTAGTGTCATTGTTGCTCATCAATGTTCTCCCACTCCTTAATTGTATTGCCTTGCATTCTTTCTTAGGATTTGGGATTGTGTCACTCGGCAGTGAGCTTGAAGGTCTCTCAACAGAAATCTGTTTGGAGATTTGCCCAATTTGCCTCTCTAGGCTCTTCAAGGAGGCTTCATGGTTCTTGGTTATCATTTCCTTGTGTTTCAACATTTTGTCTATCAAGGTCTCCAAGTTAGTGAGTCTTTGAGATTCAGGTGATACTTGAGGTGGGTTGTGAGATGTGGGTGGTGGATGGTAGGCATTTTGGTTGGTGGGTTGGTTATTGGATTGGTACTGGTTGGGGTTGGGGTAGTTGTTTTGAGGTTTTCTGTAGGGGTTCTGGTTAGTTTGCTGCTGGTTGTGGTTTTGGTTGCTTCTTGGGTTGTTTTGGTTTGAGTTCCTCTGCCATGGTTGTTGGTTTTGGGTGTGATTATCTCCCCATCTGAGGTTTGGGTGGTTCTTCCAGGATGGATTGTATGTATCACCATACACTTCATTTGGTCCTTGGTTGTGCATGTACTGTACTTGCTCTTGTTGTTGTTCTTCTTGAGTTTCTTCATTTTGCACCCATGTGGATGATGGTTGGCTTGTGTTAACTACTGCAACTTGGAGGCTATCAATCCTCTTGGACATTTGCTCAAATTATTGTTGAATTTGCTGCTGCATCATCTTGTTTTGAGCCAAGATTGAGTCCACTCCTTCTAGCTCCATTACTCCTCTCCTTTGTGATGGTTGGCAGTTTCTTTGATGAGCAAAGAAATATTGATTGTTGGCCACCTTGTCAATAAGATTTTGAGCTTCTTCTGCTGTTTTCATCAGTTGCAATGATCCTCCAGCTGAGTGGTCAAGTGATTCTTGAGCCTTTAGAGTGAGTCCTTCATAGAAGTTCTGTAGCTTGTCCCATTCAGTGAACATTTCTGGTGGACATTTCCTCAGCAGAGCCTTGTATCTCTCCCATGCTTCATACAGATTTTCAGCATCCAATTGTGTGAATGTTTGCACCAGTTTTCAGCATCAGTTTTCAGCCTGATGACTCTTTGAGGTGGATAGAATTTGGCTAGAAATTTAGTCACCAAATCATCCCAGCTAGTGATGCTTCCTTGAGGAAAAGTTTCAAGCCATTGTGCGGCTTGTCCCTTAATGAGAACGGGAACAGCAGAAGCTTGTAAGTCTCAGGATTCACGCCATTGGACTTGACAGTGTCACAAATCCTTAAGAAGGTAGATAGATGTTGATTTGGATCCTCCAATGGTCCTCCCCCAAACGAGCAGTTGTTTTGGACCAACTACAGAGTTGAGTTCTAGCACTCCCTTCTTTTGGTTCCTTTCTGAAGCATAGAAATGCTCGTTTTCAGCTACAGTCTCAATGACATCTATGGCCTCTTCAATGGTTTTCTTTTTGTTGAGTGAGCCTCCTGAAGAATGATCCATAGCCTTCTTTGCTTCATAGGATAGTCCCTCATAAACGATACGTAGTTGTATCCACTCATTGAACATTTCTGGTGGGCATCTTCTTGTCAGATATTTGAATCTCTCCCAGGCCTCATAGAGTGTTTCTCCATCTTATTGTCTGAAAGTTTGCACCTCCGCTTTCAGCCTATTGATTCTTTGTGGAGGGTAAAATCTTGGAAGGAATCTATTCACGACCTCCTCCCATGTAGTTAGGCTATCCTTGGGGAATGATTCCAACCACTTTGCTGCCTTATCTCTGAGTGAGAGAGGGAACAAGAGTAGTTTGTAGATGTCAGGATGTACCCCGTTGGACTTTACAGTATCACATATCCTCAAGAATGTGCTGAGATGTTGATTATGGTCTTCTTGGGCACTTCCTCCATATGAGCAATTATTCTGAACATGTGTGATGAGCTGAGGCTTCAGCTCAAAATTATTGGCATGAATTATTGGCTTTAGGATGCTGCTGCCATAATTTCCTGGGTTTGGGTTGATGTAGGAGCCTAACACTCTCCTTTCTTGCCCATCATGATTTACTGGGCCTTCTCTGGCATGGTTGTGAGCTTCTTCTTCATGGTGGTTCTCCATATACTCCTCCATGTTTGTTAAAAATACTCTTCCTCTTCTTCGGTTCCAATGACTCCCTTCCCTGTTGCTTCCCTCCTTAATCTAAGGAAGGTCCTCTCAGGTTCAGAATCAAAGGAAGTTGAAGCCCCGCTTCTCCTACCTGTCATACAACCAACAAGGCAAAAAGCAAGAAAGAAAATGAATGAAGAAATTACTCTTGTTAGAGTGGTTGTTAGTGTGAGTGGTGAAATTAATCAAACAGTTAGAAGAGTGAAAATACGGATGACGAATAAAAGTAATTAAAGAAGAAAAAAATAGAACTCAAAATAAAAATTAATAAAAAAATAAAAGGTGCTAAATAAAATAAACTAAAATAACAAGGAATTTAAATTGCTTAATCTAGCTCTCCAATCAATTTAATCACTGTCAAATTTAAGCCAATCCCTGGCAATGGTGCCATAAAACTTGATGAATCTAATTCACACCCCCATTCAAAATTGGTGAATTAGTTCTTTTGGCATGCGCACCAAAGTTATCGTCAAGTAATAACCCACAGTAGAGTGGGATCGTATCCACAAAGATTGGCAAATTCGAGCAGTTTTAATTAATTGATGAATTAGTCAAGCGGATCAATAGGATTGTGAAGTGCAGAATTGTAAATGACATAAATGTAATGACTAGAATATAAAGAAAAGCAATAAAGTGCAGAAATATAAATGACAGAATGTAAAGTACAGAATCATAAATGACTTGAATGTAAATGGGAATGGGGAATTGCTGAATGTAAAATTAAGCTGTAAAGAAATGGATAGATAAGAATGGGGAAATTCATTGAGATTGGGAGATGTTGTCTCTTTGGATCAAATCTAGCTTATATCCTCTTCAATCATGCAACTCATTGACCTCTTGGCAATCATGATTGATTGAGCCCCAATCCCTTGGTGACTCAATCTCTCAGATCTTGATCAATAGCCAATTCCTTGGTCTAATTGCTCATGAAGAGAGATAGGCTTGGTCCCTGATTATACCACACACCATTATAGGTCCAGGTAGAGGGAGGATTATATGTCATATATCCAAACACCAAAACCCAGATTTTACTCAAGTGTGAGAAGGGATTTCAAGCATGGTTTCATGTTTCCTTTCCCAAGGTTCCCATGAAACCCAATTGCATTCAATCTCTTTCCCAAGATAATTGAATGCTAAGAATTAAGAACAAAATTCCCTCTAGCAAATCAAAGAGAAGATGAAGAGAAGAAGAATTTCACTATTATCAATCCATCAAGTACAACAGAGCTCCCTCTCTCAATGAGAGGGAAGTTAGCTACTCATAGCTCAAAAAGTACTCAAAAGTGAAGTGTCAAAGTTGATCTAAAACTGACTGCTTAACCCCCTCTTCAGTACTCCTTAGGGGTATTTATACTACTCCTAGTAAAATAAAAGAATTACAAAAGTGAAAAAGGAAAATTACACTTTGGAGGGAAAAGAAAACACTCAATAAGCGTGACTTCCCAGCTGGCGTGTGGCTGGCGCTTTACTGGCATGTCATGTGCCCTTCATTTTTAGCTTGGCATGCCACGCCCAATCCTTCAAGTGGCACACTCATCTCGCTATCAACTTTGGCGTGCCACGCCTTCGAACTCAAGTGGCACGCCCCTTGCCTTTTTCCACCTTTCTTTGCCTTTGGAAACTTGAAATGGCGTGCCAAACCCAGGTCTGGCGTGCCACGCCCTTGCTCTATGCTTGGCTAAGCTTCTCTGGAAAGTTGCACTAGCGTGGCACACCCAGGGTCTGGCGTGCCACGCCCCTTTTGTGAGTGAGTGGTTCCTCTGTTTGGCGTGCCACGACACGAACTCAAGTGGCACGCCCCAATGCTTCCTTGCTCTCTGAATGACACTGGCGTGCCACGCCTGGTGTTCAAGTGGCATGCCCAAGTGAAGAAAAGTGAGTGGCGTGCCACGCCTTCGATATCAAGTGGCACGCCCCATGTAATTGGCCTCCTTTATCCTCTCTGGAAACTTATACCAGCGTGCCACGCCTAAAGGCTGGCGTGCCATGCCCATGATCTTGTCTTGGTTCAAGTAGTTGGCGTGCCACGCCTTTGATACCAAGTGGCACACCTAGTCTTTGCTTTTGGTCCTTTGTGCATTGGCGTGCCACGCCTGGTTGCTCAAGTGGCACGCCCAAGTGAGATTGAGGAGTTGGCGTGCCACGCCTTCGTCTTCAAGTGGCACGCCCAGTCTTCAATTGCCTTCAGCCCCTTCTCTGGATTATTGTACCAGCGTGCCACGCCATGCTGTTCAAGTGGCACGCCCATGGATTTGTGAACTCTTCAAGCTTGGCGTGCCACGCCTGGGTTCTCAAGTGGCACGCCCAAGTGGCTTCTTGGATCTGGTGTGCCACGCCTTCGACACCAAGTGGCACGCCATAGTGGAGGTTCTTCTTGGAATGGTGAATTGGTGTGCCACGCCCCTTTGCTCAAGTGGCACGCCCATAGTAGTTGGTGGGTTAGGCGTGCCACGCCTAATCTGGCGTGCCACGCCCCTTTTGTGTCCTCCATTGTAGCTCTCTGGAAAAATGTATTAGCGTGCCATGCCCAGTCCCTGGCGTGCCATGCCCTCATGCATGCTTGGACTTCTTCTATGGACTTTAGTACTGGCGTGCCACACCTAGCTCCTGGTGTGCCACGCCAGTGCATTTTCGTGGCATTTTCTCACAAGTGTCACGCTAGTTTCACACGCGCAGCTTCTTGTTTGTCTTCTACCCATTTTTGATGCCTTTTTCACCTGAAATTCAGCACAACTCATCTCAAAGTAGTGTACCATAATATTCATCAAATAATGCATGAATTGTACTGTTCAAATGAGATTTATGCTCTTTTATGGTCTTATTTATGCAAGAAAGAAGGGTAGATGATGCAAGTCATCACAACACCAAACTTAAGCTTTGCTTGTCCCAAGCAAATCAATGTGAGTAAGCCTTTATAACTTGAGGCTTGGCTTGGAGTGATTGCAATACAACTAAGAGTAAGACTAAGTGTTCAACACATGTATGAATATTTTAATGTCATGGAAAACTCTTGGATCCTTGAGGGTTCTTTCAGGTATAGGCTTTAGGGGTCCTTTCTATTGATTATCACCTTGAAGTAGTAAGGATTGTTTTGCTTTCTTGACCACGACTCTAGGTGTTTTGTCTCAAGACAACCCTTTAATTAGGCTTTCAATTAGCACTCCCAAACCATTTGGTTTTAGGATACTAGGTGTTGAGACACCCCTAAGAATTTACTTGCCCAGGTCTCTTCTTGACACATCTTCACCACAAGCATCTACTAAGATCTTTAGTTCTTTTTGAGCTTTTTAATGTTTTTTTTTTCTATCCCAGTAGTTGATGCTCAGAGCCTTGGGCCTTTATTGCTTACTACCTCTTGGTTCTATGGATATTCATGGAACACCCTTTAACCTTCCCTTGTTATACCCTCTAGGACTAGTTGCTTTCCATGACTCAATTTCTTTTTTATTTCATCCATGGTTCTACACTTAGTTTCTTATTTCTTAGTTTGTTTGATAATCTCTATTGGCCTTGGTCTCTCTTGATGTTTTTGCACAACTCACAGTGACTCTTATGGAGACAAGCTCTACTTTTACTTATATTGAAATGAAGACTTGAAATACATGGCATTTTCTTTCTTGTAAAAAAAACTCATAAAGACTTCAAACAGGAATTAAAAATAAGCATAAAACATAAACTATCCTAGCATGATTATTTATTCAAAAAGTAAATAAAGCAAAAGCTTAAACAAGATTTCAGAATTTAGAAAATGTCAACCATGGGACTCAACAACCTGGAGCAGCTTCATCTTTAGTTCATTAGCCCCTTCCCTTTGTCCTTCTTCTTGGAGGGGGAGGAGCCACCTTCATCTGGCTTGGAGGACCCTTCTTGTGCTTTGGCATCCTTGGGCTTCCAAAATCCTAGCCTCCTCATGTAAGAATTTACATTCTCCTTGTGTTGGTATGCTATTTCTTCTTGCCTTGAGCAGAGTTCCTCCAATTTTTGCATATAGGTGGGGTAATTGGGGTTCATGTTAGCTACTGCATCGCATAGGTAGCTCAACTTTGTTTGTGCATAGCAATCATATTCCCCTCTGGCTACAGTCCTTGCTTCATAAAGGTGTCTGAATTCAGCAAGACTCTCCATTTGTTGTAATTGTCGTCTCAGAATCATTCTTAAGCTGCCTTGCATCTCTCCCCAGTTAATTTGATCTTGCTGCTCCTTGAGGTTCTCAAAACCCCCTTGGAGTTGTTGAATGTTTTGGTTAATTTGGCTCCATTGTTGTTATTGAGTTTCTTTGAGTTGATTGACATCTTCTCTCAGGTGGTGTAGGTCTCCCTTCGTTTGGTGTACATCTCCTTGCAATTGTTCCCAGTTGAATCCCTCTGGAAAAGATGGGGAATGCCAACCTTGTGTTGTCACTGGTGCTTTTCTGCACTTTGTTGATGTTGTTGGCAATCATCTCCCCCACGTTGATATTCTCTCCTTTCATGATGCTGTAGATGAGCACAGCTCTCTCCTTGGTCACCTCTGAAGTGTTGGATGTGGGGACTAGGGACCTCCTCACAAATTCTAGCCACCCTCTAGCTTGGGGGCTCAAATCTCTTCTCCTCAATTGATTTGGTATCCCATCCTTATCATTTATCCAATGCACATGCATTACACAAATTTCATTCAGGATCTCCTCAAACCCAGGGTCTTGCTGCTTCATTCTTACTTCATAGCTCCGAGTGGAGTTTGTCCTCTTCACGATTAGCATTCTTTCTATGCTAGAGGGGCTGTAGTCGATGGACTTCCCCCTGACATAGCTAATGTAGCCATATTGTTGCCCTGGTTGAGGTACTGCGTTAGCATAGAATTCCCTCACCAAGCTCTCTATCACTTTCCTTGGTGGGTTGCATAGAAGTCACCAACCCCTGTTGTTGATCTCAATGTTGATTTCAATATGCTTATTGGTACATAAAATTCCGATAATCAACAATGGCGCCAAAGACTTGGTGCTCTCAAACGTGAATCACACTTTGTCATAACTTCGCACAACTAACCAGCAAGTGCACTGGGTCGTCCAAGTAATAAACCTTACGTGAGTAAGAGTCGATCCCACGGAGATTGTCAGCTTGAAGTAAGCTATGGTCACGTTGTAAATCTCAGTCAGGCGGATTCAAATGGTTATGGTGAATTGACAATAAAAACATAAATAAAATATAAACTAAGATAAAGATACTTATGTAATTCATTGGTGAAAATTTCAGATAAGCGTATAGCGAAGCTTTCGTTCCTCCTGAACCTCTGCTTTCCTACTGTCTTCATCCAATCATTCCTACTCCCTTCCATGGCAAGCTGTATGTAGGGTATCACCGTTTTCAATGGCTACATCCCATCTGGTGCGCAGAAATTGTGATTACACTTTGATTATGTAAAATTCATCGCTCTTTCTTTCCCTGGTAATGGCGCCAAAAACATGATGCCAATACCATGGTTCACAACTTCGCACAACTAACCAGCAAGTGCACTGGGTCGTCCAAGTAATACCCTACGTGAGTAAGGGTCGAATCCCACGGAGATTGTTTGTATGAAGCAAGCTATGGTCACCTTGTAAATCTCAGTCAGGCGGATATAAAATAGTAATGGAGTTTTCGAAAATAATTAATAAAATGGGGATAGAAATACTTATGTAATTCATTGGTGAGAATTTCAGGTAAGCGAATAGAGATGCTTTCGTTCCTCTGAACCTCTGCTTTCCTGCTATCTTCATCCAATCAGTCTTACTCCTTTCCATGGCTGGCTTTATGTGATACATCACCATTGTCAATGGCTACTTTCGGTCTTCTCTCGGGAAAATGATCCAAATGCCCTGTCACGGCACGGCTAATCGTCTGGAGGCATCACCATTGTCAATGGTTTCATCTTATCCTCTCAGTGAAAATGGTCAACGCACCCTGTCACGGCACGGCTATTCATCTGTCGGTTCTCGATCCTACTGGAATAGGATATACTATCCTTTTGTGTCTGTCACTATGCCCAGCAATCGCGAGTTTGAAGCTCGTCACTGTCATTCAATCATTGAATCCTACTCGGAATACCACAGACAAGGTTTAGACTTTCCGGATTCTCTTGAATGCCGCTATCATTCTAGCTTACACCACGAAGATTCTGATTAAGAGATCTAAGAGATACTCATTCAATCTAATATAGAACGGAAGTGGTTGTCAGGCACGCGTTCATAGGGAATGATGATGATTGTCACGTTCATCACATTCAGGTTGAAGTGCGAATGAATATCTTAGAAGCGAAATAGGGTGAATTGAATAGAAAACAGTAGTACTTTGCATTAATCTTTGAGGAACAGCAGAGCTCCACACCTTAATCTATGGAGTGTAGAAACTCTACCGTTGAAAATACATAAGTGATAATGGAGTTCATTGGTCTCGGCCCCAGAGGGGAACCGAAGTAACCAAGACTACGAATACAATGATAAAAAGTTCTATTTATAATAAACTAGCTACTAGAGTTTACAGAAGTAAGTAATTGATGCATAAATCCACTTCCGGGGCCCACTTGGTGTGTGCTTGGGCTGAGCCTTAACTTTCCACGTGCAGAGGCCATTTGTGGAGTTGAACGCCAGGTTTTGATCCATTTCTGGCGTTCAACTCTGGTTTTTGATCCATTTCTGGCGTTGAACTCCAGAATTGGGTAGAGAGCTGGCGTTGAACGCCAGTTTGCGTTGTCTAAACTTGGGCAAAGTATGGACTATTATATATTGCTGGAAAGCCCTGGATGTCTGCTTTTCAACGCAATTAGAAGCGCGCCATGATGAGTTCTGTAGCTCCAGAAAATCCATTTTGAGTGCAGGGAGGTCAGAATCCAACAGCATGAGTAGTCCTTCTTCAACCTCTGAATCTGATTTTTGCTCAAGTCCCTCAATTTCAGCCATAAAGTACCTGAAATCACAGAAAAACACACAAACTCATAGTAAAGTCCAGAAATGTGAATTTAACATAAAAACAAATGAATACATCCCTAAAATTAACTAGATTCTACTAAAAACATGTTAAAAACAATGTCAAAAAGCGTATAAATTATCCGCTCATCACAACACCAAACTTAAATTGTTGCTTGTCCCCAAGCAACTGAAAATCAAATAGGATAAAAAGAAGAGAATATACTATAAATTCCAAACTATCAATGAAACAGAGCTTCAATCATATGAGCGGGACTTATAGCTTTTTGCCTCTTGAATAGTTTTGGCATCTCACTTTATCCGTTGAAGTTCAGAATGATTGGCATCTATAGGAACTCAGAGTTCAGATAGTGTTATTGATTCTCCTAGTTCAGTATGATGATTCTTGAACACAGCTATTTTATGAGTCTTGGCCGTGGCCCTAAGCACTTTGTTTTCCAGTATTACCACCGGATACATAAATGCCACAGACACATAATTGGGTGAACCTTTTCAGATTGTGACTCAGCTTTGCTAAAGTCCCCAATTAGAGGTGTCCAGGGTTCTTAAGCACACTCTTTTTTTTTTGTTTTTGCTTTGGACATTGACTTTAACCACTCAGTCTCAAGTTTTCACTTGACACCTTCACGCCACAAGCACATGGGTAGGGACAGCTTGGTTTAGCCGCTTAGGCCAGGATTTTATTCCTTTAGGCCCTCCTATCCACTGATGCTCAAAGCCTTGGGATCCTTTTTATTTGCCCTTGCCTTTTGGTTTTAAGGGTTATTGGCTTTTTGCTCTTGCCTCTTGGTTTTAAGAGCTTTTGGCTTTTTCTGCTTGCTTTTTCTTTCTATTTTTTTTTCTTTGCCTATTTTTTTTTCTGCAAGCTTTGTTCTTTGCTGCTTTTTCTTGCTTCAAGAATCATTTTTATGATTTTTCAAATTATCAATAAACATGTCTCCTAGTCATCATTCTTTCAAGAGCCAACATTTTTTAACATTCTTAAACAACAACTTCAAAAGACATATGCACTGTTCAAGCATACATTCAGAAAACAAGAAGCATTGTCACCACATCAATATAATTAAGCTAAGTTCAAGGATAAATTCAAAACTCATGTACTTCTTGTTCTTTTGAATTAAAACAGTTTTCATTTAAGAGAGGTGATGGATTCATAGGACATTCATAACTTTAAGACATGGTTACTAACTACTAATGATCATGTAATGAAGACACAAACATAGATAAGCACATAACATAGAAAATGAAAAGCAGAAGAAATAAGAACAAGGAATGAATCCACCTTAGTGATGGTGGCGTTTCCTTCTTGAGGAACCAATGATGTCCTTGAGCTCTTCTATGTCTCTTCCTTGTCTTTGTTGCTCCTCCCTCATTGCTTTTTGATCTTCTCTTATTTCATGAAGGATGATGGAGTGCTCTTGATGTTCCACCCTTAGTTGTCCCATATTGGAACTCAATTCTCCTAGGGAGGTGTTGATTTGCTCCTAATATTTATGTGGAGGGAAGTGCATCCCCTGAGGTATCTCAGGGATCTCTTGATTTGCAGCCACATGTTCTACCACTGAGCTATAGACCATTGAGATGAATCTTTCCATCTCCCATGACTCGGAGGTGGAAGCCTTTGTCTTCCCTTCCCCTCTTTTAGAGGTTTAGGTGCCATCAATGGTAATGGAAAAACAAAAAGCTTATGCTTTTACCATACCAAACTTAGAATGTTGCTCGCCCTCGAGCAAAAGAAGAAAGAATAGAAGAAGAAGAAGATATGGAGGAGATGGAGGGATGTGTGTATGGATGTGAGTGGTAAATGGAGAACAGAAGGGATGATCATGAATGGAGAGAGAGAGGGTGAGTTGGGTGGGGATCCTGTGGGATTCACAGATCCTGAGATGATCCTGTGGTGTCCACAGATCCTGAGGTGTCAAGGATTTGCATCCCTGCACCAATTAGGCATGTAAAATGCCTTTGCACACAACTCTGGGCGTTCAGCGCCAGGTTGGTGCCCATTTTGGGCGTTCAACGCCCATTTGTTGCCATTTCTGGCGTTGAACGCCAGAACCATGCTT
Organism: Arachis hypogaea; assembly: GCF_003086295.3. Classification (NCBI taxonomy): domain Eukaryota; kingdom Viridiplantae; phylum Streptophyta; class Magnoliopsida; order Fabales; family Fabaceae; genus Arachis; species Arachis hypogaea. Next base: position 65,445,383 of record NC_092049.1, on the reverse strand, counting down.
GTTCTGGGCGTTCAGCGCCAGAACCATGCTCTCTTCTGGCGTTGAACGCCAGGCAGGTGCTTCCTCCAGGGTGTGATTTTTCTTCTGCTGTTTTTGATTCCGTTTCCAATTTTTATATTTATTTTGTGACTCCACATGATCATGAACCTAAGAAAACATGAAAAACAAAAATATAGTTAGATAAATAAACATTGGGTTGCCTCCCAACAAGCGCTTCTTTAATGTCAATAGCTTGACAGTGGGCTCTCATGGAGCCTCACAGATGTTCAGAGCGTGGTTGAGACTCTCCAACACCAAACTTAGAGTTTGGATATGGGAGTTCAACACCAAACTTAGAGTTTGGTTGTGGCCTCCCAACACCAAACTTAGAGTCTGACTGTGGGGGCTTTGGTTGACTCTGCTTTGAGAGAAGCTTTTTCTGTTTCCTCTCCATGGATGCAGAGAGAGATCCTTGAGTTGTAAACACAAGGTTGCCCTCATTCAATTGAAGGATTAATTCTCCTCTGTCCACATCAATCACAGCTCTTGCTGTGGCTAGGAAAGGTCTTCCTAGGATGATGGATTTATCCTCTTCCTTTCCAGTATCCAGGACTATGAAATCAGCAGGGATGTAAAGGCCTTCAACCTTTACTAACACGTCCTCTACTTGTCCATAAGCCTGTTTTCTTGAATTGCCTGCCATCTCTAATGAGATTTTAGCAGCTTGCACCCTATAGATTCCCAGTTTCTCTGTTATAGAGAGGGGCATGAGGTTTATTCCTGAACCAAGGTCACACAGAGCCTTAAAGATCATGGTGCCTATGGTACAAGGTATTATGAACTTTCCAGGATCCTGTCTCTTCTGAGGCAATGTCAGTTGATCCAGATCACTTAGTTCATTGGTGAACAAGGGAGGTTCATCTTCCTAAGTTTCAATACCAAATAATTTGGCATTCAGCTTCATGATTGCACCAAGAAACTTGGTAGTTTGCTCTTCAGTAACATCCTCATTCTCTTCAGAAGAGGAATACTCATCAGAGCTCATGAAGGGCATAAAGAGGTTCAATGGAATCTCTATGGTCTCTAGATGAGTCTCAGAGTCCTTTGGTTCCTCAGAGGGAAGCTCCTTATTGATCACTGGACGTCCCAGGAGGTCTTCCTCCTTGGGATTCACGTCCTCTCCTTCCCTTACAGGTTCGGCCATGGTGCTTATGTCAATGGCCTTGCACTCTCCTTTTGGGTTCTCTTCTGTATTGCTTGGGAGAGTACTAGGAGGGATTTCAGTGATCCTCTTACTCAGCTGGCCCACTTGTGCTTCCAAATTTCTAATGGAGGACCTTGTTTTATTTATGAAACTTACAGTGGCCTTGGACAGATCAGAGACTAAGCTTGCCAAATTAGAGGTATTTTGTTCAGAATTCTCTGTCTGTTGCTGAGTGGATGATGGAAAAAGGCTTGCTATTGCTAAACCTGTTTCTTCCACCATTATTAAAGCCTTGTTGAGGCTTTTGATCGTTCCATGAGAAATTTGAATGATTTCTCCATGATGAGTTATAGGTGTTTCCATAAGGTTCACCTAAGTAATTCACCTCTGCTATTGCAAGGTTCTCAGGATCATAAGCTTCTTGTTCAGGAGAAGCCTCTTGAGTACTGTTGGATGCAGCTTGCATTCCATTCAGACTCTGAGAAATCATATTGACTTGCTGAGTCAATATTTTGTTTTGAGCCAATATGGCATTCAGAGTATCAACTTCAAGAACTCCCTTCTTCATAGGCGTCCCATTACTCACAGGATTCCTCTCAGAAGTATACATAAACTGGTTATTAGCAACCATGTCAATGAGTTCTTGGGCTTCTGCAGGCATTTTCTTTAGGTGAATGGATCCACCTGCAGAAGTATCCAATCACATCTTAGCTAAGTCAGACAGACCATCATAGAATATGTTCAGGATGGTCCATTCTGAAAGCATGTCAGAAGGACACTTTTTGGTCAGTCCTTTGTATCTCTCCCAAGCTTCATAGAGGGATTCACCTTCCTTCTGTCTCAAGGTTTGAACATCCACTCTAAGCTTGCTCAGCTTTTGAGGAGGAAAGAACTTGGCTAAGAAAGCCTTGACCAGCTTATCCCAAGAGTTCAGGCTGTCTTTAGGTTGAGAATCCAACCATATTCTAGCTCTGTCTCTTACAAAAAAAGGGAAAAGCACGAGCCTGTAGACTTCAGGATCTACTCCATTAGTCTTAACAGTATCACATATCTGCAAGAATTCAGTTAAGAACTGAAAAGGATCTTCAGATGGAAGTCCATGAAACTTGCAGTTCTGCTGCATCAAAGAAACTAGCTGAGGTTTCAGCTCAAAGTTGTTTGCTCCAATGGCAGGAATGGAGATGCTTCTTCCATGTAAATTGGAATTAGGTGCAGTAAAGTCACCAAGCATTCTTCTTGCATTATTATTATTTTCAGCTGCCATCTCCTTTTCCTGTTTGATAATTTCTGACAGGTGCTTACTGGTTTGTTGTAATTCAGCTTCTCTTAGTTTCCTCTTCAGAGTCCTTTCAGGTTCTGGATCTGCTTCAACAAGAATATTCTTGTCCTTGCTCCTGCTCATATGACAAAGAAGAGGGCACAGAAAAATAATAATAATAGAGATCCTCTCTTTTTTTTTTGTGAGTGAGGAGAGATGTTAGTAGATGAATAAACAAATAGAATAAGATGATAGAGGGAGAGGATTTTCGAAAATTATTTTTGAAAAAGAGTTAGTGATTTTTGAAAATAGTTTTTGAAAAAGGTTAGTAGTTTTTCAAAAATTCAAATAAAAAATAAAATAATTAGTTTAAAAAGAAATTTTGAAAAAGAGGGAAGATATTTTCAAAAATTAGAGAGAGAGAGTTAGTTAGGTAGTTGAAACAAATTTGAAAATCAATTTTGAAAAGATAAGAAGTTAGGAAGTTAGAAAAGATATTTTGAAATCAAATTTTTGAAAAAGATAAGATAAGAAGATATTTTTGAAATTAGTTTTTGAAAAAGATTTGATTTTTAAAATCACAATTAATGACTTGATTCACAAGAAATCACAAGATATGATTCTAGAACTCAAAGTTTGAATCGTTCTTAACAAGCAAGTAACAAACTTGAAATTTTTGAATCAAAACATTAATTGATGATGTTATTTTCGAAAATTATGAGATAAAATAAGAAAAAGATTTTTGAAAAATATTTTTGGAATTTTCGAAAATAACTAAGAAATTTGAAAAAGATTTGATTTTTGAAAAAGATTTTGAAAAAGATAAGATTTTCAAATTGAAAATTTGATTTGACTCATGAGAAACAACTTGATTTTTAAAAATTTTTGAAAAAGTCAATCCAAATTTTCGAATTTGATGAGAGAAAAAGGGAAAGATATTTTTTGATTTTTGAATTTTTATGATGAGAGAGAAAAACAAGAAAAAGGATGCAATGCATGAGAATTTTGGATCAAAACAATGAATGCATGCAAGTATGCTATGAATGTCAAGACGAACACCAAGAACACGATGAAGATCATGATGAACAACATCAAGAACATATTTTTGAAAAATTTTTAATGCAAAGAAAACATGCAAGACACCAAACTTAGAATTCTTTAATGCTTAGACACTAAGAATTCAAGAATGCATATGAAAAACAAGAAAAGACACAAAACATGCAAATGCAAAGATCAAACAAGAAGACTTACCAAGAACAACTTGAAGATCATGAAGAACACTATGAATGCATGAGAGTTTTCGAAAAAAATGCAAGATGCACATGCAATTGACACTAAACTTATAACATGACTCAAGACTCAAACAAGAAACACAAAAATATTTTTGATTTTTATGATTTTATGATTTTTTTTGTATTTTCTTTTAATTTTTTTCGAAAATATTTGGGAAAAAGGAAGCAATGAATTCATAGTCCTCAATCAAAATCCTGGGAATTAGATATGGCTTAATAGCCAGCCAAGCTAAAACATGTTATATGAAACACTAGAATTCATTCTTAAAAATTTTGAAGAAAAATATATTTTTGAAAACATTTTTATTATTTTTAAAATTTTTTCGAAAACAAAGGAGAAAATTTTTGAAAGATTTTTGAAGAATTTTTGAAAAGAAAACAAAAAGAAAATTTCCTAATCTGAGCAACAAGATGAACCGTCAGTTGTCCAAACTCGAACAATCCCCGGCAACGGCGCCAAAAACTTGGTGCGCAGAAATTGTGATTACACTTTGATTATGTAAAATTCATCGCTCTTTCTTTCCCTGGTAATGGCGCCAAAAACATGATGCCAATACCATGGTTCACAACTTCGCACAACTAACCAGCAAGTGCACTGGGTCGTCCAAGTAATACCTTACGTGAGTAAGGGTCGAATCCCACGGAGATTGTTGGTATGAAGCAAGCTATGGTCACCTTGTAAATCTCAGTCAGGCGGATATAAAATAGTAATGGAGTTTTCGAAAATAATTAATAAAATAGGGATAGAAATACTTATGTAATTCATTGGTGAGAATTTCAGATAAGCGAATAGAGATGCTTTCGTTCCTCTGAACCTCTGCTTTCCTGCTATCTTCATCCAATCAGTCTTACTCCTTTCCATGGCTGGCTTTTTGTGATACATCACCATTGTCAATGGCTACTTTCGGTCTTCTCTCGGGAAAATGATCCAAATGCCCTATTACGGCACGGCTAATCGTCTGGAGGCATCACCCTTGTCAATGGTTTCATCTTATCCTCTCAGTGAAAATGGTCAACGCACCCTGTCACGGCACGGCTATGTATCTGTCGGTTCTCGATCCTGCTGGAATAGGATTTACTATCCTTTTGCGTCTGTCACTACGCCCAGCAATCGCGAGTTTGAAGCTCGTCACAGTCATTCAATCATTGAATCCTACTCGGAATACCACAGACAAGGTTTAGACTTTCCGGATTCTCTTGAATGCCGCCATCATTCTAGCTTACACCACGAAGATTCTGATTAAGAGATCTAAGAGATACTCATTCAATCTAATGTAGAACGGAAGTGGTTGTCAGGCACGCGTTCATAGGGAATGATGATGATTGTCACGTTCATCACATTCAGGTTGAAGTGCGAATGAATATCTTAGAAGCGAAATAGGATGAATTCAATAGAAAACAGTAGTACTTTGCATTAATCTTTGAGGAACAGTAGAGCTCCACACCTTAATCTATGGAGTGTAGAAACTCTACCGTTGAAAATACATAAGTGATAATGGAGTTCATTGGTCTCGGCCCCAGAGGGGAACGGAAGTAACCAAGACTACGAATACAATGATAAAAAGTTCTATTTATAATAAACTAGCTACTAGGGTTTACAGAAGTAAGTAATTGATGCAAAAATCCATTTCCGGGGCCCACTTGGTGTGTGCTTGGGCTGAGCCTTAAATTTCCACGTGCAGAGGCCATTTGTGGAGTTGAACGCCAGGTTTTGATCCATTTCTGGCGTTCAACTCTGGTTTTTGATCCATTTCTGGCGCTGAACTCCAGAATTGGGCAGAGAGCTTGCTTTGAACGCCAGTTTGCGTCGTCTAACCTTGGGCAAAGTATGGACTATTATATATTTCTGGAAAGCCCTGGATGTATACTTTCCAACGCAATTGGAAGCGCGCCATTTTGAGTTTTGTAGCTCCATAAAATCCATTTTGAGTGCAGGGAGGTCAGAATCCAACAGCATCAGCAGTCCTTCTTCAACCTCTGAATCTGATTTTTGCTCAAGTCCCTCAATTTCAGCCAGAAAGTACCTGAAATCATAGAAAAACACACAAACTCATAGTAAATTCCATAAATGTGAATTTAACATAAAAACTAATGAAAACATCCCTAAAAGTAACTAGATTCTACTAAAAACATACTAAAAATAATGTCAAAAAGCGTATAAATTATCCGCTCATCACCATCCTCTCTGTGAAAATGGTCCAATGTGCTGTCACTGCATGGCTAATCATGTGTTGGTTGTCGATCATACTGGAATAGGATTTACTATCCTTTTGCGTCTATCACTACGCCCAGCACTCACGAGTTTGAAGCTAGTCACAGCCATCCCTTCCCAGATCCTACTCGAAATACCACAGACAAGGTTTAGACTTCCCGGATCTCAGGAATGGCCGTCCATGGATTCTAACTTATACCACAAAGATTCTAATATCTCGAACTCGGTCCCCTGTGTTAGATATCTAAGAGATACTCATTCTATCTCATCTTCATGTAGAAAGTAAGTGGTTGTCAGGCACGCGTTCATAGGTGAGAATGGTGATGAGCGTCACATAATCATCAAATTCATCATGTTCTTGGGTGCGAATGAATATCTTAGAATAGGAATAAGCTTGAATTGAATAGAAAAACAATAGTACTTTGCATTAATTCATGAGGAACAGCAGAGCTCCACACCTTAATCTATGGTGTGTAGAAACTCTACCGTTGAAAATACATAAGAACAAGGTCCAGGCATGGCCGAGAGGCCAGCCCCCATGATCTAAGAACTAAATATCCCAAGATGAACAAAGGATGTAAATAAATAGTAAAAAGTTCTATTTATACTAAACTAGTTACTAGGGTTTATAGAAATGAGTAAATAACGCAGAAATCCACTTCTGGGGCCCACTTGGTGTGTGTTTGGGCTGAGGAATGAGCTTTACACGTGTAGAGGCTTCTCTTGGAGTTGAATGCCAGTTTGTAACCTGTTTCTGGCGTTTAACTCCACTTTGCAACCTGTTTCTGGCGTTTAACTCCAGAAAGCAGCATGAAACTGGCATTGAATGCCAGTTTTTGTCGTCTAAACTCAGGCAAAGTGTAGACTATTATATATGGCTGGAAAGTCCTGGATGTCTACTTTTCAACGCAATTGAGAGCGTGCCATTTGGAGTTTTGTAGCTCCAAAAAATCCACTTTGAGTTTAAGGAGGTCAGAATCCAACAGCATTTGCAGTCCTTCTTCAACCTTTGAATCTGATTTTTGCTCAAGTCCCTCAATTTCAGCAAGAAAATACCTGAAATCACAGAAAAACACATAAACTCATAGTAAAGTCTAGAAATGTGATTTTTAATTAAAAACTAATAAAAATATATTAAAAACTAACCAAATTATACTAAAAACTATGTAAAAATAATGCCAAAAAGCGTATAAATTATCCGCTCATCACAACACCAAACTTAAATTGTTGCTTGTCCCCAAGCAACTGAAAATCACATAGGATAAAAAGAAGAGAATATACTATAAATTCCAAAATATCAATGAAACTTAGCTCCAATCAGATGAGCGGGACTAGTAGCTTTTTGCCTCTTGAATAGTTTTGGCATCTCACTTTATCCATTGAAATTCAGAATGATTGGCATCTATAGGAACTTAGAATTCAGATAGTGTTATTGATTTTCCTAGTTCAGTATGTTGATTCTTGAACACAGTTACTTTATGAGTCTTGGCCGTGGCCCTAAGCACTTTGTTTTCCAGTATTACCACTGGACACATAAATGCCACAGACACATAACTGGGTAAACCTTTTCAGATTGTGACTCAGCTTTGCTAGAGTCCCCAATTAGAGGTGTCCAAGGTTCTTAAGCACACTCTTTTTTTGCTTTGGACCTTGACTTTAACCGCTCAGTCTCAAGTTTTCACTTGACACCTACACGCCACAAGCACATGGTTCGAGACAGATTGGTTTTGCTGCTTAGGCCAGGATTTTATTCCTTTAGGCCCTCCTATCCACTAATGCTCAAAGCCTTGGATCCTTTTTATTACCCTTGCCTTTTGGTTTTAAGGGATATTGTTTTTTTCTGCTTGCTTTTTCTTTTCCTTTCTTTTATATTTTTCGCCATTTTTTTCTTTTTCTTTCGCTTTTTTTTTTGCAAGCTCTGTTCTTCACTGCTTTTTCTTGCTTCAAGAATCATTTTTATGATTTTTCAGATTATCAAATAACATGTCTCCTTTTCATCATTCTTTCATGAGCCAACATATTTAACATTCATAAACAACAAATTCAAAAGACATATGCACTGTTCAAGCATTCATTCAGAAAACAAAAAGTATTGTCACCACATCAAAATAATTAAACTAGTTTCAAGGATGAATTCTAAACCCTGTACTTCTTGTTCTTTTGTTTTTAGAATATTTTTCTTTTAAGAGAGGTGATGGAGTCATAAGACATTCATAGCTTTAAGACATAGACACTTGAAACACTAATAATCATGTAATAAAGACACAAACATAAATAAAACATAAGGCTCAAAAACCAAAAAATAGGAAAATAAGAACAAGGAGATTAAGGAATGGGTCCGCCTTAGTGAGGGTGGCGTCTTCCTCTTCTTGAAGAACCAATGGTGCTCTTGAGCTCCTTTATGTCTCTTCCTTGTCTTTGTTGCTCCTCCCTCATAGCTCTTTGATCTTCTCTAATCTCATGGAGGATGATGGAGTGCTCTTGGTGCTCCATCCTTAGTTATCCAATGTTGGAGCTTAATTCTCCTAGGGAAGTGTTGATTTGCTCCCAATAATTATGTGGAGGAAAGTGCATCCCCTGAGGTATCTCAGGGATTTCATGGTGAGGAATTTCCTCATGCTCTTGTTGAGGTCCATGATCTCTTGTTTGCTCCATTCTTTTCTTAGTGATGGGCTTATCCTCTTCAATGAGCATGTCTCCCTCTATGTCAACCCCAGCCAAATTGCATAGGTGGCAAATGAGGTGAGGAATGGCTAACCTTGCCAAGGTGGATGACTTGTCAGCCACCTTGTAGAGCTCTTGAGGTATAATCTCATGAACCTCTACTTCCTCCCCTATCATGATACTATGGATCATAATGGCCCGATCTATAGTAACTTCAGACCGATTGCTAGTAGGAATGATTGAGCGTTGAATAAACTCCAACCATCCTCTAGCTACAAGGTTAAGGTCCAGTCTCCTCAATTGAACCGGCTTGCCTCTTGAGTCAATTTTCCATTGAGCTCCTTCTACACATATGTCCATGAGGACTTGGTCCAACCTTTGATCAAAGTTGACGCTTCTAGTGTAGGGGCGTGCGTTTTCTTCCATCATTGGCAAGTTGAACGCCAGCCTTACATTTTTCGGACTGAAATCTAAGTATTTTCTCCGAACCATGGTAAGCCAATGCTTTGGATTCGGGTTCACACTTTGATCATGGTTCCTAGTAATCTATGCGTTTGCATAGAACTCTTGAACTATTAAGATCCCGACTTGTTGAATGGGGTTGGTGAGAACTTCCCAACCTCTTCTTTGGATCTCAAGTCGGATCTCTGGATACTCATTCTTTCTAAGCTTGAAAGGAACCTCAGGGATCACTTTCTTCTTGGCCACAACTTCATAGAAGTTATCTTGATGGACCTTTGAGATGAATCTCTCCATCTCCCATGGCTCAGAGGTGGAAGCAATTGCCTTCCCTTTCCTCTTTTTTGAGGTTTCTCTGGCCTTAGGTGCCATTACTGGTTATAGAAAAACAAAAAGTAATGCTTTTTTACCACACCAAACCTAAAATATTTGCTCGTCCCCGAGCAAAAGAAGAAAGAAAGAAGGAGAAGAAGAAATAGAAGGAGGAGATGGAGGGAGAGGGTGTATTCGGCCAAGGGGGAGAAGAGAGGGCTGTGTTGTGTGAAATTAAAGGAGTGATGAGGGGTTCGGCCATTAGGGTTGGGTTTGGGAGCGAAAAGAGTTTGAATTTTGTAGGTAGGTGGGGTTTATGGGGAAGAGTGGGTGGATGTGAATGGTGAAGAGGTGATGGGGAAGAGTGATTGAGGTGATTGATGAAGGGTATTTGGGGAAGAAAGTTATGAAAAGGTGTGAAGAGGAGAGAAGAAGTGGTGGGGATCCTGTGGGGTCCACAGATCTTGAGGGGATCCTGTGGGGTCCACAGATCTAGTGGGGCCAAGGACTTAACATCCCTGTTCTAATTAGGCGTGTAAAACGCCCTTGCTGTGCAATTCTGGCATTTAACGCCAGACTGCTGCCTGTTTCTGGCGTTAAACGCCCAAATGTAGCCTGTTTCTAGCGTTTAACGCCAGGTAGATGCTTGTTTTTGGTGTTAAACGCCAAAATGCTCCTCTTCCAGGGTGTGCTATTTTTAATGCTGTTTTTCATTTTGTTTTTGAATTTTCAGTAGTTTTTGTGACTCCACATGATCATTAACCTAATAAAACACGAAATAATAAAAAAAATATAAAATAGATATAATAAAATAACATTGGGTTGCCTCCCAACAAGCGCTTCTTTAATGTCAATTGCTTGACAGTGAGCCCTCATGGAGCCTCACAGATAATCAGAACAAGGTTGGAACCTCCCAACACCAAACTTAGAGTTTGACTGTGGGGCTTTGGTTGACTCTGCAGTGAGAGATGCTTTTCATGCTTCCTCTCCATGGTTACAGAAGGAGATCCTTGAGTTTTAAATACAAGGTTGTCCTCATTCAGTTGAAGGATCAACTCTCCTCTGTCCACATCAATCACAGCTTTTGCTGTGGCTAGGAAGGGTCTTCCAAGGATGATGGATTCATCCTCATCCTTCCCTGTGTCTAGGATTATGAAATCAGCAGGGATGTAAAGGCCTTCAACCCTTACTAACACGTCCTCTACTAGTTCATAAGCCTATTTTCTTGAGTTGTCTGCCATCTCTAATGAGATTCTGGCAGCTTGCACCTCAAAGATCCCAAGTTTTTCCATTACAGAGAGTGGCATTAAGTTTATTCCTGACCCCAGGTCACACAAAGCCTTCTCAAAGGTCATGGTGCCTATGTTACAGGGAATTAGGAATTTACCAGGATCCTGTTTCTTTTGAGGTAATTTCTGCCTATCCAATGTATTCAGTTCATTGGTGAGCAAGGGAGGTTCATCTTCCCAAGTCTCATTAACAAATAATTTGGCATTCAGCTTCATGATTGCACCAACGTACTTAGCAACTTGCTCTTCAGTAACATCTTCATTCTCTTCAGAAGAAGAATACTCATCAGAGCTCATGAAGGGTAGAAGGAGGTTCAATGGAATCTCTATGGTCTCTAGATGAGCCTCAGATTCCTTTGGTCCCTCTAAGGGAAACTCCTTATTGGTCACTGAGCGTCCCAGGAGGTCTTCCTCTCCAGGATTCACATCTTCCTCCTCCCTTGTAGGTTCGGCCATGATGGTCAAATCAATGGCCTTGCACTCTCTCTTTGGATTTTCTTCTGTATTACTTGGGAGAGTACTAGCAGGAGTTTCAGTGACCCTTTTACTCAGCTGGCCCACTTGTGCCTCCAAATTTCTAATGGAGGACCTTGTTTCATTCATGAAACTTAAAGTGGCCTTAGATAGATCAGAGACTATATTTGCTAAGCTAGATGGATTCTACTCAGAATTCTCTGTCTGTTGCTTAGTGGATGATGGAAAAGGCTTCCTATTGCTAAACCTATTTCATCCACCATTATTAAAGCCTTGTTGAGGCTTTTGTTGATCCTTCCATGAGAAATTTGGATGATTTCTCCATGAGGGATTATAGGTGTTTCCATAGGGTTCACCCATGTAATTAACTTCTGCTATTGCAGGGTTCTCAGGATCATAAGCTTCTTCTACTGAAGAAACCTCTATAGTACTGTTGGATGATTCCTTCAATCCATTCAGACTCTGAGAAATCATATTGACTTGCTGAGTCAATATTTTGTTCTGAGCCAATATGGCATTCAGAGCATCAATTTCAAGAACTCCCTTCCTCCGAGGCGTCTGATGACAAGTCATCTTAGCCTAGTTTCACTAGCCTTTTTCTTTTGTTTTCACTTGAATTGTGCACTTTCTTGAGCTACAAGTAAGCTAATATGGGTAAATTTTCATGCTTCCTTTGATTTAATCAACCATGTATGAATTCATGCTATGTCATGAGGTTTTATGCTATAATTGTCACATATTACGATAAAATGAATATCTCATGATTTTAAGCATAGCTTTGATGTGTTTGGTTGATTAATGATAGGTGAAGAAAGCTTGGAGAAAGGTTGAAGCAAGAAGGAATGGCTAGGAGTAAAGAGAAGACAATGGAATAAGTGAAAATGAACCAGGAAGCAAAAAGCTAGAGTAAAAGTTAGCCTCAAACTTTTGCACAAACTTTTGGGTGAAAAGTTAGCCCCAACGTTAGCCCCTAACTTTTGGGCTAACGTTGGCACATGAAAGTTACTCCCTGGGCACCAAAAGTTTGCGCCAACGTTAGCCCCTAACTTTGTGGCTAACGTTGGCATGAGAAAAACACTCCCTGGGCACCAAAAGTTTGCGCCAACGTTAGCCCCTAACTTTGTGGCTAACGTTGGCATGAGAAAAACACTCCCTGGCCACCAAAAGTTTGCGCCAACGTTAGCCTCTAACTTTTGGGCTAACGTTGGCACATGAACAATACAAAGGGGGAGCAAAAGTTTGCGCCAACGTTAGCCTCTAACTTCTGGGCTAACGTTGGCGCCATAAGTACACATAAGGAAGCCAACGTTGGAGCAAAAGTTAGACACCTAACTTTTGCCCCAACGTGGATAGCAGCAAAGCATGGAGGCTGATAGTAAAAGTTAGAGTAAAAGTTAGCCTCAAACTTTTACTCAAACTTTTGCAAAACTCCAACCCGGTTCAATTGGTTCACTTTGGTTCCTCTCCAAACTCCAAGAGCAATCAACCAAGGCCTCTCTCAACCCAATTCCACCAAGAGCAAAGGCCCAACTCAAGGCTTGAAGATCATTTGAAGAAAGTGTATAAATAGGATAGAATTCAAGTTTTTCGGAGAGCTTCCCTTTTAGTTTTTCAGAATAGCTTTCTTTTAAATTTGGCTTAGAGCTCACTTTTACATTTCTTAGCATTGTTGTTTTAATTCAAGAGAATTTGGGAGGAGAATTGATCTCTCTTCTTCCTTGTTCTTGCCCAGCATTCTTTACATTTCTTGTCTTGGATCTTGGGTGGAGAATTGAAGAAATTCTGTTTCAATCTCACCTTGGGATCTTGTTTAATTTTCTGCTTAATTGAATTTCAGTTTTGGTCACTTGCTTCTTCATCTACTTTCTTTGCAATCTACAATCTCTTTTGCATTTGTTCTTGTTGGATCTGGGAAGGCACTGAGATCTAGACTTGGTTTTCTAGTCTCTTGGGTCCTGAGATTCGGATTTCCCATTTCCCACTCCCTGTTTACTGTTTTCATGCTTATTTACATTTCTGTTTTGAGATCCGGTTTGATTCAAGACATCCTTTACTTCTCTGTTTGTTGCAATTTACTTTTCCTTGTTTAATTCCTGCAAATCCAACTCTCGATTCCCTTTACAATTCAAGCCATTTACATTTCTTGCACTTTAAGATTTTGCAATTTACATTTCTTGCGTTCTAAGTTTCTACCATTTAATTTCTTGTTCTTTAAAATTCAGCACTTTAAATTCCAGTTCTCTTTAATTTCATGCCAATTACTCATTCCCTTTTACTTTCTATGCAATTTAAATTCTGCAAATCACAAATCTCTCAACCAAATCTTGATTCGCTTGACTAAATCAACCACTAAACTAAAATTGCTCAATCCTTCAATTCCTGTGGGATCGACCTCACTCCCGTTAGTTATTATTACTTGATGCGACCCGGTGCACTTGCCGGTTAGATTTGGGTGTTTTGGAGAAATTCGTTTTTCCGCGAAAATATCCCATCAAGTTTTTGGCGCCGTTGCCGGGGATTGATTAGATTGACAATGATTAAGTGAAGTGGTAGTTTAGATCAAGCACTTTTTCTTTAATTTTTGACTAACCCACTAACTGTTTGAAGTTTTGTCTCAACTGACTACACTCAACTTGCAAAAGTATCACTGTGTGTTCCGTTGTTGATTTATATGTCATAGGGAAGAAGAGCAGCCAAAAGGAAGGATATCATTGAAGAAGGAGTTTCTGAGAAAGAAGAACATCACAACATGACGCCACAACTCATTACACTAGTAGAGAACAATTGTTCCTATGGTGGAAATCCCTTGGAGAACCCTAAACAGCACCTATCCATTTTTCTGAAAACTTGTGGTGTTGTCAATCTCAATGGTGTAAATCATGATACCATTAAGCTCTTGTTATTTCCCTTCTCACTGAAGGATGAAGCGGCACAATGGCTTGAAACCTTTCCCCAAGGAAGTATAACTAGTTGGGATGAATTGGTTGCCAAGTTTCTAGCCAAATTCTCCTTATCCCAACAACACATCAAGATGAAAGAAGGAGTAAATCCATTCATACAGAGAGAGGAAGAACCATTGTTCAAAGCATGGGAAAGATACAAGAAAGCAAGTGACAAGGTGGATTTTCAAACATTCTATGAAGGATTAACCTCAGAAACAAGAAGAGCAGTAGATTACTTCTCAGATGGCCTACTCAAGGCAACAGCAACCATCCAAGGAACTGCAGAGTTCAGTGATAAAAGAGCCAATAACCAACACTCATTTGAGACGCCACGGAATGTAATTTCAGAAAAGGAAGTAATGAATCTTGAAGGAGTGAGAGCAATCATGAATCAAAACAAACAGCTATACCAGCAAACTCAGTAGCAATTAGAATCAATAGCTAGACAAATTGATTCTCTACATTCTGCCACAGTGACTGCACAATTTCCACCATGGAAACCACATTCTTATCTAAGAATGAGGGAATCTCAGCATCAGGAACAAAGGGACTTCAACTATAACAACCCCAACTTCCCAAACCTGCAAAAACACCACCATACCAACAAAAATCACTACACACCACCCCAATATACACACCTCCAGCCCTGTCCTACCTCACCACCTGCCCAGCATGACTTACATCAATCACCACAATTAACACAGCCACAACCAATTCTAAACTTCCAAAGACTCTATGTTCTAGAAATGATGATGGAAAGGTTTATAAAAATTCAAGAAATGACAATAATAGAGCAGGAGGATATAAGGAAAAGCCAAGAGGCATATCTCAAGAGAATTGAAAGGTACATGGAACAACTGGTTCAAAACCTTGCTAAACTGGGCGAGAGAGAGGGAGATATGTCCCTAAGAGCCACTGAAGATGACTCAAAGAACAATGAAAAAGCTGCTGGGTTGAAAGGGAAAGCAGTTATGGAAAACAGTGAGAAGGCTACGGGAAAAGAAACAACTATCAAGGAGAAGCCTACGGTGAGAGGAGGAAACCAAAGACAACAGAAACCTCAACTTCCATGATCAGAGGATGAAGGATGTCAAGCTAGTGACAATAAAAGAGCGCTTGTTGGGAGGCAACCCAACCTGAGGTAGTTTTCTTTTCATAACTATTTTAATAAAAAGGTTAATTAGTTTTATCTATAATGCAAGAAGCTAAGTTTGGTGTTTCACCAAAATCCCATTATAAAACACATTCTCACTTTCTGCATAATGCTGGCTTCAAGCATGTTGGATGAACTAGTTAACTATTCTGCTGTTTCCTAGTTTTCAGTTTTATTGCTTTTGAAAAAGAAGAAGAAAAGAAAAACAAATTATCACACATGGTTAATTTGATGCATAAAAACCATTGGCAAGGTACTAAGTTTGGTGTTCCCACACCAAAGTAAGTTCAAAAGCCCATAAATAAATCAGCCAGACTAACCATTGTTTCCAAGTGCTTGGGGAACAAGCAACTTTCAATATCATTGCAGAGCATCATACAAGCCTTTGGGAGGATTAAGCATCATCAAAAAAAAATGAAAGAGGAATGTGTGGATCAGTAATGATGATGATGAGGAGTGAAGCAAGCGAACTCCAAAAGATTGTATTGTTAAGTGATTATCTTACATCAAACACTGCTATGATTGAGAGTGGTTTAGTTTCCCTGATTATCTATCTGCATAGCATAGTTTTTCTGTAATTCAATAAGCAAGATGCTTGATCATTCACAACATTTTTCTCTTCAAAACTTGTTTGCACTCAATGTTCAAAAATGCATCACATGAAAGTTCTTTGAAAAGAAGGATTGAGGAATTAAACAATTTTGAGGCAAGCAAAAGATTAGGAGAAGTGGTGGTTCTAGTTGTATGATTATGTATTGAGGTTGCATGCTTGTGAAAACTTGCATGGGAGCTCATAGGCGGGACATGAAGTTCAAAGAAGTATTGTGGAGATTCTCAAAAATTTATTGATCCAAGAAGCAGCAAACAAAACAAAAGAAAGAAAAGAAAATACAAAAACAAAAAGAACATGGCCCAAGGCTCTGAGCATCAATTACTAGGCAGAAAAGAAAGAAGAAACAATGACTCAAAGAGTTGTTAGCCTAGTAAAATGCTTGTGGTTGAGTTGTGTCAAAGAAAGAGGCTTGAGCAAGTAAATCCTTAGGGGTGCTTCAACACCTAATACCTTAAAACCAACTGGTTTAGGAGTATTGATTGAAAGCTTATTTAAAGAGCCACTTTGAGACATGACACTTATAGTCAATGCCAAAGTAAAGAAACTATAAGCTGCTTCAAGGTGACTACATATAAAGAGATCTCCATGATACCATTTGGATGAAAATCCTAAGACCTAAGACTCCCAATATGTGAGGACTAGTAAGCACTGAAGCCCTTGCATGAGCATATGATTTAGAATTTACCCCACTGTTACTTGATCATTTCACTCACAGGACCTTACAATTTATTCTTCAATCCATCTTAATTGAAAGAACCTCTGAGCATAATTCATTTCTTGCTTGGGGACAAGCAAGCTTTAAGTTTGGTGTTGTGATGACAAGTCATCTTAGCCTAGTTTCACTAGCCTTTTTCTTTTGTTTTCACTTGAATTGTGCACTTTCTTGAGCTACAAGTAAGCTAATATGGGTAAATTTTCATGCTTCCTTTGATTTAATCAACCATGTATGAATTCATGCTATGTCATGAGGTTTTATGCTATAATTGTCACATATTACGATAAAATGAATATCTCATGATTTTAAGCATAGCTTTGATGTGTTTGGTTGATTAATGATAGGTGAAGAAAGCTTGGAGAAAGGTTGAAGCAAGAAGGAATGGCTAGGAGTAAAGAGAGGACAATGGAATAAGTGAAAATGAACCAGGAAGCAAAAAGCTAGAGTAAAAGTTAGCCTCAAACTTTTGCACAAACTTTTGGGTGAAAAGTTAGCCCCAACGTTAGCCCCTAACTTTTGGCATAACGTTGGCACATGAAAGTTACTCCCTGGGCACCAAAAGTTTGCGCCAACGTTAGCCCCTAACTTTGTGGCTAACGTTGGCATGAGAAAAACACTCCCTGGGCACCAAAAGTTTGCGCCAACGTTAGCCCCTAACTTTGTGGCTAACGTTGGCATGAGAAAAACACTCCCTGGCCACCAAAAGTTTGTGCCAACGTTAGCCTCTAACTTTTGGGCTAATGTTGGCACATGAACAATACAAAGGGGGAGCAAAAGTTTGCGTCAACGTTAGCCTCTAACTTCTGGGCTAACGTTGGCGCCATAAGTACACATAAGGAGGCCAACGTTGGAGCAAAAGTTAGACCCCTAACTTTTGCCCCAATGTGGATAGCAGCAAAGCATGGAGGCTGATAGTAAAAGTTAGAGTAAAAGTTAGCCTCAAACTTTTACTCAAACTTTTACTCAAACTTTTGCAAAACTCCAACCCGGTTCAATTGGTTCACTTTGGTTCCTCTCCAAACTCCAAGAGCAATCAACCAAGGCCTCTCTCAACCCAATTCCACCAAGAGCAAAGGCCCAACTCAAGGCTTGAAGATCATTTGAAGAAAGTGTATAAATAGGATAGAATTCAAGTTTTTCGGAGAGCTTCCCTTTTAATTTTTCAGAATAGCTTTCTTTTAAATTTGGCTTAGAGCTCACTTTTACATTTCTTAGCATTGTTGTTTTAATTCAAGAGAATTTGGGAGGAGAATTGATCTCTCTTCTTCCTTGTTCTTGCCCAACATTCTTTACATTTCTTGTCTTGGATCTTGGGTGGAGAATTGAAGAAATTCTGTTTCAATCTCACCTTGGGATCTTGTTTAATTTTCTGCTTAATTGAATTTCAGTTTCGGTCACTTGCTTCTTCATCTACTTTCTTTGCAATCTACAATCTCTTTTGCATTTGTTCTTGTTGGATCTGGGAAGGCACTGAGATCTAGACTTGGTTTTCTAGTCTCTTGGGTCCTGAGATTCGGATTTCCCATTTCCCACTCCCTGTTTACTGTTTTCATGCTTATTTACATTTCTGTTTTGAGATCCGGTTTGATTCAAGACATCCTTTACTTCTCTGTTTGTTGCAATTTACTTTTCCTTGTTTAATTCCTGCAAATCCAACTCCCAATTCCCTTTACAATTCAAGCCATTTACATTTCTTGCACTTTAAGATTTTGCAATTTACATTTCTTGCGTTCTAAGTTTCTGCCATTTAATTTCTTGTTCTTTAAGATTCAGCACTTTAAATTCTAGTTCTCTTTAATTTCATGCCAATTACTCATTCCCTTTTACTTTCTATGCAATTTAAATTCTGCAAATCACAAATCTCTCAACCAAATCTTGATTCGCTTGACTAAATCAACCACTAAACTAAAATTGCTCAATCCTTCAATCCCTGTGGGATCGACCTCACTCCCGTGAGTTATTATTACTTGATGCGACCCGGTGCACTTGCCGGTTAGATTTGGGTGTTTTGGAGAAATTCGTTTTTTTGCAAAAATATCCCATCAGCGTCCCATTACTCATAGAATTCTTTTCAGAAGTGTACATAAACTGGTTATTAGCAACCATGTCAATGAATTCCTGAGCTTCTGCAGGCATTTTCTTTAGGTCAATGAATCCACCTGTAGAATGGTCCAATGACATCTTAGATAATTCAGACAGACCATCATAGAATATATCCAGGATGGTCCATTCTGAAAGCATGTCAGAAGGACACTTTTTGGTCAGTTGCTTATATCTCTCCCAAGCTTCATAGAGGGATTCACCTTCTTTCTGTTTGAAGGTTTGAACATCCACTCTAAGCTTACTAAGCTTTTGAGGAGGAAAGAACTTGGCTAAGAAAGCCGTGACCAGCTTATCCCAAGAGTTCAGGCTATCTTTAGGTTGAGAGTCCAACCATATTCTAGCTCTGTCTCTTACAACAAATGGAAAAAGCATAAGCCTGTAGACCTCGGGATCAACCCCATTGGTCTTAACAGTATCACAGATTTGCAAGAACCATATATAGAACCACCACATATGAACCATATATAGAACCACCCCAATTCCAACCCAATTACTCACAAGAACCACCACTTCAATATTCACCATCTCCATATCCATCAATCCAAGAGTACTATGATCCTATTTATGAAAGCCGAGTGCATAAAGAGACAAAGGATCGTCTCAAGGAAACAGTGGATCGATGTCAGGCAACCATTCATCAATTGGGGCAAGCAATAATGAGTCAATTAGCTTTCCGACGTTTGGACACTCAAGGAACCCCCATGGCTTCATGTGGACAATCTAATGAAGAACGTAGTATGAAGGAGATACTAGAAACTCCAGTGAACAGTACGGAGCATGACTTTGTACTGGAACAAGTAGAGGAAGCCGGGATTATTGAAGAAGAAGAATTGGTTGAAGACTTAGGAGATGCTGAACCTCCATGGGAAAGTCAAAACATAGAGACTCCTTCCAAGACGGTTGCAATTGATTTTGAGGAGGGTGTACAACCTCCAAGGCATATCACAGTTGAAAACTTGGAAGAAGTTGATCAAGTGATGGAGATTCAAGAAGAAGAAGCACAACCTCCCATGCCCTTGGAAAGCAATGAAGAGGAGATTGAATTGGAAGAGAGCTGCCAAGAGGAAGAGGTTGAAATTGAAGAAGCTTGCAAAGAGGTGGTAGTTATCAGAAAAGAGCACAAGGGAGTGGAGCTTGCAATTCCATTAAAGATGCCTCCCCCTAAGTTGCCATCATCCTTCACAACATTCAAGTGGGTAAAATTCATATCCCTTAGCTTTCTAACCCCACTTGAATATGGGCTACTGGAGACGGATGGTCAACTTAGAGCTCTTTATGATATTAAGAGTAAGAGGAAGATGGCCAGTGGTAAGAATTGTCCTGCAAGGTTCATCATGGTTGGAAGCTTTAAGTTCAAACGCAAAGGTTGGTATAAAGCTCTACTGAATGGGTCTAGGAAGCTGTTTGGTCGCTGCAGTGAGAATTCAGATCACCTTTCACCCGGCTGGAAAAATGCAGATCGAGACAAAAACGGGTGTAAAAGTAAAGTTTGGGATCCTAGAATCTGTTCTGGCATTTGTCACCCCGGGAGCCTAAGAATCTGTTTGAAGCTTCTTAAGGGATTTACATGCTTAGTTTGGGACCCCGGAGGCTACTAGAAATACAAACATTGGTGGGGATTCCTGGATTAGTACAAGCACAAGCCACCATAGCAGGAATCTCATCAAATGTCCTACCATGGTATGATCGTTCTTTTTCAACCCACCATGGTATGATCGTTCTTTTTCAATTTTATTTCGTGTTGTTTATTTTTATTTTATTTTATTTTCATTGAACCTGGAATCATGCATAGCATTCACATTAAGCACTGCATTTGCATCTGCATATTGCATTAAACAAATAAAAAAAATAATAAAAAATGGAAAAACACGCACGCGACACGGTAGCGTCGCTAACGCGTCCGCGTCACCAGTGCAATGGGAAGAAAAGAAAACGAACAAAAAGTCACGCGAGAGCGTGGCTGGAGGCGTGCCAATGGCACAAATCGTCCCACGCGACCGCATCACTGATGCGACCGCGTCATATGGGAATAATAGCTTCCCACGCGATCGCGTGCCCCACGTGTCCGCGTGACCAAGATTTCGACGTCAAAGTGGTGCACACCCAAAAGTTGTGCGAGAGTGGTGCTGGATTGGTGCTGAACGCATAATCCTTCCCACGCGGCCGCGTGACCCACGCGACCGCGTCATATTCCTTTAAAGCCCACTCACGCGATTGCATGCCCCATGCGATCGCGTCACTTAAAACTTGGCACTAATAAGATTTTGAACAGAGAGTTGTGCGAGCGCGAGGCTGCACTCGCGCCACTAGCACAAATCGAGTCACGCGATGGCATGACCCACGCGTCTGTGTCGCTTGACCTTATTGCGCACCACGCGGCCGCGTCACCCACGCGACCGCGTCGCCAGCGTCGCACACCTTAACCTAATATGCCAAAATATTTTATCTTCCCCAATCCTAATTTTTCCTCCCTCCTTTCTTACTTACTTCTTCTTCCCTTCCTTCCCTTCTCATTCTTCTTATCTTTTATTTTCTTTTGCTTACTTGCATACTTTCATTCATTGCATTATTTTCATTAGTGTTGGAATTTTATTTGGGTCATTGTGGATTGTTGCATAATTATTTGACAATTATATATTACTTTTTATAGGATGCTTGCATGTTCAATTTAATACTTTCAAATAGCTTATTTACTATGCATGCTATGTGTTTGTGAAAAAACCCATATGGCATTATGCACTTCTCTATTTTACTTTATACTATTCAATGCTTGCTTTTCATAAACTCCCTTTACTATTGTATTAATTGAAATTAATTGTCAATACAAACATGATGGTTTGTTACGAGTAATGCTTGATCTATGCTACTCATGCCCTCTGCCGGCATGCCAATAAACACCTTGCATTCACTTGTCCTTATATGCACTAGCTATTTTCCATTGATGGCTTTTCACATGTACTCGCGAGCATGTGTTAATGTCAGTTATATCTTAATGTGCATCCATTACCACCTTTTCCGTTCTCTTCCTTGCTATATATATCTCTTTGAATTTAATTTACTTTCTCTTCCCTTTTTCAGGATGGCCACCAAGAAAGGAAAAGAGAAAGCCATTCCCAAATTAACAGCAAGGAAAGGAACAAAAAGAGCCCCAGCTGAGGAACCACAACCCCCATCCACTTGCACATCTTAGCATGCACCGAGGACGGTGCAATCTTTAAGTGTGGGAAGGTCGATACCGATCTCCATGGATTAGTTATTTCCTATTTCAACACCAATGTTAATTTGTTCATTGTTGCATCTGCATATTTATTTGATTTTGTGCATTTAGTTACTACTTGGTTAAAGTAATAAAATTCTTTTTAGGACCCTATTTTTGAAAATTTTCACTAATTTAAAATGAAAATTTTTGTGTTAAACTTGTTTGAAGTTGTATTTGGAACATGGTTTTTAAGCCAAAGAACACACAACCTGTGAGACTTTGAGCTTATTTACATGGTTACATTATTTAACCATAAATTTTTATTCTTGTGTGTTTCCTTCCTTATGATTGTAATCTATATTTTGTTCCAATCTATATGTCCATTATTTAGTGTATTTACATGCTTGCATATGATTGAGGCCATTGTTTGATTCTAGCTCACTTATCCCAAATTAGCCTACCTTTTACATCACCCTTGTTAGCCCCCTTGAGCTTCTAAATCCCTCCTTGTTTTAATAACCACATTACTAGCCTTAAGTAGAAAAACAAAATAAAAATCCTAAGTTGAATCCTTGGTTAGCTTAAGATAGAAATTGTGTATTGTTTAAGTGTGGGAAACCTTATGGGAACATGGATGATAAAAACAAAGGTAGAAAATTAAAAAGAATAAAGACATTTCAAAATAAAAGTTTTGGGAAGCATGCTCATGTAAAATCAAAATAATCAAATTACCATGTGCTTTGAAAAAAGAATATTAAGCAATTAAACAAGGGGATACAAAAGAAAAAAAAAAATATATATATATATATATATATTACCCCAAATGCAAAATAAAAAGAACCAATGCACATGGGACAAAATTCAAAAGAAAAAAAAATAAAAAATAAAAAATAAAAAATAAGTTTGATACATGAGTATGTAATACAAAAGTGGAAAAATTTGGGTAGCTAAGTATAATTTTAATAGAGTATGTATATGTTAGGTGAGATCTTAGACTACTCAAGGATTCACTTCACTAGCTCACTTAGCCTTATATATATACCCTCACCCTTACCTTGGCCCAATTACAACCTTGAAAAGAGCTCATGATGTTTGCATTGGTACATTAAATATTTGTTGATTGGTTAGATGAAGAACAAAGTTTAGAAAGCATGACTAGAGAAGAGTAGAGTGATTAACCCTATACACTTGAGAGATTAGAGTGCATATACACTTCTTGTAAGGGTTCAATGCTTAATTCTATGTTCCCTGCTTTCACAAGCTATCTTCTTACAAGTTTACTTGTTTTTACTATATAATTTTAATTAGTGAAATCTGATTTATGTTTGTCTTGGGGGAACTTATTTATTTTTAACCATGTAGGTAGGAACATTTTTTGCATGTAGTTGCATTCATATAGATAGGTTGCATTTCATACATCCTACCATTCCTCTTCATCTTTATAGTTCTCTTAAGCTTATCATGAGGACATGTTAGTGTTTAAGTGTGGGGAGGTTGATAAACCACTATTTTATGGTTTATCTTGTGCTCAATTGAGTGATTTTCATCAACTCTTTACCCACTTATTCATACTATTTGAATGGTTTTACATTTGCCTTCCTAATTATGTGCTTTGATTGAAAACATGTTTCTTTGGACTTATATTTGCTAATATTAATCCTCTCTTATTACCATTAGATGCCTTGATATGTGTGTTAAGTGTTTTCAAAGATTATAGGGCAGGAATGGCTCAGAGGATGGAAAGGAAGCATGCAAAAGTG
Organism: Arachis hypogaea; assembly: GCF_003086295.3. Taxonomy (NCBI): domain Eukaryota; kingdom Viridiplantae; phylum Streptophyta; class Magnoliopsida; order Fabales; family Fabaceae; genus Arachis; species Arachis hypogaea. The sequence goes on along the minus strand of NC_092049.1, from coordinate 65,421,755 downwards.
GAAGGAATACAATAAGTTGGAGAAATTGCTAAGCTGTCCAGCCTGACCTCTTCGCACTCAAACGGCTATAACTTTAGCTACAGAGGTCCAAATGATACGGTTCCAGTTGCGTTGGAAAGCTAACATCCGAGGCTTCGATTTGATATATAATTTAATATAGTTTCCCCGACGCCAGGTGACACGAACGCATGGGTCACGCGGACGCGTGACTAATGACAAGTCATCTTAGCCTAGTTTCACTAGTCTTTTTCCTTTGTTTTCATTTAGTTTTATGCACTTTCTTAAGCCATAAGTAAGCCAATTGGGTTGAATTTCATGTTTCCTTTGATTCAATCAACCAGGGATAAATTGATGCATTTTCATGAGTTTTTGTGCCATAATTGCTCATGTGACAAGAAGAAGAACAACTCTCATGATTATGGCATAGCTTTGATACAATTGTTGATTGATGATAGGTGGAATAAAGCTTGGAAGAAGGTTGCAAGAATGGGCTTGAAAAGAGGGATCAACGTTTGAGCTAATGTTTGCCTCAAACGTTAACTCAAACGTGAGAAGCAGCTGAAGAACACCCCTAGATGTCACCAACGTTTGTGCCAACGTTTGCCTCAAACGTTGAGGCAAACGTTGGCTGAAGAAAAAACAGGGGAAGGAGCCAACGTTTGCGCCAACGTTTGCCTCAAACGTGAGGTCAAACATTGGCGCCAAAAAGAAGAGAAATAGCACTCCTGGGCACAGCAACGTTTGAGCCAACGTTAGCCTCAAACGTGAGGTCAAACGTTGGCTACATTTTGGCAAGAAAGAGCATGGAAGAGCACCCTTGATTGATGGGTTAGATGAGCTACGTTTGCGCCAACGTTTACCTCAAACGTTGGGCCAAACGTTGGCCAAAAAGGGAGCCTGGGAAGAACCACGTTTGAGCTCATGTTTGACCTCAAACGTTGGCTCAAACGTGGATGACAGCAAATGGGCTATCTGCATAATGCCTCACACAAGGGACGTTTGAGTCAACGTTTACCTCAAACGTTGACTCAAACGTGAATGGTTCATGGCCCGGTTCACAAATGGATTTCTTCCCAACACCAAGAACAATCAACGGAGGCTATTATCAACCCAATTCCATCAAGACTAAAGGCCCAATTTAAGGCTTAATGATCATTTGAAGAAAGTGTATAAATAGCTTAGGATTTGAAGTTTTAAGAGAGCTTTTCTTTTTAGAGTTTTCTTTAAGAATTTTCATAGTATTCACCGTAGAGAGCTTTTGGGTTTTGAGCTGTTTGGAGATTCTGAGTCTTGGGGTAGGAGAATTGAATTCTCTTCCTCTTAGTTTTCTTGTTTTTCAATTTCATCTACACTTGTCTTGAGTCTTGGGTGTTGAAGAATTGAGAAAATTTTGTCTCAATCTCACCTTGAGATCTCTCTGTTTTTCTTACTGCAGCTTCTGGAAAATTGAACTTGGATTTACATTTCTACATTGCTCTCTTCTTTAATTTGGCATTTGCTCTCTAAATTTGGATCTAAGAAGGCATTGAGATCTAGACTTAGTTATCTAGTCTCTTGGGTCCTGAGATCTATTGGTTTCCATTTTAATTTCCTTGTTTAATTACTACACCAAGTTTATTTTCCTTTTAGTTTTGAGATCCGGTTCAACTAATTACATCAACTACTCTTCATTTTGTTAAGTTTTGCTTTTCCCTGTTTAATTCCTGCAGATCCAATTCCCATTCCCTTTTTATTTTTCAAGTCATTTATATTTCTTGCACCTTAAGTTTCTGCTATTTACATTACTTGCACTTTAAGATTCAGCTCTTTTTCTTTTTGTTCCCTTTAATTTCCTGCAAATCACCCACTCCCCTTTACATTCTATGCAATTTAATTCCTGTCAACACAATTTCACACAATCAACACTTGTTTGCTTGACTAATTCAACCACTAAACTAAAGTTGCTCAATCCTTCAATCCTTGTGGGATCGACCTCACTCTCGTGAGTTTTATTACTTGATGCGACCCGGTACACTTGCCGGTGAGTTTTGTGTCGGATCGTTTTCCGCACATCAGTGACCTGGCCAACACCCAATCCGCACGGCCGCATGGACGACGCGGCCGCATCACCTTTCCGCGACCTGAACGTAACAGAAATCGCAGGGGGCGATTTTTGGGCTGCTTTTGACCCAGTTTGCAGCCCAGAAAACACATATTAGAGGCTATAAAGTGGAGGAATGCATCCATTCATCAAAAGGCTCTCATAATTCACAATTTTTAGGAGTAGATGTAGTTTTTTAGAGAGAGAGGTTCTCTCCTCTCTCTTAGGATTAGGATTTAGGACTTCTCTTAGTTTTAGGAGTGACTCTCAATCCCAGGTTCAATGTTCTTTTTATTTATTTCTCCAATTTAATTTGTATGTCATATTTAAGTTCTTTTGTGAATGCAATTTGAGGTATTTCAGACTTAATTTTGCTTTGCTTTATTTATATGAATGCTTTTAATTTAATTTAGATATTTTCCCTTTTAGTCTTGGTTAAGAAATCAGTAACTCAGGAATTATCCAACTCAATACCATAATTGTTAATTGTTATCCTTGCTAATTGAATTGATCTTCAATAATCCCAATCTTTCTTAGGAATTAACTAGGATTCAAAGATCTAACTAATTAGTTGCTTGACCTTCCCTTGTAATAGCAAAGGTTAACTAAGTGGAATTAAGATTCAGTTTTCATCATCATTGATAAGGATAACTAGACTGGACTTCCAATTTCTCATACCTTGCCAAAAGTTTATTTTACAGTTATTTATTTATTTTATTTGTCATTTAAATATATCTGTGCTCATTGCCCAAGCTCCAAAACCCCCAATTTACAAAACTCATAACCAATAATAAGAACATACTTCCCTGCAATTCCTTGAGAAGACGACCCGAGGTTTAAATACTCGGTTATCAATTTTAAAGGGGTTTGTTACTTGTGACAACCAAAACGTTTGTATGAAAGGACTTTTGAAGGTTTAGAAACTATACTTACAACGAGGATTTATCAGCAAATTTCTAGACCACGCAAAAGTTCTCTCATCAGTGCCATGCCCATATGAACGCTTTGAATCTCTTCTCTGGACTTTAGTACTGGCGTGCCACGCCAATGCGTTTTTGTGGTGCTTGCTTCAAGTGTCACGCCAGTTTCACACACTCAGCTTCTTGTTTATCTTCTACCCCATTTTTTTTATGTTTTTCTCACCTGAAATTCAGCACAACTCATCTCAAAGTAGTGTACCATAATATTCATCAAATCATGCATAAATTGTACTGATCAAATGAGATTTATGCTCTTTTATGGTCTTCTTTATGCAAGAAAGAAGGGTAGATGATGCAAGTCATCATATATCATGTCGGAGAAGGGGAAGGTCACCCGACCTCCCCACTATTACCTTTACCCAAGAAGACACCACAGGTATCATCCCAGGGCACGATGATCCCATGGTCATTACCATCATACTTGCCAATGCTAATCTCCACCAAACGTTGGTAGACCAAGGAAGCTCCACGGACATCTTGTTCAAATCCGCCTTCGACAAACTCGGTCTGCAAGAAAAAGAGCTTAGAGCATATCCGAATAGCTTGTTTGGACTTGGAGACACCCCAATCCAATCACTGGGATACATATCACTGCATACAACCCTTGGAAAAGGAACTCGGTTAAGGACATTAAACATAGACTACATCGTAGTCGACGTGAGCTCAGCTTTTAACGCCCTAATAGGTCGGACAACGCTGAACCAGCTCACCGCAGTAGTCTCCACTCCACATCTGTGCATGAAGTTCCCAACTTCAGAAGGGATCGACACGATAAAAGGAGACCAAAAGCTTGCGCGACGCTGTTACAATGAAAGTCTGAATCTTAAAGGCAACCCCAGAGGAGAGGAAATCAACACCATCGAACTCGGGGGAGTTCGAGTTTGTGAAGAACTTCGTCCACAACCTGAAGGTGAGACCGAAGTTAATGTGCCATAAACTGGAAGTATATCCCAGATCTTGGCCAGTGCAACAGAACCATAAGAAGCTCGGCCCAGAAAGGTCCCAAGCTATAGAAGAGCAGGTACAAGCCTTACTAAAGGCAGGGTTCATAAGGGAGGTCAAGTACCCATTATGGCTAGCCAACGTTGTCTTGGTAAAGAAGTTAAATGGAAAGTGGCGGATGTGTACCGACTACACCGACCTCAATAAAGCCTGCCTAAAAGACCCCTACCCGCTCCCAAATATAGACACTCTAGTGGATGCCTCTTCCGGATACAAGTACCTCTCCTTCATGGATGCTTATTCACGATACAACCAAATCCCGATGTATCCACCCGACCAAGAAAAGACCTCGTTCCTAACCCCAAAGGAAAATTACTGCTACATAGTCATGCCGTTTGGACTTAAAAAAGCAGGAACTACTTACCAAAGATTGATGAACAAAGTCTTTGCCGAGCACATCGGAAAGCTAATGGAGGTATATGTAGACGACATGCTGGTAAAAACACAAAGTGAGGAATCGTTGTTATCTGACCTCACCCAAGTGTTTGACACCATAAGAAAGCATGGTATGCGACTTAACCCCACAAAGTTCACCTACGCGGTAGAAGCTGGCAAATTCTTGGGCTTTATGCTCACTCAAAAAGGAATTGAGGCGAACCCAGATAAATGCCAGGCTATACTCAACATGAAAGTCCAACCTGCGTCAAAGAAGTACAATAGCTCAACGGAAGACTAGCAGCCCTGTCCAGATTTCTAGCCGGATCAACGGTAAGATCTCTCCCCTTTTACGCAACATTAAGGAAAGAAAAGGGTTTGAATGGACAACAGAGTGCGAAAGAGCCTTCCAAGATTTCAAAATATTCTTGGGGCAACCATCCATTCTTACTCGACCACGAAAAAGTGAAGAACTCATATTATACCTCGCAGTGGGAAGTCGGGCAATAGCCTCAGCACTAGTCAGAGAAGACGAAAGTGGGCAACAACCCATCTACTTCATCGGCAAGGCTCTATAAGGGGCCGAACTAAAGGATCAAAAGATAGAAAATAGACTTAGCTGGAAGAATTCTACAGTGGACAGTCGTGTTATCCGAATTCGATCTACAATATGAAGCTCAGACAGTCATCAAATCACAGTATATGGCCGACTTCATTGCCGAGTACACTGACACCCCGGGAACTCCTATAAAATGGAATCTCTACGTAGACGACTCCTCGAAAAAAATTGGGAGTGGCGCAGGTGTAATTATTGAAAGTGATCAGGGAACCCAAATCGAGCTATCACTAAAGTTCGAATTCCCTGCCTCAAACAATCAGGCTGAATATGAGGCACTACTGGCAGGTTTAAGGCTGGCTAGGGAGGTAGGAGTCCAAAAGCTTACCATCTTCAGCGATTCACAAGTAGTTACCTCACAAATAGAAGGGAGCTACCAAGCTAAGGATCCCACCATGAAAAAATACTTGGACAAAACCGAAGAATAGCTCAGACAGTTCAGGGGATATGAGGTCTGACATATACCTCGAGAACAGAATGCCCGAGCTGATGCACTCTCAAAACTAGCCAGCACCAAACCAGGGGGAAATAGTAGAAGCCTCATCCAAGAAACACTACAAAGTCCATCAATCTTGGAGGAAGAAAAGGTCCTAACCATATCAGGTCAGGATCAAGGATGGATGACTCCATTAATCAACTACCTCATATTTGAGACACTTCCCGCAGATAAAAAGGAGGCAAAAAGGCTAGTACGAGAAGCACAGTACTACACCATAGTGGGCAACATCCTATATAGGAGAGGGATTTCAATACCCCTCCTAAAATGCGTGCCAACCTCCGACACAAGGAAAGTCCTAGAATAAATACACAGTGGTATGTGTAGCAATCACCTCGGGGCATGAGCTCTTTCCAAAAAGGTACTCCGAGCTGGGTTCTTTTGGCCAACCTTGCAAAAGGAAGCAACAGATTTCGTCAAGACGTGCCCACCATGTCAGAAGCATGCTAACTTTCATATTGCACCACCAGAGGAGCTCATCAGTGTTATGTCGCCCTGGCCATTTGCAAAGTGGGGCCTCGACCTCCTTGGACCCTTCCCCTAGGGATCAGGACAAGTCAAGTTCCTCATTGTAGGAGTAGACTATTTCACAAAATGGATTGAGGCAGAGCCCTTAGCTACTGCCACGTCCCAAAGAAGTCGGACATTTCTATATAAAAACATTATCACAAGGTTCGGGGTTCCTTACTCCATTACCACAGATAATGGCACTCAGTTTATTGATACAGGTTTCAGGAACTTGGTAGCTGACCTGAAAATAAAACACCAATTCACATCCGAAGAACACCCACAAGCCAACGGACAGGCAGAAGCTGTCAATAAAGTCATACTGGCCGGGTTAAAATGGAGGCTACTGGATGCGAAGGGAGCTTGGGCTGAAGAACTCCCACAAGTCCTATTGGCATATCGGACAACTCCACACTCCACCACAGGAGAATCACCCTTCTGACTTACTTATGGAATGGAGGCAATGATTCCAGTGGAGATAGAAGAAGGATCCCCCAGAATTATCCTCTACAATGAAAAAGGCCAACTCCCAAATTCAAAGGGAAGAGCTGGACCTACCTCCAGAAGTCCGAGAAAGAGCTCGGATTCGAAAGAAAGCATTAAAGCGTCAAATGGCTTTAAGGTATAATCAGAAGGTAGTCCTACGAAGCTTCACTACCAACGATCTCATCTTAATCCGAAATGACTGATTTAAGAAAATTGTCGTGTCGGTCTAGAATTTCTCTTCTAGAAATAAGAACTTCATTGTAAGCATAGTTCTAAACCAACAAACAATTCCAACATAAAAAATTTGAGTTGTCACAAGTACAAACCCTAAATAAAAATTAACCGAAGTATTTAAACTCCAGGTCGTCTCACAAGGAATTGCAATGAAATGGTCAATGATTGGCTATGAAAATGAAAAGGGGGTTTTGATTTTATATTTTTGCAGGAAAATAAATGACAAGAAAGTAAAATAACAAGACTAATAAAAGAAATGGAAAGAACTCTTGGCTAGACATAGGTAATTGAGATCACCATCTTTGTCTACAAACCAAATATTGATAATTATGAGGTACTAACCCATTAAGTCTACTTCCAAAAGTCTTAAGTATGTAATATCTACTCCTAGACTTGAAGTACGTCAAATAGGCTTCATCACATCAACCCATAAGTCCCAACCTACCTACTAATTAGATTAGTAGTGGGTTAGTGTCAATGGATATCAAATTGATCACCAAGGGTTCTTAAATCACAAAATCATTGAGACCTAATGACTCAAGGTCACTCAATTCCCTTAGCCTAGGCCAAGAGTAAAGGAAACTACTCAAAAATTAGTGAAAGCATTTTAACAAACACCTAGAGTGCAAGAAAAGTAAACATCACAAAAGGCTAGAATTAAAGGAAACCCATAACTACCACAAGCAAGAAATCAACTATAGCAATTAAGATGAACATAAAAAGGACATAGAAACATAAAATTGTTTTAAAATAATTCAAAATCTAACAATGGTTTATCAACATAAAAGAGAGTAAAATAAGAAAATAATAAGAGAGGCTAAGAAGATTAAGACAATAGAACACTAAAACACAAGGAGAATTGAAGTCAAAACAAGAATTGAAAGAGAAATTTGAGAGTGATTAACCTAACTTTATCCTAATTACTATCCTAAAACATGATGAAAACTAAACTATGACTACTTGGTTCATTCCCCCCTCAATCCTTGGGTTCAATAGCATCAGAAATGAGTTAGATTAGGCCCCTAATCGTACATGGCACATGCTCGCCCCTATACGTCGGGCAACTATAGCAAATTTTATATCATTTCGAAACCCCAGATGTTAGCTTTCCAACGCAACTGGAACCACCTTATTTGAACCTCTGTAGCTCAAGTTATGGTCGATTGAGTGCAAAGAGGTCAGGCTTGACAGCTTTACGGTTCCTTCATTTCTTCATGAGTTCTCCCACTTGCATGCTTTTTCTTCATTCCTTCAATCCAAACTTTGCCTTCTAAAGCTGAAACCACTTAACAAACATATCAAGGCATCGAATGGAATTAAAGTGAGTTAAATTTAGCTATTTTAAGGCCTAAAAAGCATGTTTTCACATTTAAGCACAAATCAAGGGAGAATTACAAAACCATGCTATTTCATTGAATAAATGTGGGAAAATATGATAAAATCCCCCAAAATAAGCACAAAATAAACCACAAAATTGGGGTTTATCATGGTTCAGGGGTTGGATTGTTTGCAGTTGACCTTTCCTTTTTCATGAATGTTGTCCTTTGTAGCTTAGTCACAATCTTCTCTTTGGTGCTCTTGTCAGTTGCCTTCACTTCTTTGATTTCAAGACTTGGTAATTGTGTGATTGTTGGAGTGTTCTCTTCATCAAAAGCCTCTTGAATTAGTGGTTCAATGAGCCCTTCCTCTATGCAGCTTTGCTTCAATTGAGTGTGAATCTCCTTAATTGGCTTCCTCCCCTTCTTGTTCATGATCTTCCCTTAAGTCCTTTGCGAGTGAAGCTTCATGTTCCTCTGTCACCTCAATTAGCTTCTGTGAATATGAAATCCTAGGCTTATATACTTCCACCACCTCATTCTCCATTGAAATTTTACTTGGTATAAGAGCCTCTTCTTCTTGTTCTTCCACTTCCTTCTTTGCATTCAACATCTGGTTTAACAGCACTTCTATGAAAGAGGTTTGTTTATCTTCCCAAGATTTCTTCATCTTCTCTTCATATCTTTCAATCACTGACTCAAGCTTTTGTGTGGGTTTTGAGTTTTCATATTCCTTTGTCACCTCACTTAGCTTCTGTGGATATGAAGTCATAGGTTCAAATACTTCCACAACCTCCTTTTCCATTGAAGTTTCACTTGACACTGGAGCTTCTTTATCTTGCTCTTCCACTTCCTCCTTTACACTCAACATTTGGTCTTCATCTTCCTTGCTTAACAGTTCTAAGTTTCTCCTCATTTGCTCTAAGTGCCTATCCATCTTCTTAAAGAGGATTCCTTGCTCTTTCAAAGATTGTTTTTGTCTTTGACAGAGTTGTTTGACTGCCAGCTGAAGGGATGAAGGCTGATACTGATTTTGTAGATAGGTGAATATTGTGGTGAAGTTGTTTTGAGGGGTATGGAATGAGTCTTGTGAGTTGTGAAATAAATTTTGTGAATGTTGAAATGAGTCTTCTGTGTAGTGAAATGAATTTTGTGGTTGGTCAGATGAGTTATATGGATCATGGAGGAAACTTTGTGTTGAGGCATAGTCAAGTGATGGAGGATCCTCAAATGAAAAACTGGGAGGTGAGGTTGGACAATTTTATATAAATGAATTGAAGGTTTGCTCAAGTAATGAAGGCTCTTGATAAGTAGAGTATGAACTGTTAAATGCTCTTTGGTTTTGCTCCTCCTACCCACAACTTGAGTCATTATCAAATTCATCAGAGTATGGATCATTTTGTGGTATTGCGGAGCAATCTTGCGTGAATGTATTGTCAGCAAAATCAAGTGAGAATGTCTCTAAAAGTTTAGAATATGAAGCATTGAAATCTCTTTGGTTTTGACCCTTCAAGCCACAATTTGTGTAGTTGTCATAACAATACGAGTCATTTTGTGGCTATGGGAGGTGTTCATACTCTATCATTCTTTGTTGATACTCCCATCCACCATTAGCATAATGAGATGAATCATTTTGTGGTGTTGCATAGTATCCCATGGAATTGTCTTGATCATTTTGTGTCCTTGTAGCATATCCCCACTGGTTGGATTGCTCATAATTTGTCATCTTTTGGTGATATTCCCAGCCACCATTAGGATAATGACTTGAATCATTTTGTGGTGGTGGGCAATATCCCATATGATATGATTGATCAAAAGATGAGGTAAACTCCATTTGAATTTTGCAAAACACAATCACCAATGAAAATTTAAATTCATGTCTCAGATGAGAATTTCTTAGTAAGGCAATAACACAAACACCTTAGTAACAGTGGAAAACAAAAAATTAAAAGAGCTTAGCTAACAAAACCAAAGAAAATGCTTAATCTAGACTTATTACCCACTTAATCATTGTTGATCTAAATCAATCCTCGGCAACGACACCAAAAACTTGATGGAGAAAATTAGATTTCTGAACAAACTAACCGGTAAGTGTACCGTGTAACGACCCAACTCCCAGAATGCCATGGTCATACAAGAAGCTAAGTGTTACTAACTTATCCTTCCAACTTTTATCTATTATTTAATATATGAGCCTGTGCCTTGTTAGAACGTTGCCAATTTTACGAGTAACTTTTTTTTTATTCGCTGCGGATGATAATGTAAAAAAAAACAAGCATACATTGAGAGCAATAAAAGCAAGCATAGAGAAATATAGAAATATAGCAGATAATATACATCATGTACATCATAACAAAACATGTAGCTTTTACACAAGATCAAGTCAGTTTACATCCTCGTCAACCTAGGTAGCTAATATATACACGACACTCCCAGGGCCTGACATATACAGAAAGCCGCTAAACTGGCACCCACGCTAGCCTAACCACTATATAGCTCCTAGCTCTGGGGTGTACTAACACAAGTGAGAGACTAACTAATAGATAATGTCAGACTAGAGTGTCATCAAAAGAATGCCCCTACGGCTGTCAAGCTATATCTACACGTGGCCGTTCAGAAGATCGTCTTGAGGCTCGCGCATCTCCTCATTTTGCTCTATCTCTATCTCAGGGATCTTCCTCCTCCTCGTTGTCTGCGGCTACAGCTATACGCTCAGATCCACCAGAAACACTGTTGTCACTATGTACAAAACCATTTGCAAGCATAGGTCCGTTCGTGTATATCGGAGCTACCGCTTCATCTGGTAGTGCCGACTCAGTAGGCTGTGAAAAGTCTAAGATTGGCTTAGGGAGAAGGTCCCACTCTGGTAGAATCACATGTACGTACTCTCCAGCTATCGCGGGCTCATCAGGAATGATAGGCTCAGGTGCCACCTCATTCAAGGGTTGAGCTGGTCTAGAGTGTCCGTGATCATTGGGAAAAGGATGTCCAGGTGCATCAGGGTGTAACCAGATAAGGAAAAGTCGTAGAGAGCGTCCGGATCAAAAAGCGGGCTATACAGAAAATGCTGGAAGGGACGGTTTTGTAACGCGTAACATCTCATACGAAGCTCCACACTCAGAATGTAGTAACCATAGTATACTGGATCCTCTTAAATGTGTAGGTCGTTGACTTCATAGAATATCACGCCTGTTTCCATCTGAAGGGGAGGAAGGGAGAGAAGGGGGTAAGAACTAGGGAGTTCTTAGTAGGGTCGGGGTTATTAGTTACATTTGTTTATTCGATCTCGATTAGTAGATGGGTAATAGAGTACAGTAAAGTAGTGAACAAAAGTTAAAAATAGACAGAAAAATAAAGAACAGAACACAAGCAGGAGAATACAAGAAGATAAAGCACAGACATAGCACTCAAGCAAACAAACATAAAGAAATAGATCAAACACAAGTAGGAATGCAACAGAGAATAATGCGAAGACAAGAATGATGCATGTCTAGTCCTAGTGCAGGTAATGAGCTCATTTGTCGGTTTCTATCCGCTCCCGACGTAACCCAGCATTACCAGCCGGATATGGCTTTCCTGTTGGCAATACCCCTACGTACAGGAAATAACCGCTCTGCCACCATAGGGTCCACTGCACGCAGGAAATAACACATCTGCCACTGCAGGGATGTATGCCGAAACACCTTCTGTATACAGGAAATAACCCCTCTGCCACTACAGAAATGGAACAAGTGGTCACGGTACTCTGTAGCAGGAAATAACCCTTCTGCCTTACAGAAATAAAATATGGATCTGTACTGCAGGAAAGCGTTTCTCAGCAGATGAACATATAGATATCTCTGAGGTTGCCTTAATGCAACAAATGACCTCTCAATAGGTCCTCTGCTCTTTATCATAATACACTCTTCACTTTATCTCTTTATTCTGCTCTATTTGTTCTTTTCTCTGCGCTTCCTTACTTTATTCTGCTTTCTCTGTTTAACGTATGTATCTAAAGCTTATGTAAAGTTCGGTATGATTAGTTAGCCTGTCCCAAGTATAGGTTCATTAATTCTATACTAAAACTATTTAACTTTTCATATAATACATAACCCTATTCGCAATTCAAGGACTAACTATGTTGCCCTAGTTTGTTCACTAGTCTCTGTCTATTTTTTTGTCATTAAAACTTTACAGACTTTTTCTTCGATTTTTATCTTTTCTTCAACTTTTTATCTTTTATTTATCTTTACCTCACTAATATGTTTTTACCACTCCCTAAGTGTTTTATGAAGCTAATTATGAGATTCTGCGCTTAAAGTTGTCTTTCTAAAGCTTTTACAGAAAACTGCATTTTCCGCACTATTTTATTATTTTTATTAAAATATTATTTTTAATTAAATATTATTATTTAATATTTTATTATTATTTATTATTTTATCATTAATTTTCGAAAATTAACTTACCTTTTACTTTTAACCTTTAAAATTTACTTTTTACCACCCGTAACTTTTAATATTTCTACTTTAACCACCCTAACTTTCAGAAATTACTAAATAACCCCTTAAACACCAAAATTTTTACTTCCTTGCCCTTTTAAGGATCTAAAGCCTGTTCTTCATTGTTCTTCATCACACTCAAAGTGTTCTTCATGTTCTTCATAAATTCTTCAGATTCTTTCTCTGTTTTTACCCGTTTTTCAGTCTTTTTAGCAACCGATTTTTACCACAATTCATAATAAATTAGCAGCCACTAAAACCCCATATTTTCTACATGATTTCAACACAAATTGAACCTCAATTTAAGCCTAGGGTTTCGTTTTTCCAGCTGCCCAAAGAACATGAACTTTAAAGCCTAAATTTCATCAAATTTCATCAAAATTTCACCAAATTTTCACCAAGAATCAATCATATATGCAACCAATTTTTAGCACAGCCAAATCATAAAACATTTACACATCTCAAACACAAATAATCAAGATTAATTTCGTGACACCCTACCTGGTTTTGCTGCTCCTAATTCAGTTAGACTTTCAGGTGGTCCTTAAGCACTTTTTCCTCCTAAATCACATCAAGAACAGCTTTAAATCCAAAAACCCTCAACTAACCAAATCTCACTCAGCATGTTAGGATGTGATTTCTTACCTTAGACTTTCTGGAAAGTCACGTTTCTTGGCCCTCAAGTCATGTTAAGCATGATTCCTAAGGAAGAACATCAAGAAAACACATGTTTAAGCATGTTTCCTTGAAAACCGAATTGAAGAGGGAAGGAGACAGCCATCTCACCTTATTTCCAGCCTTGATATTTTATATGGTTATGTAGAGGAAGAAGAGAGGATCATTTTGGTGAAATCGGAGTTTTGATTTGAGTTTCAGTTCAGAAGAAATCAAGCTTTGAAGATTAAGTGTTCATGAAAGTTTCTCTCTTTTCTCTCTTGTTATTTTCGTCCAAAATGAAGAAATGAGACAGCCTTGGAGTTTCTTGGGGGTGTAGGGTGAGTTGTGATTGGTTGGCTTGGAGGTGGATTAAAATAATATTAAAATATCTCAGGTGTATAACTACTAAAACTAGATGTATCGGAACACTTATAAAAACATCTCTAAAAATTATTTTCTGAGCTACTAGCATAAATGACACTAGTAACATATTTATTGTGAGAATAAAACATGTATGATGAGGCCTTACCATTGCTAAAGTCATCAAAGAGTGCTGGTGCTAAGCTGCACCAGTAAACTGTGAACCCGGTTAAACCAATTTTCTGTTTTTAACTAAACCTGACTAGGTAACCTTATAATATCATTCAAGAGGCTTCTAATACTCATATAATGATAATATTATGCTATTATCTCTCTTCTCTCATGAATCGAGTCCGGTTTGTCAAACTGAGACTATTTAGAAAAAGCTGAATCAAAACTCCTAACCGATACAGTTCAAAAACTAGGTTCTTCGTGACTGTGCTATCGAACTTGCCTCATAAAAGGTTCTAACTTAAAGATGATATAATGACAATGAGGATTGAGATACTTGATGATATATCAGAGCTTCTCCCCTTACTTATCCTCCGGAGTTCTCCGTACTTTCAGAAAAGATCTCGCATACTCGAAAACAGGGGTTGTTACATTCTACCCTCCTAAAAGAAAATTTTGCCCTTAAAATTTCAGTTACCTGAGAATAGATGCGGGTAATTAGCTTACATCTTATCTTCCAGTTCCCAAGTGTGCTCTTCTTCTCCTCTTGGTCCCCATGCTACTTTGACTAAGGGAACAGTCTTGCCTCTTAGCTGTTTATCACTTCTTTCTACGATCTGAACTGGTGATGCTTAACATGTCAAATCATTTCGTAACTGTACTGTCTCTGGTTGTAAAATGTGACTCTCTTCGGGGATATATTTCTTACGTTGCGAGACATGAAAAACATCATGAAGATTTGACAGGTATGGAGGAAGGGCTACTTGATAAGCTACTAGACCGACTCTTTTAAGTATTTGGAAAGGTCTTATGTATCGAGGGTTAAGCTTTTTAGTCTTAAGGGCTCTACCTATTCCAGTAGTCGGGGTTACTTTAAGAAAGATATGGTCTCCCTCACTAACTCTAAGGGTCTATGCTCTTTTGATTGCCTTTATCTTCTCACTAGTTTCTTGTACTAAGTCTGGACCTAAGACACTAGCTTCTCCATCGTCATTCCAACACAATGGTGTCTGACATCTCCTTCCGTAGAGAGCTTCATATGGTGCCATCCCGATACTTTGTTGGTAACTGTTGTTGTAGACGAACTCGACCAATGGCAAATACCTATCCCAACTGCCCTGGTTATCCATCACACAAGATCTTAACATGTCTTCCAATGTCTGGATTGTTCGCTCTGATTGTCCGTCTGTCTGAGGGTGGTATGATGTGCTCATGTGCAATTCTGTTCCTAAAGCTTTCTGGAAAGCTCCCCAGAATCTGGAAGTAAACCTCGGATCTCGATCTGATACAATTGACGAAGGTATCCCGTGCAATCGTATGATTTCTTGAATATATATCCGTGCCAACCTTTCTAAAGTATAATCAACTCGAATCGAAAGGAAGTGCACTGACTTTGTCAACCTGTCCACAATTACCCAATGGCATCGTGTCCTGTTGAAGTCCTTGGCAATCAATAGTGATCTGCTTCTATTTCCATTGTGGTATTTCTAAGGGTGCAGGGTTCCTGATGGTTTCTGGTGTTCCACCTTCACTCTTTAGCAGATTAAACATTTTGAGACATAATCAGCTACCTCTTTCTTTAAGCTCGGCCACGAAAACATTTGTTTCAAATCTTGATACATCTTTGTCACTCCAGGATACATAGAAAATCTACTTTGATGGGCTTCTGCAAGAATCTTTTCCCGCAAATCTCCAAAGCTAGGCACACAAATTCTGTCCTTATATCTCCAGAGACTGCTACGATCTAGTCTTACAGCTTTTGGTTCTTCTGCTCCCATATGTTTCAGCATCGTCATCATTTCTGAATCTTGAACACAATCTTTGGTATATTTAGCTCGCTTACTCAAATTTGGTGATGACCCGATTGCAAATCAATCTTCAAGAACACAGTTGCACCTTTCAACTGATCCATCAAATCATCTATCCATGGAAGTGGATACTTGTTCTTGATTGTTACTTTATTTAGTTGTCGGTAATCCATGTAGAGCCTCATTCCGCCATCTTTCTGTTTTTTTTTTACCAGCAATACTGGAGCTCCCCAAGGTGATGCACTGGAACGAATAAATTTCTTTCCAAGTAGCTTATCCAACTACTTCTTCTACTCTGAAAGTTCTAGTGGTGACATCCGGTACGGTGCTATGGGAATTGGTCCGGTTCCAGGTACTAGATCAATACTGAATTCTATCTCTCGCTGAGGAGGAAACTCAGGTATGTCTTCCGGGAAAACATCAGGAAATTCCGTCACCACTCGGATTCGTTCTAAGCTTAGTTCACTATCATTCGAGTTAGCCGCTAACAGAACGTACCCCTCACAATCACTCCCGTCTAATGTAACTCTTACAGAATTCAGATATAAAGTATGAGACTGAAATGGTTTAATATCTAAACTATCAGAAGGAATAACAGCAGTTCTTTCATAGCAATCAAGGAAAACATGATACTTGGACAACTAATCTAATCCTAGAATAACTTCTAAACCACATAGAGGCAAACAGATTAGATCATGTATAAAAGCACTGTTCCTAATAACAAATGGTACTTGCAGGCACACTAAACTGGTCAACGCATTTTGGGATGCAAGTGTATGGACAATTAAATCAAAATTTAACTCAGAGAAATCTAGTCCCAACTCATGAGCACTTGAATCATACAGTACAGTTAGAAACCGATTATTGACATAACACTGTCCTTGGATCAGGGGTCTGATTGCATAGCATCATCAGCAGTCATAGCAAACACTCGACCTTGTTGCTGGGTTCACACTGGATTCCGAACAAACTTTCTTGGGTAAATCCTAGCTGTGTGTCTAGATTCCTCACGAGTAAAACAAGCATTCGTTCCTCACAGCATCCAAATCTAACATAGCCATAGCCATGGAAATCATAACAGCTATGAGGATAGCTGTGCCTCGCATCGATGCGTCGCTCAGAGCTCGATTAAACTATGCCTATTCGCAGTCATTAAGGTCCTATCCGCACCAAACAATCAACAATAGGGTGATCAGTCTTAATATCTCAAGTAAGGCACGAACATTTCCAAAATGAGCGCTCATAGGCATTCATGCCAAATGTATCTTGAAGATACCCTAACAACATGAGACACACAAGTAGAGTATGCAATGAAGCATAGTCAGTCCACTCCCCAGGCTCTACTGGGAACAAACTGCTCTGATACCAAATTGTAACGACCCAACTCCCAGTATGCCATGGTCATACAAGAAGCTAAGTATTACTAACTTGTCCTTCCTAACTATTCTCTATTATTTAATATATGAGCCTGTGCCTTGTGAGAACGTTGCCAATTTTACGAGTAACTTTTTTTTTATTCGCTGCGGATGATAATGTAAAAATAAACAAGCATACATTGAGAGCAATAAAAGCAAGCATAGAGAAATATAGAAATATAGCAGATAATATACATCATGTACATTATAACAAAACATGTAGCTTTTACACAAGATCAAGTCAGTTTACATCCTCGTCAACCTAGGTAGCTAATATATACACGACACTCCCAGGGCCTGACCTATACAGAAATCCGCTAAATTGGCGCCCATGCTAGCCTAACCACTATATAGCTCCTAGCTCTCGGGTGTACTAACACAAGTGAGAGACTAACTAATAGATAATGTCAGACTAGAGTGTCAACAAAAGAATGCCCCTACGGATGTCAAGCTATATCTACACGTGGCCGTTCAGAAGATCGTCTTGAGGCTCGCCCATCTCCTCATTCTGCTCTATCTCTATCTCAGGGATCCTCCTCCTACTCATCGTCTGCGGCTACAACTATACACTCAGATCCACCAGAAATACTGTTGTCACTATGTACAAAACCATTCGCAAGCACAGGTCCATTTGCGTATATCGGAGCTACCCCGTCATCCGGTAGTGCCGACTCAGTAGGCTGTGAAAAGTCTAAGATTGGCTCAGGGGGAAGGTCCCACTCTGGTAGAATCACATGTACGTACTCTCCAGCTATCGCAGGCTCCTCAGGAATGATAGGTTCAGGTGCCACCTCATTCAAGGGTTGAGCTGGTCTAGAGTGTCTGTGATCATCGGGAAAAGGATGTCCAGGTGCATCAGGGTGTAACCAGGATAAGGGAAAGTCCTAGAGAGCGTCAGGATCAAAAAGTGGGCTATACAGAAGATGCTGGAAGGGACAATTTTGTAACGCGTAACATCTCATACGAAGCTCTGCTCTCAGAATGTAGTAACCATAGTACACTGGATCCTCGTAAATGTGTAGGTCGTTGACTTCATAGAATATCGCGCCCGTTTCCATCTGAAGGGGAGGAAGAGAGAGAAGGGGATAAGAACTGGGGAGTTCTTAGTAGGGTCGGGGTTATTAGTTACATTCATTTATTCGATCTCGATTAGTAGATGGGTAATAGAATACTGTAAAGTAGTGACAAAAGTTTAAAATAGATAGAAAAACAAAGAACAGAACACAAGCAGGAGAATACAAGATAAAGCACAGACAAAGCACTCAAGCAAACAAACATAAAGAAATAGATCAAACACAAGTAGGAATGCAACAGAGAATAATGCGCAGAAAAGAATGATGCATGTCTAGTCCTAGTGCAGGTAATGAGCTCATTTGTCGATTTCTACCCGCTCCCGACGTAACCCAGCATTACCAGCCGGATATGGCTTTCCTGTTGGCAATACCCCTGTGTACAGGAAATAACCCCTCTGCAACCACAGGGTCCACTGCATGCAGGAAATAACACATCTGCCACTGCAGGGATGTATGCCGAAACACCTTCTGTATACAGGAAATAACACCTCTGCCACTACAGAACTGGAACAGGTGGTCACGGTACTCTGTAGCAGAAAATAACCCCTCTACCTTACAGAAATAAAATATGGATATGTACCGCAGGAAAGTGTTTCTCAGTGGTCGCACCATTATCTATCTGACTGCCACAATGCAGCAGATGAACATATAGATATCTCTGAGGTTGCCATAATGCAACAAATGACCTCTCAATAGGTCCTCTGCTCTTTATCATATTACTCTCTTCGCTTTGTCTCTTTATTCTGCTCTGTTTGTTCTTTTTTCTGCACTTCCTTACTTTATTATACTTTCTCTGTTTAACGTATGTATTTAAAGCTTATGTAAAGTTCTGTATGATTAGTTAGCCTGCCCCAAGTATAGGTTCATTAAGTCTATACCGAAACAGTTTAACTTTTCATATAATACCTAACCCTATTCGCAATTCAAGAACTAACTATGTTGCCCTAGTTCGTTCACTAGTCTCTGTCTGTTTTTCTGTCATTAAAACTTTACAGACTTTTTCTTCGATTTTTATCTTTTCTTCAACTTTTTATCTTTTATTTATCTTTACCTCACTAATATGTTTTTACCACTCCCTAAGTGTTTTATGAAGGTAATTATGAGATTCTGCGCTTAAAGTTGTCTTTCTAAAGCTTTTACAGAAAACTGCATTTTCCGCATTATTTTATTATTTTTATTAAAATATTATTTTTAATTAAATATTATTATTTAATATTTTATTATTATTTATTATTTTGTCATTAATTTTCGAAAATTAACTTACCTTTTACTTTTAACCTTTAAAATTTACTTTTTACCACCCGTAACTTTTAATATTTCTACTTTAACCACCCTAACTTTCAGAAATTACTAAATAACCCCTTAAACACCAAAATTTTTACTTCCTTGCCCTTTTAAGGATCTAAAGCCTGTTCTTCATTGTTCTTCATCACACTCAAAGTGTTCTTCATGTTCTTCATAAATTCTTCAGATTCTTTCTCTGTTTTTACCCGTTTTTCAGTCTTTTCAGCAACCGATTTTTACTACAATTCATAATAAATTAGCAGACACTAAAACCGCATATTTTCTACGTGATTTTAACACAAATTAAACCTCAATTTAAGCCTAGGGTTTCGTTTTTCTAGCTGCCCAAAGAACATGAACTTTAAAGCTTAAATTTCATCAAATTTCATCAAAATTTCACCAAATTTTCACCAAGAATCAATCATATATGCAACCAATTTTTAGCACAGCCAAATGATACAACATTCACACATCTCAAACACAAATAATCAAGATTAATTTCGTGACACCCTACCTGGTTTTGCTGCTCCTAATTCAGTTAGACTTTCAGGTGGTCCTTAAGCACTTTTTCCTCCTAAATCACATCAAGAACAACTTTAAATCCAAAAACCTTCAACGAACCAAATCTCACTCAGCACGTTAGGAGGTGATTTCTAACCTTAGACTTGCTGGAAATTCACATTTCTTGGCCCTCAAGTCAAGTTAAGCATGATTCCTAAGGAAGAACATCAAGAAAACATATGTTTAAGCATGTTTCCTTGAAAACCAAATTGAAGAGGGAGGGAGACAGCCATCTCACCTTATTTCCAGCCTTGATATGTTATATGGTTATGTAGAGGAAGAAGAGTGGATCATTTTGGTGAAATCGGAGTTTTGATTTGAGTTTTAGTTCAGAAGAAATCAAGCTTTGAAGATTAAGTGTTCATGAAAGTTTCTCTCTTTTCTCTCTTGTTATTTTCGTCCAAAATGAAGAAATGAGATAGCCTTGTAGTGTCTTGGGGGTGTAGGGTGAGTTGTGATTGGTTGGCTTGGAGGTGGATTAAAATAATATTAAAATATCTCAGGTGTATAACTTCTAAAACTAGATGTATCGGAACACTTATAAAAATATCTCTAAAAATTATTTTCTGAGCTACTAGCATAAATGACACTAGTAACACATTTATTGTGAGAATAAAATATGTATGATGAGGCCTTACCATTGCTAAAGTCATCAAAGAGTGCTGGTGCTAAGCTGCACCAGTAAACTATGAACTCGGTTAAACCGATTTTCTGTTTTTAACTAAAACTAACCAGGTAACCTTATAATATCATTCAAGAGGCTTCTAATACTCATATGATGATAATATTATGCTATTATCTCTCTTCTCTCATGAATCGAGTCTGGTTTGTCAAACTGAGACTATTTACGAAAAACTGAATCAAAACTCCTAATCGATACAGTTCAAAAACTAGGTTCTTCGTGACTGTGCTATCGAGCTTGCCTCATAAAAGGTTCTAACTTAAAGATGTCATAATGACAATGAGGATTGAGATACTTGATGATATATCAGAGCTTCTCCACTTATTGATCCTCCGGAGTTCTCCGTACTTTCAGAAAAGATCTCGCGTACTCGAAAACTGGGGTTGTTACATACCGGGTCGCATCAAGTAGTAAAACTCACAAAAGTTTGGTCGATCCCACGAGGATTAATGAATCAAGCAACTTTAGTGAAATGATATGTCTAGTTAAGCTGACAGTGAGTGAATTGAGTGAAATTAATTCAACATAATGTAAATTGCAAAGAATATAAATTGCAAAATGTAAATTGGCAGAAACTTAAAGAGTAAGAAAAGAAAATTGCAGCAAATGTAAATGGATTGGGTGCAGAGAAATTAAAAGAAACAGAAATAACAAAGAGAAAGATTTATTAGGAATTGGAGATATCATAATCCACAATGAATTAAATGGTTCTCAATTTCTTTCTCAATCATATGAATATATCTATGGCGAATTGATATTGATTGGATCCCAATTTCTTGACAATCCAATCTCTCTAATCATAATCAATCTTGCCAATTCCTTGATCGAATTGTCATGAGAAGAGTTAGAGCAAATTCTCTTATCCATTAGCCACACAATCTCTCAACCTCAATTCCTCCCGAATAGTGTTGGTAATGAGAGCTGTGAGAAACAGAGCTTCAATTCTAATTTCCATGATTCCCCTTCCGAGGCTCACATGGAAATTCACAGATTCAAAACCACTTCCAGAGTGAATGAAACTCAATCAAACAGAAGTTATTTCTTAGCTATCCAGATGAATTGAGATGAAGAAGATGTTCATCTAATCATATGAATTAAAATAGAGCTCTTCCTCCTAATGAATTGGGGTTCAATGGATCATAGCTCAAAGAACAAGTGCAGGAAATATAAAATTAGCAGAAAATAAATTGGCTGAGAAGCAGAAGTGCAAGGAAAGTAAATTTCAGAGACAATAAACATGTAAACTTTCAGAAAGGAAAATTGCAGAGAAGTGTAGAAATTGAAATTGTATAAACCAAACTGAATTCAATTACAACCGAAATTTAAAAGTGCAAAAAGGTAAAAGTGTTTACAAGAGACTTTTATTCTACTCCTAATCCTACTCCTACTGCTGTCTACTCCTAATGCAGCCTACTACTACCTCATGGCTCCCTCTTTCATCTTCAAACATTCTCCTATTTATAGCCTTCTTCTCATCTTCAATTGAGTCTTCAATGTATTTATATTTGGGCCTTAGCCTTGATTGAAGTAGGGATTGATTGGATTGGCGCTTAATGCAATTGAGGAGAAGAGTGTGCCAATTATGCCTTTCTGGTATTAAAGTTAGAGTCAACGTTCTGGTATTAAAATTTGAGTTCTGGTTGCTGTCATCAACGTTTGATTCAATGCTGGAGTGCCAACATTCGCCTATCCACGCGAGTGCATATACCATGCATACGTGTGAAGGCTGTATTTTTGACCCTCCACGCGTGTGCGTACTCCACGCTTACTGTTGCACGGAAACTTGTCTCTCAACAATTTCCCTCGGCAAGTATACCAAATTGTCGTCAAGTAAAAACTCGCAATAGAGTGAGGTCGAATCCCACAGGGATTGATTGGTCAATCAACTTTAATTAGAGGAATGTTCTAGTTGAGCTAAGCAGAATTTGATGTGAGAGTTGCAGGAAATTAAATGGCGGGAAAGTAAATAGCAGAAAATGTAAATACTGGAAATAAAGAGCTGAATCTAAATGGCAGAAAGTAAATTGCAGAATGTTAAATGGGGATTTGGGAAGATGAGCATAAAAGCAGATTGCAGAAATTAAAGAGAATGGGTGAGATCAGAAATGGGGAAGTCATTAGGTTTAGGAGATGTTGCATTCTCTGGATCAAGTTCATTTTCATCTCTTCCTCAATCAATGCATTCATTGATCTCCTTAGCAATCTTAAGTGATTGAATTCCAATTTCTTGGTAATTCAATCTCTCAAATCTTGATCAATAGCCAATTCCTTGGTCCGATTGCTCATGAGAAGAGATGAAGTATGGTCACTGATTATACCACATGTATTTCCAAATCAAAGTGTTGGTAGGATTATATGTCACTATATCCATCCAAACCTCAATTTGGTCCAACATGAGAAAGCATTTCTAGCATGATCTCTTCATTCCTCTTCCAAGGTTCCAAAGAGATCCATGTATGAATAGCTTCTTTTCCAAGATAACTACCCAATTGGATGAAGATTGAAAGCTTTCTAGTAAAATCAAGAGAAAAGAAAGAGGAAGAATAATGAAAACTATTATTGATCCATCAAATTACAACAGAGCTCCCTAACCCAATGAAAGGGGTTTAGTTGTTCATAGCTCTGGGTATGGAAAACAAAGATGGAGAATACATTCTAAAAGTAAAACTAAAAGTACAGAGAAAGTAAAATTATACAGAGAGTAGTTCTCTCAATGCCCCCCAAAAGCTCTTCTCTAGTTCAAAACTACTCCTATATATACTACTCTTCTGCTCTTCTAGTTGGCTCTTCAAGTCTTGGATATGGGCCTTTGGATCTTGAGTTGAAGCAGTTTGGAGTCTTCAGTGGGCTCAGCTTTACTTGCAGAGAAAGTGTGAAGTAGGCATGGATTTTAGCTAGGACGTTAGTGGTGTTAACGTTTAAGTGAAAATGTGGGTTCGAGAACGTTAGTGACAATTACCTTTTTCACTAACGTTTCTAGCCCAAGATGGTTCACGTTAACTTCAACGTTAGTGGCACTAACGTGACCACAAACGTTGCCTCTTGATCCTTCGCGAACGTTATTGGGGTTTACCTTTTTTAATAACGTTGCTCTTAGCCCCCTTTTCTCACGTTAGAGTCCACGTTAGTATAACTAACGTGGCTCTTAACGTGGGCATGCCTTAGCCTCGAGAGCGTTAGTGACACTTACCTTTGTCACTAACGCTCCAAACACCCCTTCTTCACACGTTAGAGTTCACGTTACTTAGGTTAACGTGACTTCTAACGTGGTAGTGATAGCCATCTCCAACGTTAGTGACAAAGGTGAGTGTCACTAACGTTGGCTCATCATTCCTTTCCTCTACGTTAGCTTCCACGTTAATGCAATTAACGTGGCAACTAACATGGCTAATAGTGGCTTAGTCCAACGTTAGTGACAAAGGTGAGTGTCACTAACGTTGGCTCTTCTTTGTTCCTTCCACGTTAGAGCTCACGTTAATGTACTTAACGTGACTCTTAACGTGGCTAGGTGTGCTCCTTTTTCCAATGTTAGTGGCATTCACTTTTACCACTAACGTTGGAGCTTTACTTCTCTTCCACGTTAGCTTCCACGTTAACATAGTTAACGTGGCAACTAATGTGGGCTATGATACCTCACAAAGGCGTTATTGGCGATTACTTTTCTCATTAACGTTGCAAGCTAGCTTCCATTCCACGTTAGTGGTCACGTTAGTCTAACTAACGTGACTACTAATGTGGCTCTTCCTTGCTTCCTTTGTCTTGAAATCAAGCAAATAAAGTGCATCAAAGCTAGGTTTTAACCCATGAGATCATGCATCATTCATTTTATCATTCAATTCATGCATAATTCTCATAAAATCATATAAAATTCACAATGTTTGCTTGAATCAAGATGTAAGTGATTATTTACCCAAAACTTGCTTATTTCCTAAGAAAGTGCATGAAACTACCCTAAAACAATAAAGAAAAGTTCAGTGAAACTGGCCAAAATGCCCTAGCAACACAACACCAAACTTAAAGCTTGCTTGTCCCTAAGCAAGTACTGGAACAAGAGAATGATGAATGAAATGACAAGAGAAATGAATTGTTATTGTGGAAGTCATGTCCTTGGTCTTATGGGGTTTCATGCATAGCAACTTAGGTTCATTCCTTTATTGGCTTTCAGACCTTTACCATGCCCTAGAATACTCACTTGATTGCACCCTATGAGACTTTTATTTATTGATCCCTTTTTTTTTTGGGTTTGATTGTGTTCTTTAGACTAGGTGCTTTGTAAGGTGGCGACTCTTTAAGATAAGCTTTCAGCCAACACTCCTGAACCAGTTGGTCCAAGGTGCTGGGTGTTAAGACACCCCTAAGGACTTACTTCCTCAAGTCTCTTTCCCCCATACATTCACACCACAGGCACATGGTTTGTTATTTTTATTCTTGAGACCTTGGTGTCCAACACCTCTTTGGGTTACTAAGTGCTCTGTAGCAAGGGTTACTCTTGATAGTGGACTTTCAGCTGATAATCCTGGGTTAGTTAACCCAAGTTACCAAGTGATAAGGAACCCTGAGAGCTTATTCATCCAAGTATATCCCTTGCACAGGAGCACCACAGACACATGCCTTAAGATTCAACCCTTGGTGCCTAGCCTTATTTCTTACTCTTTTTCTTTATTTCTCAACTTTCATTTTTCTTTCCCCTTTTTCTTATTAGGATCTTGTTATGTAGCTAGTCTCATAGAGTGTGTTTCAAGCATATGATTCAGGACAGATAGTTGCATTCCTACCTTGTTGGTGAACCAACTTAGCTAATCTATTACCACACCACAAACTTAGGAACTTACTCCATAATATGAACCTCACTCTGGTCTTTCATAGCATACATTCTCTTTTTATTTAATTCAAAAGGACAAGCATACAAGTAAGCAAGGTGAAAATGCAGCAGATCATTTGGCACAGCTAGCATAGACCTAAGCAGTAAAAACTTAAAGGCAGAATTTAAAATCCTAAATTACCATGGAAGCATGTTCTATTTCATACATGATTTTCCTTATTTAAAACTTGAAAAAGATAGAACAAAGGGGGAACTCCACCACCTTTTACTCATGAGAGTGCTCATGCTCTTCCTCTTGTTTGTCCTCTTTGTGTTTTTCTTGAGTGCTTGAACCCCCACTTCCCTTGCTTTTTCCAATCAGCTTTTTCTAGAAGCCAGCATCTTCCATCTTCTTTTTCAATGTTTCCTTCTGCTGTTTCACCTTCCTTTCCTCTTATTCTGTTAGATCTTTTTGGACTGCATCATACCTAGGGATTGCAGAGTGTAGATTATGCATATGCCCAGACATATAGTTTAACTTGGCTTGAGTGTTTATGTTGAACTCTTCCCTATGTAGTTGTCGTCCTTCATTAAGTACGCTGAACTCATTGAATGCCTTCGTCTGAGCTAGCTGACGTTGGTTGAGTTCTTGAAGGCGTTTGTCTTGACGCTCTTGCCTTTCAGCCACTTGATTGATGGCTTGAGTGAGCTGGGAGTAGTGTTCCATTTGCTGTTTCTGTCACTCCCCTTGTTGATTCATCCAATTAGAAAGGAGTTCTTCTTGACGATCCATCCTTTGGGATTGAATGTGTAGTTGTTGTTCTTGTCCCTCCATGTATCTCCTTGCTAGATCCTCAACGGCTCCTTGAATATGATTCAGGTTTATGTTAGTTGGATCATAATACTCTTCCTGCTGGTATTCTTCTTGATGAGGTTCTTCTTGGTGAGGTCCTTCCTGTGATGTTCTTTTTCCTATTTGGGGCCTTCTTTGCTATTGGGCAGGTGTCACATAAGTTATACGATGGAGCGTGACTAACCTCCTAGGGTTTACCCAATTTGGATTGCTGTCCTCGAAGACTACCTTGGCTTTCGTACACAGTCTAAGGATGGTGCTGGGGTACCAAAGTCTAGCACCCGGATCATTCTTCTCGGTTGACTCTTGAATCCCCTCAGCTATAATTTCGTGCACATTGATGCCTCCACCCTTTATTAAGCAATGTACCATAGTAGCTCGAGTAGTGTTAACCTCAGAATTGTGCGCGGCTGGGAGCATAGATCTCCTCATGAGCTCAAACCATCCTTTGGCTTCCGGGATGAGGTCTCCTCTCCTGATGAACCGGGGTCTTCTATCCGAATACCTTTCCCAGTCAGATCCTATAACACACATATCGTTCACAATTTCTTCAAGTTCATCATTGTCGGGGCCATTACTTATTCTCACATGATAACTGGGCTCATCAAAATGTGGCGATTTCAGCTGAAGAGTCCTAGTTATGGCATTGGGGCTGAAGTCCACCTCTGTTCCTCTCACATAACTTTTGGAGGTGGGGGCCTTGGTTTTGTCTTCTCTGACCACATTTGCATAGAACTCTTTGATGAGGTTTGCATTTATCTTTGCTTCTGGGTTCGTGAGCTTTTGCCAACCCCTTTGTTCAATCTTCTCTCAAATCTGTGGGCACTCATCCTCGTTGAACTGGAATGTTAACTCAGGCAATATCTTTTTGAGCTTTATCCGTTCAAATTTGAGTTCATGGAATACAGTTTTGAATCTCCCTTCATCGAAAGGGATGCTCTCCACCGGTTCCTTCCTCTTTTGCCTCTTGGAGCTTGATGATGCCATAAGTGACTTTTGAGATGTGAAGGTGTTGAGAATTATTGGTTAATGATAGAATTTGGCCGGTTAAGATGGGGTGTAGTGAAGGGAGTGAGTGAGAGTGTTTTTGATGGGGTAAGAGGAGTTGGGTGCCAAAAGTGGGGAGTGTAAAGGATGGAAATTGGAATGTGAAAGGGAGTATGGAATAAGAACCACTTATATAGGGAAGTGGTGAGTGAATGAAAGGTGTGGATTGATAGAGTGGGTGTGTGATAAACAGATGGGGTTTAGCATGGGATGAGCACAAGGATCATCAACTTTATGATGGGGTTGGTTCAGTTTCCAAGCGTGTTCTTCTTCCAATGTTGCATGGCAACATTTCCCAATGCATTCCCCTTTGAGACATGTGTATAGTCCCCTTCTTTTGAAGTGGCCGAAACTTCCTTCATCAATTGTCCCATCAATTCTCTACAAAACAAAAGAAATGTGATTAATGAGTTTGTGGATAGTGGCGGTAAAATTTTAAAAGGAAAGAATAACTACTTTTTAAAATTTTTGTTTCTAAATGGTAAGTGCTAATCATGAATACAAGCCAACTGACTACTTAACTGTCCATGTATGCAACATTGGTGACACCAAACTTAGTTTGTGGCCATGTGGTGTAAAAGGAATTGTTCAAGGTTCTAAGAGTGACATGATATGAATTGCATTCATGTTCTCTTAGTGTGCCTTGAACACCAAACTTGTTCTTCACTATGTGTTGCAAAAAGGAAAGATTCAGTCAAGTGTATGTCAAAGTTGATTTAGACTTCATGAACCTTGCATTATTAACTACTTTTAAAATCATATAAAACATGGGTTGCCTCCCATGAAGCACTTCTTTAGCATCACTAGCTTGACGTTCTGCCTTTGTCAGGGTGGTTGGTAATACTTCAGATCTTCCCCCCTCGCAGTAAATCTATCTCCATTGGCTTCATCAAGAATCTCCACATGTTCTAAGGAGAGAATCCTGTTGATGGTGAAAACTTTAGGTAGCTGAGATGAGATAGTGGGGAGATGAGGTGGGATAGCTAGGAAATAAGCTGAGATCACTTTATCCCCTGGAGAGAAGTCCTCTGTAGGGATCTTCTTGTTCCTCCACCTCCTTGGTGCCTTCTTCTTTGTTCCTTTTAATGTTGCCCTGCTCTTTGTGGCCTCTTTTTTCAAGGAAATTTTGTTGCTAGTCTCATATGACCCTGGTAGTTTAGGTTCCTCCTGGTTTTCCTTTAGCTGTGGCAACTACTGACTGTCTTGTTCATGAACCAAAGGGATTCCCACGTGTACAGTTTGTGCTTCAATGCTTGTTTCTTCCACCAATTCTTTGTTGTGATCTTCCCTTGGTTCCTTGTTTTCTTGATCTACTTCTTGTGAGGGTTTGAAGACATTGAAAGTAAGTTGTTCATCATGTATCCTCAGTATTAGCTCTCCTCGCTCCACATCTATGAGCGCTCGGGCTGTAGCTAGGAATGGTCTTCCCAATATGATTGGGTGAAGGTGACTCTCTTCCATTTCCAATATGACAAAGTCTGTGGGAAGGAAGTAGTTCCCAACCTTTACCAACACGTTTTCAACCACTCCCACTGCTTGTTTTTGAGTTTTGTCAGCCAGCCTGATGACTACGTCTGTGGGTATTAGCTCATTGATTTGTAGCTTCTTCATAAGGGATAAAGGCAATAAGTTGATGCTTTCTCCCAGGTCACAGAGTCCTTTATCAAACATTGTTTCTCCTATGGCACAGGGGATGTGAAAACTCCTTGGGTCCTTCCTTTTTGTAGGTAACTCTGGTTGAATGAGAGCATTGCACTCCTTATTCATCACTATTGTTTGCCCTCCTTTGAGTGAGTTTTTCCTGGTCAGCAACTCTTTCATATACTTAATGTATGAGGGCATTTGTTGGAGAGCCTTGATGAATGGTATGTTCACATGGAGAGATACAAACATGTCAAGGAACTTTGAGTATATTCTCTTTTCTACACCACCCTTGAGTCTTTGGGGAAAAGGTGCATAGAGCCTCAGCAGCTCCTTCTGTGTAATTTTGGTTTCTTGGTGATCCTCTTCCTGTTTCTCTACTGATGTATCTCCAGGTTGTTCTAATGGTTTGTTCGGCTCTTCCTCAGTTCCCTTATCACTTGTAGTGACCATCTTGCAGTCTTCCCATCTTACCTTCTTTGCTTCACCTCTCAGGTTTTTCTTTGTGTCACTTGGGAAGCTGTCAGTGGGTTTGGGAATCTTCTCAGAGAGGTATCCCACTTGAAATTCTAGCCTCTGAATGGTGTCTCCCTGGTTTTTGATATTAGCTCGCACCTCCTCTTTGAACACCTTGTTATCTTGAATCTCTTTGCATATGCCTTCAAGTAGAGTCTCAATCCTTGAGAGTCTGTCCTCGGATGATGGTGAGTTAGAGTTGGAGTGATGAGAGGGGCCATTCTGGCTTTGGTATGGATGTTGAGGTGTGTTGTTAGGTAGGTGCTGATATGATCTCTGTGTGGAATGTTGGTGAGCTGCATTGTTGTTGGGTTATGACGTCTCTGATCTTGGTCTTGATCTTGTTGGTTTCCCTATCCAAAGTTTGGGTGGTTCGTCCAACCTGGATTGTAAGTCTTGGAGTGTGGATCATGTGCCTGCCTGGGTGAGTTTCCAATGTAGTTGGCTTGTTCCTGATCACCCTCTGCCTTTGCATTTACTCCTTCTTGTGTTGCTGATGAGGTGGTGATTGCTGCTACTTGGTTCCTCTCCATCTTCTTGGTAAGGTCAGCCAGCTTCTTGGTAATCAGCTTGTTCTAGGCCAGTAATGCATCCATGTTGTTTAGTTCCATTACTCCTCTAGTGTTGCCTCTTTCAGAGGCATAAAAGTAGTCATTCTTGGCTACAGTCTCAATGACATATATGGCTTCTTCAATGGTTTTCTTCTTGTTCAGAGATCCCCCTGATGAGTGGTCTACTACCTTCTTTGATTCATAAGAAAGGCCTTCATAAAAAATATGTAGCTGTACCCATTCATTGAACATATCTGGTGGGCACCTTCTTGTCAAATCCTTAAACCTCTCCCATGCTTCGTAGAGAGTCTCACCATCTTGTTGCCTGAAAGTTTGAACCTCAACTCTCAACCTGTTAATTCTTTGAGGAGGATAGAATCTCGCCAAGAATTTGTTCACCACATCTTCCTAGGTTATTAAGCTCTCCTTCGGGAAGGATTCCAGCCATTTAGATGCCTTGTCCTTGAGTGAGAAAGGGAATAGGAGCAGTCTATAGGTGTCAGGATGAACACCATTAGACTTCACAGTATCACAGATCCTCAGGAAGGTGGTTAGATGTTGATTGGGATCTTCTTGGACACCTCCTCCGAACGAACAGTTGTTCTAAACAAGGGTGATGAGCTGTGGCTTAAGTTCAAAGTTATTGGCATGTATGGTTGGCTTTTGGATGCTACTTTCACAGTTTCCTGGGTTTGGATTGATGTAAGATCCCAGAACTCTTCTTTCTTGCCCAGGATGATGCACTGGGCCTTCTCTGCCATGGTTGTGAGCTTCTTCTTCATGATGGTTCTCCATATTCTCATCCATGTCTGATTCAAAATACTCATCTTCTTCCTCCGTACCAACTACTCTCTTTCCTCTTGCTTCCCTCCTTAATCTAAGGAAGGTCCTCTTAGGTTCATAATCAAAGGAAGTTGAAGTCCCACTTCTTTTACCTGTCATACAACCAACACGGCAAAAGCAAGAAGGGGGTAGATGCAGAGAGTATTCTTGTTAGAAATGCTGTTAGTGTGAGTGATGCAATATATCAAACAGTTAGTGGGTTAGTGAACTGAATTGTAAACACCTAAGAAAAGGGTAGGGGAAAAGGAAGAAAATAGCTAAACTGAAAGTGAATTACTCAAATGAAATTAAATCAAACAAAATAAAAAATTCTCAATCTAGTTATCCACCAATTTAATCATTGTTGATACAAAATCAATCCCCGGCAACGGCGCCATAAACTTGATGCACGGAAACTTGTCTCTCAACAATTTCCCTCGGCAAGTATATCGAATTGTCGTCAAGTAAAAACTCACAATAGAGTGAGGTCAAATCCCACAGGGATTGATTAGTCAATCAACTTTAATTAGAGGAATGTTCTAGTTGAGCTAAGCAGAATTTGATGTGAGAGTTGCAGGAAATTAAATGGCGGGAAAGTAAATAGCAGAAAATGTAAATACTGGAAATAAAGAGCTGAATGTAAATGGCGGAAAGTAAATTGCAGAATGTTAAATGGGGATTTGGAAAGATGAGCATAAAAGTAGATTGCAGAAATTAAAGAGAATGGGTGAGATCAGAAATGGGAAGTCATTGGGTTTAGGAGATGTTGCATTCTCCGGATCAAGTTCATTTTCATCTCTTCCTCAATCAATGCATTCATTGATCTCCTTGGCAATCTCAAGTGATTGAATTCCAATTCTTTGGTAATTCAATCTCTCAAATCTTGATCAATAGCCAATTCCTTGGTCCAATTGCTCATGAGAAGAGATGAAGTATGGTCACAGATTATACCACATGTATTTC
Source organism: Arachis hypogaea (assembly GCF_003086295.3). NCBI lineage: Eukaryota > Viridiplantae > Streptophyta > Magnoliopsida > Fabales > Fabaceae > Arachis > Arachis hypogaea. The sequence goes on along the minus strand of NC_092049.1, from coordinate 65,389,980 downwards.
CAAATCAAAGTGTTGGTAGGATTATATGTCACTAAATCCATCCAAACCCCAATTTGGTCCAACATAAGAAAACATTTCTAGCATGATCTCTTCATTCCTCTTCCAAGGTTCCAAAGAGATCCATGTATGAATAGCTTCTTTTCCAAGATAGCTACCCAATTGGATGAAGATTGAAAGCTTTCTAGTAAAATCAAGAGAAAAGAAAGAGGAAGAATAATGAAAATTATTATTGATCCATCAAATTACAACAGAGCTCCCTAACCCAATGAAAGGGGTTTAGTTGTTCATAGCTCTGGGTATGGAAAACAAAGATGGAGAATACATTCTAAAAGTAAAACTAAAAGTGCAGAGAAAGTAAAATTATATAGAGAGTAGTTCTCTCAATGCCCCCCAAAAGCTCTTCTCTAGTTCAAAACTACTCCTATATATACTACTCTTCTGCTCTTCTAGTTGGCTCTTCAAGTCTTGGATATGGGCCTTTGGATCTTGAGTTGAAGCAGTTTGGAGTCTTCAGTGGGCTCAGCTTTACTTGCAAAGAAAGTGTGAAGTAGGCATGGATTTTAGCTAGGACGTTAGTGGTGTTAACGTTTAAGTGAAAATGTGGGTTCGAGAACGTTAGTGACAATCACCTTTTTCACTAACGTTTCTAGCCCAAGATGGTTCACGTTAACTTCAACGTTAGTGGCACTAACGTGACCACTAATGTTTCCTCTTGATCCTTCGCGAACGTTATTGGGGTTTACCTTTTTCAATAACGTTGCACTTAGCCCCCTTTTCTCACGTTAGAATCCACGTTAGTATAACTAACGTGGCTCTTAACGTGGGCATGCCTTAGCCTCGAGAGCGTTAGTGACACTTACCTTTGTCACTAACGCTCCAAACACCCTTTCTTCCCACGTTAGAGTTCACGTTACTTAGGTTAACATGACTTCTAACGTGGTAGTGATAGCCATCTCCAACGTTAGTGACAAAGGTGAGTGTCACTAACGTTGGCTCATCATTCCATTCCTCCACGTTAGCTTCCACGTTAATGCAATTAACGTGGCAACTAACATGGCTAATAGTGGCTTAGTCCAACGTTAGTGACAAAGGTGAGTGTCAACAACGTTGGCTCTTCTTTGTTTCTTCCACGTTAGAGCTCACGTTAATGTACTTAACGTGACTCTTAACATGGCTAGGTGTGCCCCTTTTTCCAATGTTAGTGGCATTCATTTTTACCACTAACGTTGGAGCTTTACTTCTCTTCCACGTTAGCTTCCACGTTAACGTAGTTAACGTGGCAACTAACGTAGGCTATGATTGCTCACGAAGGCGTTATTGGTGATCACTTTTCTCATTAACGTTGCAAGCTAGCTCCCATTCGACGTTAGTGGTCACGTTAGTCTAACTAACGTGACTACTAACGTGGGTCTTCCTTTCTTCTTTTGTCCTGAAATCAAGCAAATAAAGTGCATCAAGGCTAGGTTCTAACCCACGAGATCATGCATCATTCATTTTATCATTCAATTCATGCATAATTCTCATAAAATCATATAAAATTCACAATGTTTGCTTGAATCAAGATGTAAGTGATTATTTACCCAAAACTTGCTTATTTCCTAAGAAAGTGCATGAGACTACCCTAAAACAATAAAGAAAAGGTCAGTGAAACTGGCCAAAATGCCCTGGCATCACTTACGCATACATTGCCATTTTTCCATTCCACGCGTACGCGTCATACACGCGTGCGCATCGATTTTAGTTTCCTAACTCCAAATTCTAGGCTTCTTATCGTGGACGTTGGAGGCAACGTTTGAGGCAACTTTGGACCTCCAATGCTCACTTAGTCACGCGTACGCATGACCCATGCATACGGGTGAATGGTCAATTTTGCCATTTTACGCGTGCGCGTGACTCACGCATGCGCGTGGATTAAGGAATTTTTTACTTTCACGCGTTCGCGTGATTGACACGTACACGTCGCCCAAAATTCTTTCAGCTCCAGAAATGAACATTTTCGAGGATGTTGGAGGTAACATTGGTTCACCAACATTCCCTCCAACGTTGGCACCCATGTTTTCTTCTTCCAGGATATTGCCTTCAACGTTGATGTGCCAACGTTGACCTCTCCTTCTCTTCTTCCTTGCTCTTCCTCTGCTTCTTCTTACCTATCATCAAACATACTCATCAAAGCCTTGGCATAATTATAATATTTTGCATCATTCATAGCATGAACTAAATCTTGCAAAAATCTCATGAAAATACATAAAATTATAATGTGTGATTGAATCAAGACAAGCATGAATTTCTCATCCAAACACTTACTTATTGCCTAAGAAATGCATGAAAACTAAGTAAAAACTAATGAAAAGGGCTGGTGAAACTAGCCTAAGATAACTTGTCATCAATCAATAAAGTACAAGGCTAAGATATCTCTTGAATTATAATCTTGAAGTGCATTCTATGAGACTTAAATGGATTAATAAGATCCTAAAAAGAGAAAAAGAGAATGAAAAAGAAAGAAAATAGCACAAATTAAAGCGGGGCACCAATAGTTTGAACCTTGAGGCATGTGTCTGTAGTGCTTTTGTGCAAGGATCCGCTTGGATGAGTAAGTTCTTAGGAGTGCTTCATCACTTAATAACTTGGGTTAACTATCCCGGAATTGTCAACTGAAAGTCCACTATCAAGAGCAACCTTGTCACAAAATATTTAGCAACCCAAAGAGGTGCTGGACACCAAGGACTAAGAAATGAATAACAAACCATGTGCATGTGGTGTGTAGATGTTGAGGAGAGACTTGGGTGATTAAGTCCTTAAGAGTGTTTCAACACCTAGCACCTTGAACCAAATGGTTCGGGAGTGTTGGATGGAAACCTATCCTAAAGAGTTGTCTCAACACAGAACACTTAGCTACAAAAAGAAATAAGCTCTAAAGAAGTAAAGAAAACAAAAACAGAGAAGTTAAGGATCAAGAATAAGAGTCTCATAGAAGGCAATAGAGTGAGAATTCAAGAGCATATGACAGCCTAGAAGCCAGCAAGAACATGAACCTAAATTGCCATGTATGAAACTCCATGAACCAAGGATTTGAATTCTCTGAATAAGGACTTGTATCTCTTGTATTTTCATTTCTCTCTTCTTATATTATATCATTTTCTTGAGGACAAGAAAGATTTAAATTTGGTGTTGTGATGCCAGGGCATCTTGGCTAGTTTCACAAGCCATTTTTAGTTTGTTTTAGGGTAGTTTCATGCATTTCTTAGGCAATAAGTAAGTATTTGGATGAGAATTTCATGCATGCCTTGATTCATTCAAACATGGTTAAATTGATGCATTTTCATGAGATTTATACTATATTTACTTGTGTCTTAAGAATGGTGCAAAATCTTGTGAATTTAGCAAAGCTTTGATGCATGTGTTTGGTTGATGATAGGTGAAAAGAAGCAGAGGTAGAGCAAGGAAAGGGGGCAATGCAACATTCTGCAAGAATCTGGTGCCAACATTAGAGGGAATGTTGGTAAACCCTAAATCCTAAACCCTAAACCCTACACCCTAAACCCTAAACATTTTTCAATACAGTTTACTTTCTGGAAATTGGAAGAATTAGCTACGACGCGCACGCGTGGGCTACGCGTACGCGTGGGCGTGAAAATTTTACAATCCACGCGTACGCGTGGGTGACGCACACGCGTGGGAAGGCCAACGTTGGAGGGAACGTTAGTGAGCCAACGTTGAGTCCAACGCCTGCAATGAGAATTTCAAAACTCAAGTTGGGAAAAATTGCGTTGACGCGTACGCACATTTTGCCCTTGCACGCGAATGCCTGAGCGACCTGATTAACGCGTACG